>NC_028642.1:22200753-22326060 GCF_001406875.1 Solanum pennellii
TATATATATACCAAAAATAATTTAAAATATTAACCAACTAAAAATTCTTTTAAAAATAAAATTTACAGAATTGTAATTTGCAAAAAAAAAAAAAAAAAGCACATGTGATTGTAGTTAATTGTTTTAAAATAGCGGGGTCAGTTTTAAAAATCAGTAACTATAATTGATTAAATTATTTCAAATTCATAACTTTTTTAATTGCTATTTTAAAACTAAAATTTTATAAAAACTATAATTTCTTTATTTAAATTAAATGGGGGTGTAAATAGACAGTTTTGAAACTCCTCATTAAATTCCTATTCAACCACCACAAACTATAAAACAGATTATGGAAAAAAATTACAATAAAATAAACGAATTTTAAAAAATAAACTTCACACTAAAAAGACTTACATTAAATTGTCATAATTAAAGTAAATGAATTGCCATTTTAAAATTAAAAAGTTCAAAAGATTTATTATTTATTTAAATAAAAACAAGAATATAAATAGGCAGTTTTAAACTTCTCATTACATTTCTACTCAAACACAAACTCTGAACTGATTAATCAAAAATTAATTTAATTAAACAAATAATATCACACAAATTGTAAAGTTTAATGTTTATATAAAGAGAAAACTTAAAATTAAATATTTGAGTGATATTTTTCAAAATAAAAATTAAAAACAATAATTAAATTCTTAATTTAGATAAAAACGGGAATATAAATAGGCAGTTTTAAAACTTCTCATTACATTCCCTCTCAACACAACTCTAAAACTTCGGGCTCGCCTAATGGCTCGGTGATGCGCCCAATGTACGAATCCTGCTCCTTGCCTTCGCTGGGAAGCTACTGGAACTTTGGGGGGTCTGGGTACCATCGCCCAATCCACTTGGCGATGCACCAATGGACTTCAGCTTGCCTAATAAGCAACTTTCCACTTCATAGCTCCTGGCCAGTTGGCGATCTTGGAAACCTCACCAAGGAGGTTTGGCGAGTTGCCGATGTAGAGGTCATCTCGCCGAATGGAACAACATCTCCACTTGCTCCTTCTGCTTCGTTAGGCCTCCCACGCTCCAAGCTATCATCCAATCACGGTGTTGCGCAACTTGGAGCTCCTTGAAGGTGCATATGTTCCCATGCAAGGCATGGAACTCTCTCCTCGTCATCCGTAAATGCTCACCAGCCTCCATCCTTGTGAACGATCCATCAATACATTAAAGTTAGTGAATGGATGACCTTGAGGTAATCTGGATTACATCATTCTCCCCTTCTTTAATAGGATTCGTCCTCGAATCGATACCTTGCAAAACCATAGGGGAAGCAAACAATACAAAGATCCTCATATCCTGAGGGTTAGCGTTAGAAATAACAATTTCATTACCATGCCAAGGATGAACAAATTTAACATATAACCAAGTATCACAAATATCAAGCAAGGGTTTGTAACCCATCAAAGCAATAAATACTTGGCTAAGCAAGAAATATTGACAAAAGGGTAGAGAGAAGGAACTAACACACTCAAACAATCTCGTATGTACGCCCTCATTGATCCGAACAAGTACAAGACCATCCTTATGTGAAGTAGCATATGAACACTCTTATACAGAAGTGCGAAGGCACAAGGAGAGTTGACCCAAATTAAGACCCCATCCAATGCACTAGATAACTTTAATAGAGTAATCATTCCCAATTCATCAGCAGGTTCAAGTACATAAGTATTCCCCACCCAAATTAGTCAACATACCTCATTCAATTACATTGGATCAAGTAATAACACCACGGAAGAATCATGCAAATGACAGATGGTGTTACTACTACACTCAACACACTTAAAGACGACACCGGGGTCAAATGGAAATGAATTGCATAACATCAAGTCAAGGAGATGCCCAATTTATACCACTACTATCTTAAGATATCCAACCAACATAAGTATGAGTAGCATCATATGCAAGCAGATAAAAGAGAGTCCTCGAGTAGAAACCTTGTAAAACCATGTAGGTCACAAGAAAGAAGTTTATCCTCTTAGCGTGATGGGTAGTATAAAGGTTATCACTTAAAATATTTAACCGAGGAGACTCAAACTCAAGGAACAACCAAACATCCTCTATTTTCATGGATATCAAGCCCACTAATTGAGAACAAGGACAATGGTCATTCTTCAGAACAACAAGGGAATACCACCCAAAATATGATATTCTCACCAATTCAAATGCCTTCAAGCATCCACCGGGATCAAAAGGATAGAAGGTCCACAAAACTGGATCAAGTTCTTCTCCATTTATTAGGTGGACACTTGTTCCTCCCAACAACATACTCCAGTCAACAACATGAGCATCATCATATGTAAACAAGTAATAAAGAAAGGTGTATCTTAAATCAACTTCCTCTAGGGTGTTTTCATGGGTATGCCTACTAATAAATTCAAACTCATGGGTCATACTATTGACAATTGGAACACACCAAGAAGAAGAGGTAATTGAGAAACAAACACCACCTTCCTCCTCATAACATTCCTTCTCCACAAGAGTACTCTCATCTTCCAAGAAGAGATTTCCATATTTGGGAGGGAAAGCCTCACATCATAGTGGGTTACTATAACAAGTATAACTATCAAAAACTGTACTGCTCTCAGGATTCACACCACTAGACATCACTAGGAGTGGTTGCATCATCTTCAAAGAAGATATTGTACTTAAAGAGGGAAAGATCAACCAATAGGGAAAACATGCAAGTTCACCCTAAAAAACACACATCTCATTTTTCGAAGCATGTTCAAGCACATGATCTCTATGAGCAAATCAAGAAATTGGATCTTCCACAATAGATATGCTCATAGAGTCACTCTTATTCAATTAATCAACATTATCATTAGTACCAGTAACTTGAGGTTTCTTAATCACATTAAAAAAACCATCAACCAATGCATTACACTCACAAAAAGGTTGATCAACACAATCATTACAAAATAATGTGATAGCATTCAAAGCATATGTTTCAACACTAGGTGGACGGCAAATAAATATTACTACAAGAATAAATTCAGTCATCAATAGGATCAACTGGTGTATCCATACTCTAAACAAACACATTATCAATATAAGGTAAAGAATATATAGTCTCACTTAAAGAAAAGCTAACATTCACACTTTGTTCATTTGTAATGGTAAGAGTGTTGGGTTTAGCTATTGTACCTTGATGCCCGCAAGAAAGATCTTCTTTACCTTGGATGTTGGACATCCCATAAGTGTATTCATCACACCTTCTATTGTAGATTCTTTGTTGGGAACTTATGTTTCTCTATTCATCATGTTTATACCTACATAAGAATCCTTACCAAGTGAAGGATAAATAGAAATGTTAGATTGAGATTGTGGTAACCCTCTCACTTCACTCCTTTCAACCTCTCTTTTTTCCTCTCTAAGATTGCCACCTTGCTTTCCCTTAATCCTTTCAATCTTATGTATCTCATTTTTCACCTTAGGAAGAGTAAATACAGGTGCTCCCAAATTATCCACAACACATTTGTACTCGTTCTACTCGTTTGGGAACCCATGCTCATTGAACCAATTGACCCCCACTAACTTAAGTGACAAGAATCCATGTGAATTATATCACATCAAACCTCCTTATAATATTTACCTCATGTGAAAGATACTCTAACTCTTGCGGTAACCTTACATCCCTCCATGGTGTATGGATAAGTCCTTTTTAGTCGAGGTAGTCCCAAGTAGGATACCACCTTAGAGTGATGTAGTTTAGGTTGTACACATATTCTAGGACAAGGTGCAGTCCTAAAGCCCCACAAATACCTTTGTCCTAAAAAATTATCTTTTTTGATCGACAATGAAAAACTTTTTGTAACCCTTTGGGACATACCTGAACCTCATCATCCTCTTCAATTTTTCCCATGTCAATGAATGAGTATTTCCTTGGAGTGTTCAGATCCTTCCCCCTTGAATCCACCAATCCAATGCAAGACCTTTGAAATGAAAAAGGGCATACAAGGGTCGCCCTTGACCTCTCAAATCATAGGTTTGGAAAGTCTGTTCACATTGCCACTTCCAATTAAGATATGCATCGGGATCACACCTTCCTTTAAAAAATAGAAAAATCAACCCTTGTGGTGCATAGTCCTTGCACGTCCCTCATACCTGACTTGGTTCCTATATCCCGATAAGCGTGCATTACCATGAGAAGTATAGGATAAAGTATCGTTAGACTTTAGAGTTGCACACTCTCTTTTTTCCCTCAGATGACTTTGACTTGAGATAGTGTAACCATATACACTACTTTGGATAGGGCAATGATTAGCACAAGAATAAGAAATGAATCTTCACAAGACTTAGGGGCATGCTCCTCATACTTCTTATATAATAAAATGTTATACTTCACCTTACCTTTATCATGGGAGTGGGAAGAGTCACATGTTCCGACATCATCATAGGAACCATCTTCACTCCTCGAGTGAGAGTAAGATTCTCACATTATCCCTCATTATTGTAGGAGCTACCATAAGAGCCTTTTCCCCCTCTATCATCACCATAAGAGTCGTGTTCAACATTTCTCTCATATTCTCCTCCGGAATAGTAACTCTCATTCTCATTCGGCTCTTGATCATGGCTATCATCATAGCCCCCATAAGCACCTTTATCCTCACATCCATAGCCCTCATTATCATAATCATAATCTCCCGTATCATAGTCACATGGGTCTGTGATTATTGAGGACATGCTTCCTTATAACTCATTATACCTACCAAAAGACAACTCACAAAAACAACAAACAACCTTAGTTTTAGTGAAATGAACTCACAATTACTCGTGTTTACATACCTTTGATTGCCTTTCAAAATAGCACGACTAATGTTGAAGATTTCTTATACTTGGTTGATAAAAAAGAGTCAATACTACTCTTGGCTGGAGTGGAAGTCTGTTTAAAGAAAGGCGGACAACTCAGTTAAAGCAAGAAAACTTGAATCAAGAAGTTACTACGAAGTAAAAACATAAAATAACAAAATAAAAGTGTCACGACTCAGAGCTACCCCTAGAAGTGACACGGCGTACTTGACCCTGAAAGGGTCTCATACAAGCCCTTCACATATTATCATCACAAAAGGCATAGAATAATGTGGAAAAATTAAAATTTGACAGTGGAAGTAAAACTTCTCTTCATGAACGAAAATAAGAACCTAGACTTGTCTCATACACCATCTAAATCATAAGAAACAAAGTTTGGGACTTATCCCTTTACATTAATAAACGTCTCAATATAATCTAAGAAATGGATAATCAAACTTGAACTTGAGGACTCACCACAACTTGGAGATAAACAATCCAAGTCTTCTTCAAAATAACTAGTGCACATCAACGGCCGGAACCTACACTCATAGTAGATGTAGAAGAAATAGGTTAGCACATAAACCACTAAGTATGGAAACGTGTATAAAATCCTTGAAATAATGTAAAAGAACATTTAGTAAAAATCATGCATTTATCAAGTTTGGAAACCATTTATTCATATAAAGACATAATACAGTCATAATATCATCTTCGCATAAATTTTCATGACATAGTAGCACCATCACCTTGGCAACTTTAAAAGTATACTTGTGTAATGTATAATTGTCATCCCATAATACCAACTATACTAAGTACCCCTTTAAAGTCACTTAGTAACACATAACATCTTTAGACCTCATCATAATCCATAGTCATAAATAGAGAGATAATCATGTTCATTATTTAAACCTAAGTAAAGTCATACATTCACAACAATCCACTCAACATACATACCTACCTTTATGTCTTTCCATTGCAGAAGGAACGAACCCATAAAACCTTTCAAAGACCACTTGTGCAATGTAAAAATGAAGTCCCATACCCGCACTCCTACTAAGTAAAACTCATTAAGAAATCATAAGTATAGTTCAATTCATATTCATTATCTTATAACATAAGGAGAATAATAATAACCGACATAGACCATATGACCTACATGGAATCCGGTGTCATATAACCCATACGGAAAGAAGGCGTTCTACTTGCCTAAGGTAGAACTAGATATATATAGTTATAACGTGGATCTACTAGCTAAGACCTATGCGGGCACATATTTATGGGATAGGGAGATTGCTTCTAAAAACCGGGGATATTGTATTAGCGAGAGAGTTTCCATCTCATGAGAGCATATATAGAAGACCCGACTTATTGTATTAGCAGGAATGCCTCTACTTCATTTCAATATCTGCTCGGTGCTAAACATTATTCCCCAAAGTATACATAGTGAACCTAAATTACATTTACATATGTGAAGGATTACTTTACCCTTCATTTAACACAACACAACTCATAACATAGCTTATTGATTCAATAAAGTGAGAACAACCATTCAACCTTCGAATCATCATACTCATGTGAGAAATTCTTTCACATTACATTCATATTATTTTCATGAGAATAGACTTTCAATCAACACAATATCATTAGCATCATCCTAGGCAATTCATACATGATCATGTGTAGGGTAATAGAAACTAATCTTTCATCAATGCCTCAATTTACATAAAAATTTTAGGATCTTCACTTTTCAAGTGGAACATAACCTTCATGTAACATATCGCAACTTGAAATAGCCAGAAAGAAGATAAAAACTTGAAAATAATAATTTTTAGAAAGTATAAGGAAATCTGGAAAATAAGTAGTAAGTTAAAGTGACTTTTGGGTCAATTTCAAACGGCCATAACTTTTAGCTCGGGATGATTTAGGAGTACTTCTAGAAATGGTTGGAAATCCCTTGGAAACATCTTTCCAATGCTGCTAATTTTGGGAGGTTTTGAGTCCGTATAAGTGAGATGTCTTTCAGGATTTGGGCTTTGGATTAATGAAATGTCCGATCCAGGAATTCAAAGGGTAAATTGGTATTTTCCTTACCCAATTAAATTAGTTAGTTTTAAGGGATTAATTGGGATAAAAACCATACTTGGTTCATTTTAGTAAGTTGAGAATTAATGTTAGGGCTTTTGGAGAAAGAACGCAAGAGGAGAAGCAAGAATTTTCCAAGAAACGAACGATTGATTGTGGATTTCCCCGGGGGTGATCCCTAGAAAGGTATGTGAGTATCTCATAGCGATAGGGTTCATTCACCCACACATCAAACGTGTTTAATTCAGTGAAATTCGTCCTAAAAAGGATTGAAAATTGATGTTCTTGATTTCTATTATGAGTTGTGTTCTTGAATTGGGTTTATTGTTGGTGTTTTTGAGTCCTTTAAGTTGATGTTTAGAGATTTATTGAGTTATATTCTTGACTACTAATGTTGGGTATCCGAATAAAAAATGATTTTGACGAATATATTCGAGTTTAGGAGAATTTTGATTGAAAAAAGAATGAGGAAAATAGTCGGACAACTTACCAGGAACAATTTCGCATCGCAGTTTTGTTCACCCAGTGAGCAAAATCAGCTCCCCGTCGTGGAGCTGGACGTGGACTCCTCTATCTAAAAATTTAGTTTCGCGAATATCTTCTGGGAGTATCTCCTCGTCGTGGACTAGCTCGACAATGATGATTTCATAATTTTTCTTAAGTTTAGTTTTTCGAAATCATTCCTAAATATCAAGAGGTCCTTACGAATAAAAATAATACTCCTTGAATCTATAATTCAATTCAAGGATCGAGTAAGAGTGAAATTTTAAAGTAAGAGACAACATCAAAGTTAAGAGTCATGTCCACTAAAGTTCATCAAAGTTTCAAAAGTCTTTTTACAAATGTTTTAACTTTGTTTTAATAACAAGAGTTAAGTTCATCAAAGAGTAAAGTTGAAGTGCTTTTTTCAAAGGAGTACACGGACACTATGTATTCCCAAAGAGGTTCAAAAGAAATGTATTCACATTTAAACAAGAACGGAAACTCAGATTTCCAAAGAACATTTCGGCTAGTTTTCAGAAAAGAGTTATAAATTTGTAAATAAAGCAATCAGAGAAATTGAGATTTCCAAGATAGCCTTATGGCTAAGTTTTGAGCACTAATCTCAAACCACATACGAAGTATGTTTTTTTTTAAAAAAAACATGAAAAACATAAGAGCCAGTATATTTTGGGATTAGTATTGAGCATCGAATCAGGGGAGAGTTTAAACAATTCACAACCCCCACAAGCCATGAAGCCAACATGGGTTGAAAAGGATCATACTTTTTAGGTGAATCCTTTTCTAAATAGACTAGTGGATCCATTAGGAAGTTCATATCTTATACCTTTGGCTGGGTATATGATGCATTTACAGTGTGAGGTAGATCGCTGTACCATCAGTATAGCTCTTAAGTGATGGTTTTCGGTTAGAGAAACTCCAATAAAAGTTATTATACTTTTATATACATCTATTTTTTTGTATTTTTACATACATCTTAGAGTTAATTGTATCTACGTATACATACGAAGTTTTAAGCATATTTTAAAATAACTTTTCTTTATATTGCACTTGTTTTAAACTTCTTTATATTGAAATGAGTTCAGTAAAGTGTTCATGAGTTGAGAAGAGGCAATGTAAGTGTTTCTTTTAGGATCTCTTTCAATCCTATGTTGTTTAGCATTACAGCTCGCATACTCGTATATTCAATGTACTGATGCAGTTGGCCTGCATCGTATTATGATGCAGATGGAGGTAACGAGGATTGACATCTAGCTCTCCGTTGATCCAGTTGAGCACTCCAGAGAAAGTTTGTGAGCCTCCTTGCATTTCGGAGGATTCTCTTTTTTTATTGTAGTATTTCTTTATTTATTAGAAAGTTGTGGGGTCTTTCTCAATATCCATCTTAGTTGTTTTTAGAGACTTCACAGACAGTTTGTAGTTCAGTTGTTCTTTTACATTATTGTTTCAAATATTGTTTAATGACTTGAGTTGTCATTTGGGCTAAGTACTTATATATCTTTGAGTTATACCTCTTATATTTAAGTCTTTCGCTGAGTAAGTAACCCATACCAGAGGTTTGCTTGGGGCCAGTAATGGTATCTGAGTGTCAGCCACGTCCAGGGGTGTAGGCTGCGACGTGACAAAACTTGGTATTAGAGCATATAGTTTAAGAGTCCTTGGGAGTCTATGAAGTCTTGTCTATAGAGTCCTAGTTATCGGTGTGAAGCGCAACGCATCTAAAATTACGAGACTGCAACATTTAGGATTTCCTTTACTTATTTTCTATTCCTTTCTTGTAGCAGGGTCTGATCTCTAAAAGGTTTCTCTGTAATTTGTGTTTGCGCATGTTTTCAGATAACCAGCCTCCACGAAGAGAAGTCAGAGGTCGTCTAGCGAGGAGAAATATTGAACCACAAGGGCAAGTGGTACCTAATGCACCCGAAGTGAAACCCTAGGGAGAAGTTTATAAAACCGAATTCAGAGAGGTAATTAGGATGTTGAGTCAGACTGTGACTAATCAAGTTTGTGAATAAAAAGAAGCTTGACAAAAAGTGGCTGAAACTTGGAGGATTCGTGAATTCTTTAGGATGAATCCCCATAGTTTCACTAGTTCGAGCACTACTGAGAACCAAAAGAGCTTCACTGAGGAAATGAAGAAGGTGTTAAAGGTGATGCATGTTGCTGATGCTGAGAGACTTGAACTAGCTGCTTATCAACTTGCCAAAACTTTGTTTGATCAATGGAAAGAGGGTAGAGAGGAAGATGCACCACCTATGCGTTTGACTTGTTTTTAGGATGCCTTCTTGGGGTGTTTTTTTCTGCGAGAGCTAAAAGAGGCCAAGGTACATGAGTTCCTCACACTTAAGAAAGAGTCTCGAAGTGTGCATGAGTATGGCTTGAAGTTCTCTCAACTATCTCGTTATGCTCAGGAGATGCTTAATGACATGAGGAGTAGAATAAGTTTATTTGTTGCTCGGTTAGGCCGTCTATTAAGCAAAGAGGTTCGGGCAACAATGCTTATTGGAGACATGGACATATCGAGGTTGATGGTCTATGTGCAGCAAGTAGAGGAAGAGAAGCTGAGAGATAGAGAGAAGTTCAAGAACAAGAGAGCTAAGACATGGAATGAGTCTGGGTAGCAGAGAAGTAATGCCAACCGGTTATCTTCCCTAGAAAAACAGAAGGATCCTGCTCCATCATCTGCTATTTCACCTGCACCCAAGAACAAGGACGAGTACTATGGTTAGAATTCCAGAGTTTAACCTTCCTATTCAGAAGGTAGTATGGTGCAAGGAGGTAGCAAGCCTCTTGCCTGTGCCAAGTGTGGTAGAAACCACTCTGGTGTTTGTCATAGGGCTCCACTGGTTGTTTCAAGTGTGGTCAAATCGGACATTTCATGAGAGATTGTCCAAATAATAAGTAGGGAAATGGTAGTGGGGGCAATAGATCCCAGTCTTCATTAGTAGCTCCACCAGATAGGGCTGCACCTAGAGGAGCTACTTCCAGACTTGGCAGAGGAACAAACCGCTTGTATGCTTTCAACAATCGCCAAGAGCATTAGAAATCTCCATACATTGTCACTGGTATGGTTCAAGTCTTTGATTTTACTGTTTATGCATTGTTAGACCTAGGAGCGAGTTTATATTTTGTAACTCCATATGTTGTTATGAACTTTGATATTATCAGCAACTTAGTGAACCATTCAGTGTTTCTACACATATTGGTGAATACATTCTAGCAGAGAGAGAAAGTCTATCGTGATTGTCCCATTTCCGTCAATTACAATAGTAGCATGGCTGATCTAATTGATTTAGACATGGTAGACTTTGATTTTATTTATTGTATGGACTTACTTCATGCCTGTTATGCCTCACTTGATTGTAGAACTCGAGTTGTCAAGTTCAAGTGTCCAAATGAGCAGTCTTAGAGTGGAAAAGTAGTTCATTAGTGACTAGGGGCTGTTTTATTTCGTACCTTATGACAAGGAAGTTAGTTTCTAAGGGGTGTGTCTATCACTTAGTCAGAGTTAATGACTCAAGAGTCGAGGTACCTCTTATTTTGTCATTTCCATTAGTAAAAGAGTTTCTAAAAGTCTTTCTAGATGATCTCCCCGTAGTCCCTCCTAAGAGAGATATAGACTTTGGTATAGATCTTTTTCCAGATACTCATCCTATCTCTATTCTACCATATAGAATGGCACAAACAGAGTTGAAAGAGTTAAAAGAGCAGTTGAAATACCTTTTAAAGAAAGACTTTAGTCGACAAAGTGTCTCACCTTGGGGCGTTTCGATCTTATTAAGAAGGATGGTTCCCTTAGGATTTTCATATATAACCGTCAGTTAAACAAAGTTACCATCAAGAATAAGTATCCTCTTCCCAGAATTATCGATCTTTTTAATCAGCTTCAGGGTACATCTTGTTTTTCCAAGATTGACCTCAGATCAGGCTACCACCAGTTGAGAGTTAGGGAATGTGATAATCCAAAGAAAGCTTTCAGAATAGATATGAGCACTATGAGTTTTTGGTCATGTCCTTTGGGTTGACCAAATGCGCCTGCAACATTCATGGATCTTATGAATAGAGTCTTAAAACCTTATTTAGATATGTTTGTTAGTATCTTCATTGATGATATATTAATTTATTCAAGAAATGAAGAAGATCATACTAGTCACCTCAAAATAGTTCTTCAAAATTTGTAGGATAGAGAGTTGTATGTTAAGTTCTCTAAGTGCGAGTTTTGTCTTGAGTCTGTGGCATTCTCTAATGTGGTTGCTGATGCTTTAAGCATATTATATATGGGTAGTACTGCTCATATGGAAGAAGAAAAGAGAGAGTTAGCCAAATATGTGCACAGACTTGCATGCCTAGAAGTCAGACTTATGGATTCTATAGAAGAAGGAAAAGTGGTGACGAATGGCGCTGAATCATCAAAGTGTCAATGATAAACAAAATCAATACCAAGATCCCAATTTGCTTGACTTGAAGAAAAATGTTCAAAAGTAAAGAGTATTAGCTTTGAACAAGGGGGGAGATGGTGTGTTTAAATATCAAGGTAGATTGTGTGTAGCTAAGGTGGATGGACTCCAAGAGAGGATCATGGAGGAAGCTCATAAATCAAAATACCTCATTCATCCAAGTTCCACAAAGATGTACCGCGATTCGAGAGAATTATTTTGGTGTAATTGTATGAAGAGGGGCATTTTTGAATTTGTTGTCAAGTGTCCAAATTACCACTAAGTCAAAGTAGATAACCAAAGGCCAGGTGGTTTGGATCGGAATATAGAACTTCAGGAGTGCAAATGAGAGATGATTAATATGTATTTCCTTACAGGTTTACCCAGATCGTGCAAGCATTATTTTTATTTGAGTGATTATTGATAGAATGATAAAATGAGCCCACTTCTTACTGGTAAAGACTACCCATTTAGCAGAGGATTATTCTAGGTTATATATTCAGGAGGTGGTAAGACTTTATGGAGTTCCCCTCTCCATTATTTCAGATAGAGGGGCATAATTTAGTACATAGTTCTGGAAATCTTTTCAACGAAGTTTGGGTTCAAAGTTGAACTTAAGTACTGCCTTTCATCCTTAGACAGATGGGCAAGCAGAGCATACCATTCAGACATTAGAAGATATGCTCAGGGCTTGTGTGATTTATTTCAAAGGGAATTAGGATGATCACCTACCTCTTATTGAGTTTTCTTACAACAACAATTGTCTTTCTAGCATCCAGATGGATATGTTTGAAGCTATTTATGGGAGAAGATGCAGATCTCCTATTTGATGTTTTGAATTTGTGAAGTAAGGTTTATGGGAAAAGATTTAGTTCACCAATATTTGGATAAGGTGAGGGTGATTCAAGAGAGACGAAAATGGCACAGAGTCATCAAAAATCTTATATAGATATTAGGAGATGGCCGTTAGAGTTCGAGTTAGATGATTGGGTGTATTTGAAGGTTTCAAACATGAAGGGGGTGATGAGTTTTAATAAGAAGGGAAAGATTAAACTTTGATATATTGGAGCTTATCGCATAGCGAAGAGGATTGACAATGTAACTTATGAGTTAAAGCTACCCCAAAAGTTACCAGCAGTTCATCTGGTGTTTCACACCTCTATGTTGAAAAAGTGCATGTGCGATCCATCATTTATCACACTAATTGAGAATATTGGGATCAAGTATAGTCTATATTATGAGGATATTCCGGTTCAAATTCTTGATCGCCAAGTTCAGAAATTGAGGACTAAAGAAGTAGCTTTAGTAAAAGTTCTTTGGCGAAACCAATTTTTTGAGGAAGCTACTTGGGAAGACTAAAAACATATAAATAAAATATATCCACATCTCTTTGAATCTGGAGAAAATACAGATCAAGGTACTAATTCTCGTGTTAGTATTCTTTAAATTATGAATAAGTATGTTGTTTGCTGCATTTGCTTATTGGGTGTTTGAACTAGATGTTACCATCCTTAACCTAGTAGAGTAGTCTCATTTAAGAATGAATTTTCCCAAGGGGGAGATATTGTAACATCTCACAACTTGAAATAGCTAGAAAGAAGTTAAAAACTTGAAAATAATCATTTTTGGGAAGTATAAGGAAATTTGGAAAATTGGTAGTAAGTTAAAAGTGAGTTTTTGGTCAACTTCAAACGGTTATAGCGTCTAGCTTAGGTTGATTTAGGAGTACTTCCAGATATGGTTGGAAAGACCTTGGAACGATCTTTCCAACGCCGCCAAATTTGGGGACTATGTGCCCCAAAGAGTTTTAAAAGAAATGTTTCACATTTAAATCAGAACAGAACTCAGATTTCTAATGATCCTTCTGAATAATTTTCAGAAAAGAGTAATAGCTTTCTTAATGAAGCAAGTAGGAAACTGAGTTTTCCAAGATAGTCTTTGAGCTAAGTTTTGAGCACTAATCTCAAATCACAGAAAAAGTATGTTTCTTTAAAAATATATAAGCCAGTATATTTTGAGAGTAGTATTAAGCGCCAAATTGGAAGAGAGTTTAGATAACTCACAACCCCCATAAACCTTGAAGCCAACATGGGTAGAAAAGGATCATATTTTTTAGATGAATCCTTGCTTAAATAGTCTAGTGTATCCATTAGGCAGTTCAGGTCTTATACCTTTGGCAGGGTATAGGATGCGCTGGCAGCATGTGGTATATTGTTGTATCATCACTGTAGCTCTTAAGTGATGTTTTTCGGTTAGAGAAAATCCCTTAGAATTTATTGTATATATACACACACACACACACACACACACACACACACACACACATCAGTTTATTAGTATTTTTACATACATCTTCGAGATAATTGTATCTACGTATATTCAAAGTATACAACATGTTTTTAAACAACTTTTCTTTATAGTGCACTTTTTTAAACTGCTTTATATTGAAATGAATTCCGTTAAGTGTTCATGAGTTGAGAAGCCAAGGTAAGTGTTTCTTTCAGAATCTCTTTCAAGCCTATGTTGTTTAGCATTCCAACTCGCATACTCGTACATTCACTGTACTGATGTTAGTTGGCCTGCATCGTATTGTGATGGAGACAGAGGTAACGAGGATCATCATCCAGCGCACCGTTGATCCAGTTAAGCACTCCAGAGTGCATTTTGGAGGACTCCTTTTTATTTTTCTTAGTATTTATTTCTTTATTAAAAAGTTCTGGGGTCTACTCCAATATCCATCTCAGTTGTTTTTACAGGCTCCATAGACAATTAGCAGTTTTATTTCTTTTCACACTATTATTTCAAATATTGTTTAAGGACTTGAGTTGCCATTTGAGCTAAGTACTTGTATGTGTTTGAGCTATACATCTTACGTTTAAGTCTTCCGCTGAGTAAGTAAGCCAATCGAGGGGTTTGCATGGGGCCAACAATGGTCTCCAGTGCCAGTCATGTCCCGAGTGTAGGCTCGGGGTGTGACACTTCATCAACATATACCAACCCTAGAAATGTACTCCATTAAAGGTCATCAATAATGTCTCACAATCATATTTTGAATTACTAAATTAAGCATGAATAAAAAAAGATTAATTAACTGAATTAACATAGACACAATTCATGATATTCATATTGCATCAACAAACCCGTCAAAATTCATGAAATTGGGGTCATGGGAAGTACATGGGTTCATGAGGATATTCTACAATAAAAACCACCATTAAACATCAAATTAACCCTAACATAGGACGATTAACATAATGAAATCATTTTTTTAGGAAGAACCCATGGCTAGAATACAGGTTTTTGAACAATATCCCAAATTTTGAAATTAGAGTTCAAGAGCTTCATGGAGAAAGGTTTTCCATGAATGAAGGTTCCCATACCTTAATTTAAGCTTTATCCACGAATTGGAGTTGAGAAGATTGATTCCTGATCCCTAATCTTCAAGTTCATGGTGTTCTTAAATGGACAAACTTAGAGAGAATTGTTTGAGAGGAAGAAGAACATTTTGGTTTGATTTGGGTTTTGGAGATTAAAGGAATAATGAAGCGTTTTAAGGCTGAAAACGAATTAAAATACATCATATTCATACCACAATTCACAACTAACGAATTAGGAAAGTCTAGTGGTTTCACTTTCCAGAAATGACATATTGTATAGGAAGAGCTTTCCTTTATCATGCATAGCCTTATGTGTATGTGTGCATTACACCCATACTTAGTACAACTGTGTACTAACCCGATACAATTATACTTTTTAGAGGGGCAGGTCAGAGAGCAGATTGAAGACTCATAGCAGCGGTTTGGACTCAGCGATCTCCAAACCATTTTGTAAGTCCTCTCTAGTTCGAGGATACTACTTCTATCTTCATAGCCTAGTATTTAGACATAGGTAGAGGATGTTGTCCCTAGCATTTCTTTCAGATGTTTTCATTTTGATGTTTTTGTATTAAGGCCGTTTTGGCAAACTTATTATTTTATATATGTTGATTCTCCCTTTTGAATGGAGTAATCCATTGTAGATGGTTGTTTAGTTGAGCTTATAGTATATGAATTCATGAAAGATTATATGAAGTCTATGTACACTTCATTAATGTTTAAAAGTTTTAAATTTTCCATAAATTTAACTATATGAATGTAATGAAAGCTAAGAAGAGGCTTGTCTGCGACCTCTGAGAGGTTAACGACGCCAGTCGCGATTCGAATTCTTGAATTCGGGTCGTGACACGGACAAACCTATGCACATCATAGACTAATTCCTTTTTCTTATCTTCTACATGGGCCACACTACCCATTGGAATTCGACTTAGGGCGTCCGCCACTACATTGGCTTTGTCGGGGTGGTAAAAGACATGCATGTCATAGTCCTTTGAAGCTCTTACCATGTTTTTTGTCAAAAATTCAAGTCTTTTTGTGTAAAAACATATTGAAGACTCTTGTGATTGGTAAACACATCTACATGCACCCCATAAAGGTAATGTCTCCATATTTTTAAAGCAAACACTACAACCGCTAGTTCAAGATCATGGTCAGGGACCTTAAGTTGCCTTGAAGCATAGGTAATCACCTTACCACGTTGCATGAGAACACAAACCAAACTTACTCAATAAGCGTAAAAATACACTACAAACCCATTTGTACCCTCCGATATAGTCAACATCGGAGCGAAGGTGAGTTTATCCTTCAGCTCTTTGAAGCTTTTCTCACAAGCCTCCAACCACACAAACTTTACTTTGTTTTGAGTTAAGGCTGTCAATGAGAAGCATTAGAGGAAAAAACCTCAAAAAATCTCCTATAATAGCAGGCAATTTCCAAAAGCTTCTAATATTGGTAGGATTTAGAGGCCTAAGACAATATTTTACCACCCCTGTCTTCTTCAGATCTACCTCAAAAACCATGCCCGAGACAACAAGACCATGGAAAGCAACCTACTTAAGCCAAAACACACATTTACGAAGCATAGCATATAATTGGTGAGTTTTCAGGACTTGGAAAACAGTTCTCAAATGCTTCATATAATCAACCTCACTCCTTGAATAGATCAAAATGTCATCAATAGAGATGATCACAAATAAATGAAGACATTTATTAGACTCTCTATCCATTAGGTCCATAAATGTTGGTGGGGCATTTTTTAGACAAAAAAACATCACAAGGAACTCATAATGACCATATCTAGTTCGAAAGTTTGTTTTAGGAATGTCTGCCCCTCTTACCCTTAGTTGATGATAACCCGAACAAAGATATATCTTGGAGAAATGGTTAGTTAGCGCCTCATAGTTGATCAAACAAATAGTGAACTCTAGGAGTATGATACTTATCTTTATAGTTACCTTGTTCAATTTGAGATAGTCAATACACATTCTAAGAGACCCATCCTTATTTATCACGAATAGTACCGAAGAACCCCATAGAGATATTCTTGGTTGAATAAAACTCTTGTATAGTAAATCCTTGAGTTTCTCCTTTAACTTTTTCAATTAGGCCGGAGCCATTCTATAAAAAGGGATAGATATGAGTTTAGAAGCTGGCAAAATATCAATGCCAAAGTCTATTACCCGTTCAGCAAGAATGTCGTGCAAGTCATTAGGACTTACAAAAATTCACTCACTACAGGGGCCGACTCTAATGAAGGGACTTGGATTCAAAATCCATAACCCTAAAAATGTGAAACATGCACCTCTTGGAGATAATTTTTCTAGCTTTTAGACATGACACAAATTGACCTCTAGGAATAGAATTCCCCCATTTCCGCTCTAAAATATGCTATTTTGGAAATTGAAATTTAACTACCCGGGTTTCATAAGCATAACATACATGAAACTGATCCATGCCTAAAATTACATCAAAATCAAGCATGTCTGATTCTACCAAATCGACTAGAATGACTTTATGAGACAAAGAAATAGGACAAATTCTATCGACTCATTTTGCTACTATTGAGTCACCAACCAGTGTAGAAACAAAAAATGGGTCTTGTAATACATCGGGAGTATTTCACATTTTATGGCAACAAAAGGTGTAATAAAAGAAAAAGTGGAACCGAGGTATAGCAACACATAAACATTAATAGAGAAAACTTGTAACTACTTGTCATAACATTCATAGAGCTCTCTTGATCACCTTGGTATTAGAGAGCATAAAAATTATTCTTTTTTGGAGAATTAGAGTTAGAACCACTAGGAGCATATTGTTGTTCGTCTCTCCCATTTGGCGTATGGGTTGGACAATCCTTCAATTGATGCCCACCCTTCCCACAGCCGTAACACACACCCATGTAAGTGAGATATTTACCATCATGCTTCTTACCACACTTGGCACAAGTAGATCTCTCTACATAAGAACCACCACTATTTCCCTCTTGGGGTTTAGGGTTAGACACCCTATTTTTATTTCTCTTGGAGTGCTAGAGGAGACTTTGTTGGAAAACCTTTTCTTGAACCTTTGGCTTAACTTGAATTTAAGTTTACCCTTGGAATAATTCCCATCATCGTTCCTTGACCTCTTCACTTCTCAACTCACTTGCTTGAGCTTTTGTTCCTCAATTTGTTCGGTATAAACCATGAGAAGTGAAAAACTCATACTTGGAATGAGCATTGCCGAATGACATTCATTGACTACCAAGTAGTATATCCTCATATTAAATTTATTCATCTTAGCTCTAGATTTCGCTACCAAGGTTGGAGCATACTTGGACAATTGGGTGTCATTCAGGCTATAATCCTTCACACTCAAACTCCCTTGCTTTATGTTTATGAACTCTTGCATTTTCCTGTCCCTCAACTCTAAGGGGAAAAACCTATCAAAGAAGTCCAACTTTAATGATGCCTAATCTACCGAACCTGGTCTTAAGGGTGTCTCCTTTTTCCATTGCTCATACCAATCTTGACCTTCATATTTTACTTGATAAGCGGCTAGTTCCCATTTTCTTGTGGAGACATACCATAACATTAATCACCTTAAACACTTCATCAGTGAACCCTTGTGGGTACTCCTCTACTTAGCCTAAGAAGGTAAGGGGATTCATCCTTGTGAAATACCTTATCCTTGATGCAGTTGTGCTTGCATTAGGATTCACTTACACCATAGCATCCCTAGTGACTTGATTCAATATAATGTGACTCAAGGTTTGGAGAGTCTTTATTATCTCCACATTAGACATAACTCCCTCATCAATATGAGCTTGAGGATCTTGAGGCCCTTGTTGACCTTGAGGATCTTGAAGGCCTTGGGGAGGAACTCTCTCATTCACAATATCTTCTTCCATATTTCTTGCGGTGTCCCGTCTCGTAGTCATATCCTCTATACACAAGAAAGGGGTTATAAGAGGAATTCATAAAGTTAAGATTCTTGAGGCACGACTAACGAATAATGAAAAAAGTGAAAGTTCCTTAACAACTTATAACCTCTCATTCATAAGTGTGGCATGGTTCATAATCATGAACAAGAATCTACTAGACGTGGTTCATTAGATATCAACCAACAAAATTATCCCATAACATTTCCTTTGATACGAAGTTTGTCACGACCCCGAGTACCCCCTGGAAGTGACACGACATACATTACCCCAAAGGAGTCTCGTAAAAGCTCTTAGCATATCATCATCAAATAAGACATAACCTAATACGAAAAACTTAAAACTATTACAGTCAAAGTCAAATTCTCTTCATAAACGAAATTAAGAAACTAGACTTGTCTCATACACCATCTAAAACATTAGAATACAAAGTTTGGGACTTAGACCTTGACATCAATAAAAATCTCAATATAAGAACAACAATAGGAACTAAGAAATGGAAAATCCATCCCCGAACTTCACGACTCACCACAACACGGAGATAAGCAATCTAAGTGTTCTTCAAGAAAGAACTCGTGCACCTCAATGGTCGGAACCTACACTAATAGTAGATATAGAGTAATTGGGTTAACACATAAAGTACTAAGTATGGAAACATGCATAAAATCCTTAAAATATACTAAAAAGGACATTTTAGTAAAAAGCATGCACTTAGCAAGTACCATCTACGCATATAATACTAAATACAAGTGATAATATCATCTTCACATATATATTCATAACATAGCAGCACCATCACCTTGGAAACCTTAAAAGTATACTTGTGCAATGCATAGTTAACATCCCATAATACCAACTATACTAAGTATCCCTTTAAAGTCATCCTAATAATACATAACATCTTTAGACTGCATCATAATCTATAATCATATATAAAGAGATAACCATGTTCATTACTTAAACATAATGAAAGTCATACATTAACAATAATCCACTCAATATATATACATACCTTCATGTCTGACCATAACATAAGAGAACAACCCATAATCCCTTTCAAAAACCACTTGTGCAATGTAAAAATGAAGTCCCATACCATCACTCCTACTAAGTAAAACTCATTAGGAAATCATGAGTATCGGAAGTCATATTCATCATCCTACTACATAGGGAGAATAACAATAAAGGAATAACCGACATAAACCATGTGAGCTGCATGGAATCCGGTGTCATATAACCCCATATTGAAAGAAGGTGTGCTACTTTCCTAAGGTAGAACTAGACATATATATCTATAAGGTGGATACAGTAGTTGAGACCTATGGGGGCAAATAATTATGGTATAAGGAGATTGCTTCTAGAAACCTGACCTATTGTATTAGCGGAGAGTTTCCATCTCATGAGAGCATATGTAAACACCTGACCTATTGTGTAGCGGTAAGGCCTCTACCTCATGTTCCATATCCGCTCGATGATAAACATTAATCCCCAAAGTATATATAGTTAATGTAAATTACATTTACATATGTGAAGATTACTTTACACTTCATTCAACACTACTCATAACTTATCTCATTGATTCAATAAAGTGAGAACTACCTGCAACCTTAGAATCATCATATTCATGTGATAAATCCTTTCAAAGTACATTCATAGTGTTTTAATGAGACACAATATCATTAACATCATCCTAGGAAATTAATATATGATCTTGCATAGGGGTAAGGGAAACTAATCTTCAACAATACCACAATTTACACAATAGTCATACGATCTTCACTTTTCAAGTGGAACATATTTCATACATAACCTTCATCAACATATAACAACCTAGAAATTTAAACTTTCAAGGGTTATCAATCATGTCTTCAAATAACACTTAGAATTACTACTTTAAGAATGAATAAAATAAGATTAATTAACTAAATTAACATAGACACAATTCATAATATTCATATTGCATCAACAAACCCATCAAAATTCATGAAATTGGGGTCATGGGGGAAGTAAATGGGTTTATGGGGATTTTTACAATGAAAACCACCATTAAACATCTAATTAACCCTAGCATAGGACAACTAACATAATGGAATCATTTTTTTTTAGAAAGAACCGATGGCTAGAATACAAACCTTAGTTTTTGAAAAATATCTAAAATTTCGAAATGAGAGTTTGAGGGCTTCATGCAGAAAGATTTTCCATGAATGAAGGTTCCTATACCTTAATTGAAGCTTTGCCCACGAATTGGAGTTGAGAAGGTTGATTCTTGAGCCCTAATCTTCAAGCTCTTAGTGTTCTTCAATGGACGAACTCTAGAATGAATTATTTGAGTGGGAGAAGAACTCTTTGGTTTTATTTGGGTTTTGGAGAATAAAGGATTAATGAAGCGTTTTAAGGCTGAAAACTAATTTTATTTGTGGTATAAACTAATTAAAATAAAACCTACTCAATAATTAATTAAAAAAAAATTACCTAAAACTCCCCAACTTGACAACCCCTTCATGGATCATGCCAAACTCTACGGGTCGCGACGGGAAACACGGCTCGTGTGGTGCCCATGGTCCCTAGTCAGTGTACTCTCCCAACTTTCGAAGCCTGCAAAGGACTAAGACAAGTCCACAACACCTCCCATTCTCCATTGTCAAGACCACTGGTCTTGGTGATCGTCGCGGTCATAGAGGCAGTAGCTTGGCCAAATCGCCTTGCTTGCCTTGCCATCAAACGATTTTCACAGACATTTTGATGGATCGTCTTGGTCACCACGGCTCGTGGTGGTGCCCGTGGTTTTGAGGCAGTATCTATCTCAACTAGGCACATTTCCCTTTGCTCTAACGGGTCTTCACATACCGTGGTCAAGACCACTGGTCGGGAACTCTAGGTAGTGCATGGACAAGATTGGTCAACCTTGGACTTTGGCTTAGGCTTTGTACCCTTTCCGTACCACCCTTGCAACACTCACCCAAAACTTAGAGGTTCTCTAATTACGGGGTCTAGCACGTACCTTTATGATAATTCACTAAACCCTCTAACTGTCGATGTTAACTAACACGTTTATATTCTAGTTCAACCTACCATTTTTACGGGGTGTTACAAAAAGGCACTATCGAAGAAGTGTATTCAAGAACCAATAGTCAACAAGTAGAGTTGTTACGAGTTGAAATTCAGTTTAGGATTCTTGATGAGGAACTAGAATCAAAAGAAAGAAACTAGTAATTAGAACCTAAGATGAAAAGTGTCATAAGATGCCAAATGCACTGTTTTCATTGCCTAACGTGAAGTTCAGCTCACCAACTTGAAGATAGGCTCGCCAAACTTGACAATCAAACAAGGCAAATTGGCGATCTGGGTGGAAGTTTGGCGATGCACCTAGTGGATTCGGCCAACAGGGTTTAGTACGTCAGAAATTCCAGTATATCCTCCAAAATAAGTGCCAATTAGGTGAACTAGATTCCCAAAGGGCGAGGCTCCGAGTGGACTACAGATAAAAGTTGTGGCTCCCCCAATGTCCCTACGTTGTAGTTGCAATCCTCTGAAATTTGACCTGCTGTGGTCCCCCCTGCACCTTGTACCTTATCCTTTACCTTTTTTTTGGTAAATTCCCTTTTTACAAACACTTCTAAACTTTCTCTTTCGTATTTTTTAAACTAAATTCTTCATTTTCAAACATTCCCTTCTTGAAGATTTGAATTTTCTTCAAGAACTACAAAAACAACTATGAAGACCAAAAAATAAATCCTCTAGATTTTTAGCTCAAAATTTTACGAAATTCTAGGTACAAGCTCTATTAGATATATGAAAAAACCCCCAATACTTTTTAGCAATGAAATCTTTTCCTAAACTTCCAGATTTAAAAACCCACTTTGTCTTCTTTAAAGTTTCTTCATCCTTCAATGGTAATTTCTTTAATAGTGAACCAAACCCTTTCAATTCTCATACCTAGACTCGAATAAGGTTAGGTAACACTAATCTAACCTTGGAAACTCCAAAGAAGAGTGAAATCAACAAGATCCATTTCAACAATTTCTCAAAAACGGGTTTGAACAAAATTTTTAATAACAAACCCAAGACTAGAATCATAGAAATGAATCTAATCATATCTCTGATACCAAATTATGTAATTCTCACAAGAGGAACTACAATATAATATAGAAATCGAACGATAATAAAATAAATATAGATAGATAGACACAAAAAGAGGAAACAAAGAGCAACCTAAGGGTATATTAAATCCACAGACCTCAATTCGTTAATCAACCATGAATCACCTAAATCTTATGACGACCTTGAGGGAATCAATATCCCAAGCAACTGACGTTCTAAACAAGATTCAACAAAATCTTATAACAAGATTTCAAAAACTCACATAAGGATTACAACCACAATATTCAAAATCAGTCCGCCTAAAATAAACCCCTAAAGGCCTATTTATTTTTGTAGGCATTACTACATAGATGGGCCCAAAAGTGTCTTGGAATGGTCTAATGAGGGAGCTGAGTTGGGCTCACCTTATGGCTCAACGATGTGCCCAATGTACTCGGTGAGGAATCCTGCTCCTGGCTCCTTGCCTTAGATGGGGAGCTACTGGATCTTTGGGCGGTCTGGGGACCATCTCCCAATCCACTTGGCGATGTGCAAAATGTCTTTAGCTCGCCTAATGAAAATCTTTCCCCTTCGTAGCTCTTGGGGCTATATTGGCGATCTAAGAACCCCACCAAGGAGGTTTGGCGAGTTGCCGAAGTGGAGGTTTGCTCTCTGAATGAAACAATATATCCAATTACTCCTCCTGCTTCGTTAGGCCTCCCACACTCTAAGCTATCATCCAAGCATGATGTTGACCAACTGGGATCTTCTTCAAGGTACATATGTTCCCACGCAAGGCATGGAACTCCCTCATCGTTATCCATACATGCTCAACAACCTCCATTCTAGTGAGCGATCCATCAATACATTGAAGTTCATGAATGGATATCCTTGAGGTAATCTGGATTAGATCAATGACAATAAACGTCTTAACACTAATTATTTTCTCATAATGTTTTATTATGAACGGGACTTTATCCGTATCACAAGTGACAAACCTGGGAACTACAAACAAAGCATGATTCTAATGCAACCATTGCTTCCTAATCAAAACTCCAGAAACTAACGACTATGGAGTTATGGGTTCAAATTCATGATATCTTCTCTGTTTTGTGTTTAGTAATTGTGGCACGTGACATTGAAAATTTTCTCGGGGAATGTTTCTGAGATGATCCAAAGAATTCTGATGTGTTTTGGAGAGACTACATGTGTGGTAGGGTCCATATGGATATTGACATACCATTAAAAAACAAGATGCAAGTTAAGGTTCCTAAAGGGGATGTGATTACTCTGACCTTTAAGTATGAACATCTTGTCACCTTTTTTTTTTGTGGATTAGTAGGTCCTTCAGATAAATATTATTGAGGATTTTATTGTATATCAGGTATAATTCATGAATAATATTTGTTTGGTTCATGGCTAAGATCATTCACTAGAACATTATGTCTCATGGACGGAGCATGGTGGAATTAAGGATCATTTAGGTGTGACTAGAGAAGGTGTATGGGTTGTATCTCTTTGTCTACTTAAGTGAGTCTTAGGATACCTTTTAGTGGAAAATTGCATGCTAGAAAGTATTCCTTGTGAAGTTGAGAAACTTCACTGTAACAGTGAATTAAGTTAATGTAAGGTGACATGGGTTTATTGTAAGGTTCTCTTAAAATGTGATAAATTGCTTATGTGTTTTCTTATGTGTTTCTAAGGTGTTAAATGCTGATCTTATGCTTATGATATGATGTATTAAATCAAAAGATGCATATATCTAATAAATGTCCGTTTTCATGATTTTATGCATTACACCATACTTAGTACACGTGTTTGTACTAATTCCATGCTTTTATCTATCTCTACAGTTCATAGGTGAGGTTCTTATGGGAGCTAAGCTTGGCTTATAAGATCGTTCAAGCAAGTTGAAGTATGCCCTCTTTTGAACCGGGGGCATAGATGTCTTTTATTTCTTTCATTGAAGTATTGTAATAGACTAAGTATTTCTATATTTTTATTGTATAGGTCGTGTCCCAAGTATTCTTGAGTATATGATTTGAAGAAATTAGACTTAGTGCCTATGACTTCGTTTCTCAGGATATTCGCGCAGCAGAAGATCCTGAATTTGAGACTTTCTACACCATTTCACATATGGATTTAATATGAAACATGTTTTATGATATTCGTATAATTGTTTTAAATTTTTCACTACTTTTCATATGTTTATTTGCAATGAACTATATGAAATGGCTTGGACAAGACCTCCAAGAGGTCAAGTACGCCGTTCTATGACCTAAGGAATGCCCTAACTTCTTGGGCATCAGTGTGGGTCGTGACAAGCTTGGTATCAGAGCATTGGTTATGAAAGTTGTCTTAGAAATCAAAAAGTCTCATCAAGTCACGCCTAGTATAGTCTTGACCATAAGTGTGAGTCGGGACACATCTATGGGAGAGAGGCTATAGAATGATAGAGTTTACCTTCTTTTGTACTCCTATGTCGTGCAGTTGAGTGAAAGTTATGAGTACTCTTTTCTTATGGTTTCCTTATGTTATAGGAAGATGAATACGAGGAGGACACCGACTAGGAGAGTTGAGGAGAATGATGTGAATGAGGAGATTCCTCCTCAAGTTGAACAAGTTGAGCACGTTTCTCAAGGTGCTTTAGGTTCTCAAGGTGATCAAGTCCCTATTGGAGGTCAAGGTAATGAGGTTCCGGTGGTTCCCCAGGAAATGAATAATAGGGAGATTGGAGAGACTTTGATTACTTTAGCCCGATCTTTGACTACCATGTGAATACGGGTATTGAACCTAGAGTGAATATTGTGGAGAGAACTATGACATCTAGATTGAGATATTTTGTGAGGATGAATCTCCTATCTTTCTTAGTTCTGAGGTGAGAGAGGATCTCCAAGAGTTCCTGCATGATGTGTACAATGTGTTGAGTGCCATTGGGGTGGCTTCTATGAAGAAGGCAGAGTTAGATTCGTACCAATTGAGGGAGGTTTTTCAAGTATGGTACACTAAGTGGAAATATAATAGGCCGGTTGAGCCTATTGAGTGGGAAGAGTTTAAGGAAGCTTTTCTAGGAAAGTACTTTTCCCATGAGAGGAGTGCGGCGATGGTTAAGGAGTTTATCAATCTCAAGCAAGGAAATATGAGCGTTGAGGAGTACTCTTTGAAGTTCTCTAGGTTGTCTAGGTTTTCTCCTTCCCTTGTGTCTAACCCTAGGGATGACATGAGTAGGTTTGTGACAGGTGTCGCCGACCTAGTGAAAGAAGAATGCCATATGGCCTTGCTACATGATGATATGACCCTAGATAGACTCATGGTGTATGCTCAATAAATTGAGGAGTATAAACTTAGTAGGATTGCTAGAAACTTGAAGAGAAGTGGTTCAAGTGACCAAATTCAACCTAGGTTCAAGAAGAGGGCTCAAACTCAAGATGGACCTAGTGCTCCTAAGGTCAAACTTGAAAAAGGAGGTGGTTCTCAAGGTGGTAACCCTACTTGTGCTACTTGTGGAAAGAAGCATTATGGGGAGTGTCTATTAGGTACTGGGAGTTGCTTTGGATGTGGTAAACTTGGACATAAAGTGAGGGATCGTCCTAATAGAGATGGTAAGCAAGTTACTCCTACTGTTTCGAGCAATGATGTTCCAAAGGCGAAGGCTCGTTTCTATGCACTCCGGACTAGAGGAGCAAAGCTGGATGAGGGTGATGATGATGATGGTAAGTTATTGTGTTTCTTTAGAGTATGAGTTCTTTCAAAGTGGGAGAGTATGGTTAGTAGATGGGCTAGAAGTCATAGTAGTATATTGTTTGTGCATGGTGTTTATAAGTCTTATTGAAATTAAATTTCATTGATTTCTTGCATTGTGTATTTTATGTATGATTATGTTGTAAGATGTATTTATACGATTTTATCTTGCATATTAGCATATTTCCATCATGAGTTGCCTAAATGTTGTATTTTTGAAAAATTTTCATAATTCACTATAGCTTTGGCAGTTTATTGTAAATTTTTTGAAGAATTGACTAATTCATTCTTTAGTAAAAAATTGTTGCAATATGGTTAGAACTGATATGTATGATCGTGATATTGAATATAAAATGTGTTTTTGCAAATTGGAATGAAAGATGTGAGTTTTATGGCATGATGAGTTGTAGAACTTATTCTAGTTTCTTGTTGCATTATGATTCTCTTGATTATGTAAAATTGATTTTTTCTTGATGTTTGTATTGTATAAGGTGTTATGTGATATGTTCATGAGATGCTAATTGAATATCTAGGAAGTGTTCGTTGAGTGAAAAGTGTCATTCGAGGACGAATGTTCTCCAAGTGGAGAAAGTAATACCTCAAAAATGACTTAGGTGAAGCTAAAGCCTAACATATTTTTTCATGTGGATCTAAGGTCATAAATTGGTTTATAATGTGGTATTGAGGCAATGTCTAAAGATTTAGGTGTACTGGAAGTCAAACGTCAAGGGACGACTAAGACGTTCGACGACTAAGTCACCTATGTGTCTCATGTGTTTTCATGTGCCTATATGTGTGTTTCACGAGATAATGAAGTATTTATATGAGTTATTGTAGTGTTTATAGTGTGTTGATTTTCGTTAAGTTTGGAGGTCAAATGTCCAAGAACGTCCATCATGTTTGAAAGGTTTTCCTTGAAACGACCTTGTGTGTCTTTGCATGTTTCGTCCAGTTTTATGTGTTTGTTTTGGATGAAATTGATGTGGGAGGTACTAAAATAGTATATGAACATATTGTGGTTCAAAATGTACAGGAAAACATCCCCAAGGACCATCCAAGGGTCCTTCAGGAAAGACCCATGTTGGTGGACAAAACTGCCCAGGCAGTCCCACCTACGGATGGCAAACGACGGCTCGTGGCCTGGTCGATGCCCCGTTGGTGGAGGGAGCCGATGGGTACTTAGCCTAGGGGCTAACCCATTTTCCAAGCTCTGACCCAATTGACGGAGGACAGGACAGTGTGTTTGTGGACTGATGCCCTGTCGATGGGCAGTCGTCTGTGAGGGTCTATTCCTGCGCAGTTCACTGTAAATGCAAGGGTGAATTTGTAAATTCACCCAAAGTCCAAATAAGAGAAATGATTATTACTTAGGGGTATTTTAGGTATTTTAAGTGGGGTTATAAGTCCTAAATACCTAAGTGAACTCATTCTTCCAAATCAAAACCCCAAAATATCTTAGCAGTTCTCTAGAACTCCATTGAAGCCAAAACTTAAGGAAAAGCTTGGATTGGAGATTTGAGTGGTGATTCTTCATAAATTTCTTGTATTAACATCATTGAGGTATGGTTTTTGATCCTTGAAACTCTATTCATCAAGGAACCAATGTTTATAGTGATGAATTTTCTAAATTGAAATCTATCCAGGGGTTCTTGCAGTAAAGGTTTTAAATCATTAAATATTCATTGAATTTTTGTTAATTATATGAGTAAATTAATCTATGACACCATGTAACTGATGAACCCTAGTTTTTGACTACTTTATGGGTTAAGTGATGTTGACTTAATTCTTAGCTATTGAATGATTTAAGAATTGTATTCAATTGATATATAGATTGTCTTATATTGATAATTATATATTTAATTGACCTAGATAATAATAGTATAGGGTTAATACACACTTATACTAAGTATGGGTTTACGCACACATACACATAAGTACAATGCATGATCAAGGAAAGCTCTTCCTATAACAACATCCCATTTCTTGAAGGCGACGTCACTAGAATTTCCTAATTCGTTATTTGTGAATTATGGTATGAATATGACATATTTTAATGGATTAAAAGCACACAACTCATTTTCTATATCAACATAATACCTTAGAATAATGAGCATAATTTTAGAACCATTCAAGCAAAAATTTTGAAATTTGATGTCCCCTAAACCGAGAGCTCCCTTTTCAACACTTAGTTTATTTTCAGTCTTTTTGTTCTTATTGTTTTGTAATTCAATGATCTCCTTTGATCCTATGTTTTACTTACAAGTGAAATGATTCATTTTAGTCCCATACCTACAATGGAATCAAGTAAGTAATCCGAAGGACTAAGGAAATGATTTAACTACAATTGACATGAGATCTTATTAAGCTAATCTTTAATGGTTATGCCTATAATTGATTCTTTGCATAATATAAGAAATCATTATAAGCCAATATTATTTGGCTATAATCATTTTCATATTGAAATAAGTCATTATAAGCCAATCTTATTTGGCTTGGATCACTTTCATAATAAAATGAGTCATTATGGGCTATGTCCATTATTTGCTGAAAACTTCATTCTTAGCAAGCACTGACGATTGATATTCTTAAGCTCTTACTTTCTTAGCTCACTTAGAACATGCATTTTTTCTTCTTTCTTTCTTACTTTCTTAAAGACATCTTTAGAATTAAGATCATGCGAGCTAACATGAAATCAAGTGTCTGCCCCACACCGAGAAGGGGTGATTCACTGATCAAAGTAAAAATCTAGATAATGTGAGCTATCATGAAATCCAGTGTCTGCCCCACACCAAAAAGGTGTGGTTCACCGGCTAAATTGAAACCAAGTCTAGTGTTCTCCCCACACCAAAAAGAGATGGTTCACGCCTAAAGGTTAATCGAATACTTTCTTTGAGCATTTAACCAACATAGATCATGTGATCTAAGCATGAAATCCAGTGTCTGCCCCACACCGAAAAAGGGTGGTCTCACCGGCCAAAGTGAAACCACATCATACCTAGCTCGCTTAGGTAGAATCCATTGGCTAGTTCCTATGCTGGAAACACAGTTTAAAGACTAGGATATATACGGAGACTACTTATCCACCTTGGTGGTAGACTCATATCATGAGACTTACATGCGCTGGCACAAGCTCATTGCTAGTCTATCGGTGCTTTGCTCAACTTCTTTTTCTATACAACTTTTAGAGTTGACTCAAACATTATGGAAGCTTGTTTCTAGTTATGAGCTTTACCTAACTCTTTGGATAATTGGTCATCCATTTATTTACTTGATTATATGTGAATTTAACCTTACATTATCATCTTGGTGTTAATGAGACTTGTCTCACGATTATTAACACCATCTTATGTGAGTATCTTTGACATAGTTTTCCTAGGTATATTTGAGACTTGTCTCACTTCCTTTAGCACCCCATTCTGGTCACTTTCATAAGTCAAAGACTCTTAATTATGCTATTACTCACCTTAACTCGTTTCATGTCTTTTGGTAGCTTTATACCATTCTTTATAAACGTTAAGAACTTGTTCAAAGTAATTACAATGTTCATAGTTCATTTGGAAAGGGTATGTTGGGAGTTGTACCAATGATAGGCATACCCTTGGTTATGAATTCAAAGTTACATTGGTCATGCTTAATTTGGTTTACATTAGTCATTACCCAATCTTTCCATCATACTTTCAAAGCAATATTGTAAGCCAATTCCTTTCAACTTTTTGGGCAAAACATTTTTAGCCAATTTATTGGCATGAACCAACTTTACTTCAACTATTTTCATGATGTTATCATTAACCAAATCAATTAGTTTCATGAATGTAATATAGTGATTCCTCAACATGTACAAGTCGAAACTTTAACATTTTAACAATAACTAAACTTCATAGCCGATTCATAGTAACTTCATATTATCGAAACACAAGTAAACATTATATCATTCCTTAATTCGTGTAAATAACACTAAAATCATTCGAATCCAATCTATAGGCCTCATTAGTCATTAACGAATCAAGAAACTTAAACATAAAAATAAGTTAGAACCACATACCAACAACATGTTCGAAATTTAGATCTACATAATTATTAGAATCGAGAACAAGGATAACTAGGGAGACGGACGTTCAACAATGTCATTGGGAACAACCCTAGTTTCAAAATTCATGAGTTTTGAAGTTGTTGAAAAGCCTCCTGGAGGAAGAATTCAAGGAGAGAAAACCCATACCTTATGTAGAATTTGACCTACAAAGATCACCTTGCACGAAACATTGAAGTGTACCTTGAAATCACATAAGAGAATCGAGAGAAACTTTTTGTTTTTCCTTTTCGTTTGTTCACGATTTTGCGTCGTGAATCTCTTTATGTTTGAACGTGAGTCTAAGTCTTAGGAACTGATTTTGACTCATTCAACTTAGGCTAATTAAGTAAATTAAATAAATTAATTAGTTAATTACTAAAACTCCCCTCCTAAGTTTACTAAACCTGGGAGACCATTTGAGTTAACCAAAATCTGGAAATTGGCTAGGGTCTTGGCCAAAATTTTAATTTTTTATTAATTAATTAAAATTTTAATTTAATTAATTGAGGGACCTAGGGTAATTAATAAAGTAAGCCTAAGTATTTGGGAGAATAACTAACCGTTTTGGACCATCCTAGGTTAGGTAATAAGTTGTCTCTTTAATTGGTTACTAAGTTAGTGTCACCCGGTTAAGTCTTAGATTGTCGGGTGCGTTAATTGGTTTATTATGACTAGTCCTAGGTTAGTTAGCTAGTTAGTTCAGTTAGTTAGAGTCTAGAGCTTTTTAGGGACTTAGGCCCCACATGGAATGACCTTTGCACACGCCTGCCCCCTAACTAGCCTAATCGAATTCGGTTAGGGTGGTCCCTCCCTTGGCCGCTTCTTCACATGTGCTTGCTCATGTATTTCTTGTACTTTCCTAACTAACTATTCATGATAGTTCATTTGTAATGTTTACCTATTGTCCCAAGGATGCTCACTATGTCCTTGGGCACTACTTAATCTACATGCCCATTTTAATTAGTCATATGCTATGGTGCCTAGGCTTGACACATGGATGCCTCCCACTTACTTGCAAATCCTAGAAAATAAATGTTTTTGGTTTAGGGTCTTCATTGCAGGTACATTTATCGGAAAAGCTTGTTAATACATAGAAAATTGGCTAACACCCTTTAAGTCAATATTTTCTAATATGTCCAATATTTCTAAATATTGGGCATTGAGATATCTATGTACCCACAATAACTATTTTTAAAAATTTATAGTCTCTTCACTAGACGAGTACATTTTTTGGAATGTTACAGGAATAGCCATAAAGAAAGCAATACCAACCCTTGTTTGCAAGTCTATCTAACATCTGACCCATGAATGGCATGGGGTAATGGTTCTTCTCTGTCCAAGCATTCAAGTCTCGGTAGCATCCAAACTCCCCAACCGGTCACTAGCCGCATCAAAACAAGCTTGTTCCCTTAATTAGGTACCACAGTCATCCCATTCTTTTTTGGCACACACTGAACATGACACACCCAATTGTTGTCAGCAATAGGATAAATGACCCCAGCATCCAACCACTTGGATTTTGTGGGAACAAATACCAGAAGGGATCACAATAATATCCACAATAGTTCAACCAATGGTTTGTTTGAACCTCTTCAACACCGTCAGGAAGAACTCCACCTATTGCCCGCTCAACTCTGATGCAATAATTACCGACAAAGTGTCATATCTATCCAAAACACATACCTCAGATGAGGTGGAAGGTCCTTAAACTCTAATGTTTGGTCCTTCACAATAGATTGTCTCGCAGGTGGAGACTCGTGATGCTTCATATCCAACTCCAATTTCCTTGGTTTGGTTCATTTCGTTCAAGTGCACCCACCGAAGAACCATACTCTTCAGTACCATCATTTTCAAAATCATGATGACCGCTGCTAGTGCCTCAACACCTAGCCGCTCTTCAATTTGCACTTCGGATACACTCTCAACTTTGTAGGATATAACATATACCATTTGGACCTCACCACTCTACTTCGTGGACCTAGAGATATTGAAAGTTGCTTTCTTATTATTCAACCTAAACTTTATCTGCCCTTTTTCATATCGTCTAGTGCACGCCCAATGGCAAGGAATGATCTTCCAAGAATAATAGGAACCTCAAAATCAACCTCACAGTCAAGAATCACAAAATCGGCCGGAAAAATGAACGACTCCACTTTTAAAAGAACATTATAGAGTATACCTATGGGCCTCTTCACAGTTCGATTGGCCATCAGTAACCTCATCATAGTAAGCTTTGTGTCTCCCAAACCGAACTTCTTGTAAATGGACAATGTTATGAGGTTTATGTTCTCTCCAAGATCATACAACGCCTTAGTGAAGTGCAGCAACCCTATCGTACATGGAATATGGAAGGTGTCCGGATCCTCTTTCTTCTTCACAAGAGACCTTGTAGAAATATCACTATAATGCTGCATTTTTTCACCATCCTCAAAACTCACCGACCTATTCTTTGTCACCATTTCTTTCATAAACTTAGCACAACCAGGAATTTTCTCCAAAGCTTCTATCAATGAAACGTTGATGGAAATTTGGTTAAACATAGTGATAAACTGGTAATACATAACATCCTTTGTTTTCTTCACTAATATCTGTGGAAATAGTGGTGAAGGTCTAGAAATGTGAACCACTTTATGAGATAATTTTGATACTTTTGTTGTTGCATCCTCCAACTCTCCACTAGCTTCTGCTACATCATCTCCCTTTCTCACATCATATTCTACTACAGATGACATAGGTGGATCGATGTTCTGCTTACCTCCTCGATTACTACTCATCATCCAGTGGAGGTGGTTTCTCCAAATAGTTCATCACATTCACCTTTTCTCTGACTCCGCTCACATGCTCAAACACCAAACCTAATACATTTCTCATTTGCTCTATCTCCGTGAAGGTGTTTCTCCCAATATCTGACATTCTGGTGCTCCAAGCCTTATTATTGTGAGATATCTTTTCCAACTTCTCTACAATCTCTGCATATGTGCATTCCCCAATAGAGACACCTAATAGTATCAAGCACTGCTTTGTTGTTGTCATTTTTACCTCTATAAAAGTACTCCTTCAGTGAATCATCATCAATGTAATGGTTTAGGACACCCCTCATGTATGTAGTAAATCTTTCCCAAGAGCTACTCACCGACTCCCCAGGTAATCCACAAAGTTATTTACCTTATACTTGTGGTTGAGCTTCTTGGAAACTGGATAGTATCGCTCTAAGAACACATCTCTCAACTGATACCAAGTGTGGATTGAGTTGTACGACAACTCAGTGAACCATATAGAAGCATCTCCTGTAAGTAATAAAGGAAACACTTGAAACCCAATAACATTAATATCCATATTTGGTATACCCACATAACTTTTGCACACCGATATCAGCTTGGCTATATGCGCATGTCGATCTTATTATGGCATTCCCAAAAACCAGCCCCTGCTGGTGAACATATGCATCAAGCTACCTGTCACCACGAAAGTGTGCCCAAGGGGCAATGGGGGTAGGACAAGAGGTCCATCAAAGTATGCAATGTTCACATTACCCCTGTACTAATCCTGAAGTCGTGGGGCTGCTGGATGTTGCACCATAAGGGCATTACCTGAAGTCGTGGGGCTGCTGGAGGTTGCACCCTCAAGGAATGACCTAACTTATTCTCAATGTGTGCCAGGTTGTGTGCCTGAACTAGTAATGGAGGCTGATTGCCTGCTCCATCGCCTAGATTTCCTCTATGAGGGTTAACTGGAACCCCATGGTTGTCCATTCTTCTCAAAGCTCGATTTAGTTAGGGATCGCATGGAGTGAGTGGATGCACTAGAACTAGACACGAGAGAGACAAAAACAAAAAAGAAAAAAAGTAAAATTTGGAAATAGTTGACTAAATATCAATAATGTAATTAAAATTAATCTAAAAACTAGATTCCCTTGCAGCGACGCCAAAATTTGATAATATCAAATTATACCTCCCTAATGAAGCATAAGTGATCGTTATCAAGTAGACAACCCAAGTAGTAGGTTGGAGTCGATCCCACGAGGAAAATAGTTTAGACTTAATTTTAACTCACGATTATATCTATCAAGGCAATATCATTCCAAAGCAAGTAGGTAAAGGTTGGGGGGGGGGTTGTGAAACAAATTCCTTAAACAGTGTAATTAGCAGCTGATTAATAATAAACTTTGGTTTTATCAAGATGAGAAAGTAACTAGGGTATATGTGTTTACCACAGGTTCATAACACATTATTCCTACCAATATCAATCAATTTCTAGTGTATTACATGCGAAGTGATAAGTTATATATGTATAAATTATTAGTCCGACATCTAGATAATTTCACTCGGCACCTTGGTGCGGCTACGTATGTACAATTTACTAACGCTTACCATTATCTCATATTACACATCATAGTCGATTTATGTCTTAGTTATTACTTTGCACCAATCGACACTAGCCTATTAGATAGTATCACACTAAATCTATGTTTATAATTCTTTTTTATTAACTACCTCCTTGGTCTGGCAAGTAGAAACACAGTAAGTTCTAACATTGGCCACCATTAAAAAGACTTCTAAATGAAAGAATTATCAATGCATGCAATAACACTATTCAAGAATTGCTTAATTACTAGGATTACTTTGTTAATTACCACAACTCTAGTTTTGGATTTAGTTACCCATGCTATAAAGATCACAATTCATATTTTTAGATGAAGAAATCATGAACTTACTAAACAAGTAGAATAAACCCTGAAATCCAAATTGAAATTGCAAGAAAATTCCTTCAAACCGAATCCAGAAATCAATTAATTGCTAAAGTTTCAACAACCATTCTCCAATACACAAACTAGAACAAAAGTATTAGTATCTAACCCATAAATGAGGTTTTAATACCATGTATATATAAATCATAGTCCTAAAGAAAAATCAATTCAAATAAGGAAAGTCATTCAGGTACGCAACATCGAACCAACTAATAGACCATCGATCAATCGACGATTTGTAAACTGTTTCCATCAGTCAGGCCTTAGAATTATTTCTCCTCTCCACATTGCACCCTCTCTGAATCAAACAACGGACCAACACTACAGTCCATCTATCCATTTACGCGCCGTCGATGCCCCTCAATAGCTCCATACTTAGAATCTTCAAAAATCAGGTACTGGAACCTTCTCTTAACAAAACGACGGTTCACCAGTACGGTTCGTCGATCAATCGATGGACCGTCAGTGTCTCTTGTGGTTCCACATTTAGTAAGACTTCCATGGTTTTCCTTCAATGTCCTGAGCTGCTCATCTATGGTTACCACCTACAGTCCATCGATTGAATGACGGACCGTTGATTGCCTCCATAGGTCTGGTTCTACACTATTTTCAGATGTTTTCTTTTATTGTCCCCTAAACATCTCTCGTGCAAAATAAGACACGAAACTTGTTAAACACACTACAAAAAGGTTTTCAACAAACACAACTCTTAAGTAAAATGCATTATACATGTCGTGAAATCATGACACAGCAAGCCTAAAGGAAGCGGATTAAAAAGAAGATGAAATGAGAAGTTGGCGCTTCGCCAGCTACTTCCGCGAAGTGGAGTTATTCCTCCCAATGTTACAACATGCATGGATGATGAAGTCAAATCACAAACGACAACGAACTAGAAAAAAGGTGAATTTCCGAATCACTTGGCGGTTCACGGCTAAATTCGCCGAACGGATTCGTCAGCAGTTAATCTGAAGTCTATATATACTATTTTTTTTAAGGGTCCAAACATTATTACTCTCTCCGTTTCAAAAAGAATTTGTCTATTTCGTTTTTAGTTTGTTCCAAAAAGAATGTCTCCTTTCCTTTTTTGGAAATACTTTAACTTTAACTTTCCACGTGGTATGTTTAACACCACAAGATTAAAGGTCATTTTGGTACATTTAACATAACTTTAATTTAGAACCACAAGATTAAAAAGTCTCTTTCTTTTCTTAAACTCTGTTCCAAGTCAAACTAGGACATCCTTTTTGAAACGGAGGGAGTACTACTTTTCACTTTTAGAACTCTAGTTTTTATTTTTTTTCTCAAGTTTTGAGTGGGTTTTGTGGGAGACTAGAAGAAAGAAGTTCTTCTTCCTCAAATCGGAAGTGGGTCTTCTCAATTCTTCTTCCTTTTGCCCATATTAAGGTTTAATTTATTATACCCGTTTGATTTCTTTATCATTTTAGGTGTATTTTATTATTGCTTGATGTGTGGCTAAAATCCCTCCATTCTTGGGGTGTGATTTAGCAACTATGTGTTAATATTATTATTGGGTCTTACTTTCTTGTAGGATTAGATGCATTTTATTGGTGATATCACCTAGTAATTGTTGTTTAACTTAATGGGTTTGTAGTTTCAAATACAACACCACCTATTTGTTTTCGGATTGCTCGAGAGAGAGGTCGCTAAACCAAAACCGCTAGATTGATATCCTAAGGAGTGAAGTGGCAAGAGGCTCAGCCTAAGAGGGTGAACCCCTAGTTTCATGTCCAAGCACCTTTCATCGAAAGAGCGGGTGTGGATAAGGTGTAGGATGGACATATTAGACGACTGGGTGTCCAAGAGGAACCCATTTGATATGGCGTAAGTTGCTAGCAAAAGAAACTTACTTTCACTTAAAACTTAGCCTAAATACCATTATTTTGCTAATTTTCCTATCACAAGCATGTACCATTTATTTTACGTCAACATATATTGTTGTCACACTAAAGAACTTTCCCCCACAATTGACCTCCCTTTATTTTACTCATTTTTACTACTTGTGAAAAAACTCATTTTGATATTTGTCACTTCGAAGTGACAACTTGCATTTATGTTATTTTATTTGATAATTTCTTATGATATTACTATTCATAACGAAATTCTAGTTAGCTACTATTTTCACTACCACTCCCTTGCGACATGAACCCAACCCTTGGTTGGGTTACTATACTCGTTTCGATTCGTAGACACTTAGACTTACGCTAGTGTTGTTGATCATGAAATATCCCACAAAAATAACGCATCACACACTTCCATATATGGGATGAACCCTTCTTATTTAAGAAGAGACATGATTAGATGGTGAGAAGGTGTGTAGCTGAAAAGGAGGAAGTACAATTGTTGGAGAGTTGTCTCTTTGTCCTATGGTGGACACCATAAAGGTGAACACACTACACAAAAGGTATTGCAATCTAGTTTCTTTTGGCCTACTCCATGTAAATATACTGCTATGTTTGGGTAGGGTTGTGATATTCTAGAAGGCTTGAGATGCCATTGAACAATATACTGGAAGTTTACATTTTGACATATGGGGGATTGAATTCATGGGACCATTCGCATCGTCCCGTGGAAATCAATACATCTTAGTGGTAGTGGACTACTTTTCCAAGTGGGTTGAAGCAGTTGCAGTGATGGAGGTACTCACTTTATTAACACTCTAGTGTGAAATTTGTTGGCCTAATATGGGGTGAGACACAAGGTAGCTACAACTTACTATCCCTAAATTAGTGGGCAAGTGGAAGTGTCTAATAGAGAAGTGAGAAGATAATCCAAAAGACTGTGAATGCCAAAACAAATTAGGCTAAAAATTTAGATGATGCTTTGTGGCATACCAAACTATATACAAAACACCAGTGTGGACTTCTCCTTATCCAATGATGTTTGGGAAAGAAAACATGTCACCTCATAGTTGAATTGGAGCGAAAGGCTTAATGGGCAATCAAAAAGTTGAATTTTGATGCTGAATTAGCTGGAAAAAGAAGGATAACACAATTGCATGAGTTAGAAGAATTTAGGTTCCACGGCTATGAGAATACTAAGCTTTACAAAGAAAAGACCAAGAGGTGGCATGACAAGCATATTGTGTCAGACATCTTTTAGCTTGGTGAATTGGTACTGCCATTTAATTTAAGATTAAAATTTTTCCCAGAAAGCTTCGGTCTAAGTGGAGTGGTCTCTTCGAAGTTGTAAGGATGACCCAACATGGTGTTGTTGAGCAGATGAACAAGAATAAAATCTCTACTTCCCTTGTGGAAGGGCAACATGTTAAGCAATACTTTGGAAATGATATTTTTTCTGATCTTGATGTGCTTACCTTGAATGTCGAATGACTCATGAGATGGGTTGTACCGGGATGTAAATCTGACGCTGCACATGAGGCAATTTGTGACCCCTTGTAATAGTTAGGATTTATAGTTTTTTGTTTTGTTATTTCAATTCATATGAATTAGTAAAAAATGATATATTGAGAAAAATATAGAAATATGAGTCGTGCCATGATGAAAGTAAGGCGCTGGATGGGAGGCAACCCATCGTGATTGTACTAATGGGATTTGAGTTTAAAATGTGCAAGAATCAGGTTGTAGAACCCTTGGAGCTTTGTGGAGGTATATGAAATTTTTTCCTCGCTTGGAATTAATTTTCCAAGTCGAGGAAGAACCATCCATGACCATCTCGCGTTGTGGAGGATGACCCCAACATGGTTTTCGATGGTAAATGCATTTTACGTTAAAAAAAGGTTGCACCGTTCCAATCCAGCGTCGTGGAGTGAGGTACGAATTTTTCCTCGCATGGACTTAATCTTACAAGACGAGGCAGAGGGGTTCGTACCAGAGTTGTGTGGTGGCCCCGGTAAAAGTTCTTGATTTAATTAAATGTAATGACTTCTACCCGTTCTACATTAAAATAACCTGACCCAAATCCCCTTTTCTCCCTAAATCCCTAAAAAAATCCTATTATCCCCCCCCCCCCCCGTGATTTTTCTATTTTTCCTGTTCTATGTTGTGAATTATAAGGAATGAATCTGTAACGCGACACAAATTCCACACCATCTTCTCTTATTCCTAATCTCTTCCAACATCTTAGGTATGTTCTTTACACTTCTTTCTCGCGATTATTTCTTAGTCATTGAAGAAGAGTGGTGTTGTACGTTTTGGTATATTTGTCTTAATTGGTGGTCATGGTTTTGAGTGGGGGTGAAGTTGAGGTGTTATTTCTGTTTTGTAGTTGGTTGTTCAAAGTCTTGAGTAGAACTAATTAATTCTTTCTTGAATTTAGGCATATAGTGATTTGAGAGTTTGATATACATGTTTGGAGATCATATTGGGGTCGGTCACCTGGCTCAGATTATGGTTCTAAAATGTAGTAGATTTTCCAAATTTTGGAGATAGAAATTTCCTCTACTTGCTTTTGTCTTAGTCTTGTTTTGGATGGATGTCTGAATATTTTTTTATGGCAACAATACGGTGGTGTTGGTGGGAATAACGCCCCAAAATGAACTAAGGTGAACTAGAGCCTCCTGGTTGTTTCTTGAGTTGATTTTTAGTTAAACTGAGTTAGTTTAGTGTTCTTAGGCAGTGTGTGAATTTTGGAGTTCAAATGATCAAGAACGTCCATGATGTTCGGAAGTTATGCCTTACAATGTACTTGTGTGTCTTGTTGTGTTTAGATGAGTTTTACATGTTCGTTTTCCTTGAAACTAAGGTGGGATGTTCCCATGACCTATACGACTTAGTTTAGGGGTTTAACGTCCAGGAACGATCACACTTAGGACCCACAAGTGGCCCTAGATGAAGGGCCCATGACTTGGGCAAAATCTGCCAAAAAGCAGTGGCCATCGACGACCCTAAGAACGGTCTGTTGGTCCCTCAACGGTCCGTTGAACTAGGTCGTAGATTGTAACAGTGAGTTCAGTTGTCCATTCTCCATTTGGAGCTAATTATCCACCAACGAGACCCTACCAACGGTCCGTTGGCTCACCGACGGTCCGTTGGTGAAGGTTCGTCTGTGAGGCCTACCAAGTTTGTGAAGTTGCTGCCAACTTGGAATGTTTAATGTAAATCCACACCAAGTCTTTCAAGACCCTAGGTGGATAATTTTAGTGTTTTTAGGTATATTAAAGTGTTCTAAACCCTAATACCCCATTTTAGACCCCTCTTCCTAAAACCCAAAACCCATAGAAGACTCTCTCAAGTCTCCATGAAAGATAGAAGTCAAGTAATGCTAGGATGGCTATTGATGGTTTGTTTCTTCATAAAAAAATCTTTGGTATTTCTTAAATGTGAGGTATGGTATCCATCCTTGAACTCTCTTTCATTCAAGGATCCCCTTAAACTAATTTTCAAAATGGGTTTTCGACCCTAGTTTCTACTATCTTCAAATCTAAATAGGGGTCTTGCATGAAAATGTTTCTAATGACTTAATAATGGTATTACTAATGTTAATTTATGATTTTAAGGTTAAAACATCAACGAAATAATGTTAAAGTTTTTCTTTAAATGTTTGCTTAAGAAATGGGTTAAATGAGCATCAATTGGTAGTCTTCAAGTTTTGGTTTCTTATGGTTGTTATTGTTGTTTAGATACTTCCAAAATAGGATTTATTATAATGAAATATTGAGTAAATTGTTATAGGTGATGAAAGCTTGGATTAAAGGGTATGTTGGGTATATTGTTTAGTTCCAATTTTTAAATGCTCTTGAGTGGTATGGTCCACCTTCTTGGTGGCGGTGTTTATTTGAATATTATGAATGTAAAATTACTAGTTTATTGTGAAAGAGGCTATTAAGGATTGTTATGTGAAGTAAGATGATAAATATGCTATTCTTTTTAAATGTGCCTTATGAAGTGATTATGTGAAATAGGCTAGAGAGTATGCTTAAATGAAGATATGAAGATATTCTTGTTAAGTGTTTTATAAAACTTGTTATGAGAAGTATGTTGAGGATTATGCATAAAGGAATATTATGATTATATGAAATATGTAAAGTGTGTGATGTGATGAATAAAGGTCTATGCATGTATAGAAGTTAAATAAGAATGAAGTGAAGCTTATGTGCAAGGTGTGCTCTCATGTACACACACACTCACACTTGAATGAATGAATTAAGCTAAGCTCTAAAAGGGAGTTTTGGGGTGAACACTATTCGTGAGTTGAGATGAAGTGTGTAGCAACCTCACTACATCCCATGAGTTTTGTAAGATAGGTTGGAGAATGAATGCGCTTTGTGAGTTGAGATGTGGTGTTCACTAGTTATCCTTAACCTATAGTCTATAATGTTGAGAATCAGTGGGAAGTTATGCCTAGAACCGAGAGGGTATGAAGGAGAGGTGGATTACACTTCCTGAGTTGAGATGTTGTATTCCAATGTACCTCTTGAGATGAGTACTCCTCGTTAGTAGAGAATGTGTTACTTAGTAGCAATCTCCTTATCCCTTAACTATGTGCCCACATAGGTGTAGCTATTGGGAAAGCCAAGTAAATTCTAAGAGAATGACCTCATTGTAGGCAAGTGAGAATCTCTCATCCGATAGGGGTTAATAATAGAGATTCCTCCATGAAAGGAGCATCCTAGATAACGACTTGATCAACTTTAATCAAGAAGTTTCAATATTGTACAACCTATATAATGATAATAATAGACATTCTAATCTCCTTATAGAGGAAACGGTTTTGGGAATTGAAGAGTTCTATAATGCTGTTAAGGAGCAAAGTAATTCAAATGTTGTTGAACAACAAAGTAATTCATCCTTAGATTAATATTGTGAATCCTGTATCGCGCATATTGACCTCACTGAATAATGAGGTTTAATCTTAGATGTTTATGGTTCACCTCAACTCACAAAACGTCAGCAAAGAAATAGAAGAAGAAACACATGCCACAATCAAGCCTGAAAGGCAAGAATGAATACGCTAATAGATGAAGAGTCTACCTTAACTAATAATCCAATCTATCAGAGGATGAATATCGCTCACATAGGAGATCCAAAAAGAAAAAAAAATTAAAGGATATGCTTCCTTTGCTGGAATAGCTCACACCTTACAAGAGATTATTCATACTCTAGGAAAGCAAAGAGAGTTGCCCAGCTCTTTGCTGATGCAATAAAACATACTTGCATCTGCACCATTAAGGAAGATATAGTGGTTGATTATGGGCCACCAAAAGCGAATCCTATTTCCCATGGTCGTGAATCTCAATCGAAGGATATTCTATTTCAGGCCTTTGTTTGAAGAAAAAGAAGCCAATGGCATCTGATTTGAAGGAAAATGAAGTCAATTTCATCTCAAGCATTGAGTCTCCTCATGTCCAACTTGCAATCAATCAAGACAAATGGGATAGAACTAACCAGTAAATCCCTTTCATGTACACAAGAGCAGCTGCATTAATACTCAACCCTACTGTCCTTCCAAAGGAGCAATGGATTCCACATTTTTGAAACATCAATACAGTGTCTAAATGAATCCTTATAACTAGGATAACCACAAAGAATCTATCACAATAGAATATTTCCCATGTGTACAATTCAGAACCAAGTTGCTTGGATCTATTATCCTAGGGGCGAATCTTATAATTAGACTTGATATCTACAATCATATCATCGATTGGCTCAAGGTAAAGACACAAGGTATAGCCCTCAGGGATAAGTTTAAACAATATACGAAAACTACAAGGCTATTTCCAATCATTGAGGATGAACGAATCAAGAATATCAAGTGTTAGCTGGTGGAAGAATCATGTGTTAATTCCCAAAGAGAGTTCATGAAGAAGCATGATAAGACTTTATGATTAAGTGAAGATCATCAGACTCCCATTCAAGAGGAATGAAAACATCAAACTTACAAGAAAATATAGAAATGGATAAGCCCGGAACATGTATAGCCTGCTAAGAAGAAATGTGATGAACTGTTGAAATACGAACTGATTGAGCCTTCTGATTCTCAATAGACCCGTGAAGCTTTCTATTTGATATGCCTCAGAAATCAAATGACCTAGGCTAGAGCCTCACCAAATGAAGAATGACTAAAATAGTATTTCCAAACCTAAACTAATGTAATTAACTTGATTTGGAAGTAGTAGATCTAAATATCAAGAAACTACCATGACGTCCGGAAACTAGTAAAATTGAACTAGTAGGTGTCCTTAGGTCTTTGAAGGTTTGGGATGCATTGTATAAAAGGTAAAACTTGTAAAAAACATTAAATAGGTAAAATAATGTTTTTAGGATCAAAATTTCCATGTGAGACCCCCCAAGGACAACCCTAGGGGTCTTTGAGGAGGACCCAAACATTTTAATCAACAAGATACCCAAGACAACGAGCAAAATGCATGGAGGGAGCATGCCCGCTTCGTGGATTCGCTCCACCTAAGCCAAATTTTAGTTCACATCGCGTACTCTTCTTTCCCAAAATTTAATTCCATAAACATGAGGGAACACGTCCACGACACGGACATGTTCCGCGAAACGGACTTGTTCCGCGACGATAATTCTGCAAATAAAAGTCAAGTTTGACTTAATTAAAAGGTCCATACAAGTGAGGGTGTTTTGGGTATTTTAGGGGCTTAGTGTATATTGAATTGAATTCATTTAAAACCCATTACCACATCAAAAAAATCCCCAACTTAAAAACCCAATGCTCTCACTTCTCTCTAAAATTCTCACTCTACACAAAACCTCCATTCAAGGACCATGAAGCTCCAGAAGAGGATCAATTCTCAAAGATTATAACTCAATTTCGTGGATAGGTCTACAATAAGGTATGGTTTTTTTCACTCTTGGGATTCATTTCCCCAAGAGGTCCCTCGAAATATGTTCTTAAATTCCTCAAAATCTAGGGTTTTTCTCTACACATGGGTCTTATTTGGAAAAAAAATTATGAATCAATTATGACTAATTATGATTACTTAAGTTTTCTCAAGTGTATAATGGTGGATAATTGTTGTTGTTCACTTGGAATTCCCTTGGCCTGATGTTCATCCCCAATTCATGAATCTTGAATTTGATATTGATGAATATAACAATCGTTTATATTGATGTTAGTTATATTTTTCCTTTATGAATTACCCTGTTTTATGTATTAATTTTACATTGTTGGGTGATTGAAGTATGAAGTCACATGAAGTGCAAGAAGGTATGAATGTTGTTTTATAATTGAAATCATGTATGGAAGATAAATTACTTAGATAGTAATGATGATATATCTAATGTGTTGTTCTGGTATTGATGATATGGTCTCCTCATCCTTAACTCTCTACACTTGAATTAGATATGAAATATGTATATATGTCATGTCAATTATTACAATATCTTTCCCTAATGTAAAATAAAATGAATAAAGGAAATGTATGAGATCTCACTAGGGGTTTTATTGAGGGGTTTCTACATAGTGTGAGGGAGGGTTTGGGACTTCTCTTATACATTGCACTTGTTAGATCCTATGATATGGTTCTAGTAGTGTTTTTTTGTGATTATGTTTATTTCTAATTATATGTGTTAAGATATGTATGGTATTTTTGAGTATGGAAAGTCATGATTAAATATGAGAGTATGAATGTATGTATGAAGTAGGTTGCTTAATGTGATACTTAGCTTTGGATAGGATTGTGGGATTCTATTCATTTCATTTCAAAAGTACTGCTTAGGGTTTGTACATGTTGGTATGAATTATGTTGAGTTGGTTTATGATGCTTAACTTTTGTGTATTAGTTTAGTTGATCAAAAGCATGTTTTGACTAAAATGTCCTTTTTTTGCATGTTTCGGTGGTTTTTATGCATAGTAGCCATACTTAGTACGTGTGATACCATATTTTCTTCCCTTTTCCCAAACAACGTGGGTTCAGGCCCTTGAGGATTCAAGGCCAAATCTCAAGGATACTTGGAACTGCTTCTCCATGTTGGTGAGTCCTGAAGTCCGAGGACAAGACCCTTATGTTCTAGCATTTAGTTATTTGCTTATTTTGGAAGAAAATGTTGTATCCTATTTAAAGACTCTTTATTGATATAAGGGCTAAGTACCAAATTTCTATACTTCTATGTTTAGATGGTACTTGTGTCGAAGTTAGTTTCATTTTTCATATATGAAGCGAAGTTGAACTTCCAAAGCAAAAGTTTTAATTTTTCGCATTTTTATTCTGTGATACATGTGCTATGCAGATACTAAGGGGTTTTCTAAGACTTCTTTGAGGACGAGGACGCAGGTTACGACTAGGCGGTGATCTTTGGTCGTGGAAAACTTGGTATCAGGGCCAATTGAGAATAATATAGGATTGATGTCACAAAATACCACGTCGAGTAGATTCTTGTTCATGGGTGTGAAGCGCGCCACACTTATGAATGAGAGGCTTAGGAAGTTTCACTCTTTTGTTATTCCTTTGTCATGACTAAGATTCTTAACGCTATCTAATCTTTCTTCTAATCCTTTTCTTGTGCTTATTAGCAATGAATACAAGATGGACCAATGCTAGGAGTGTCGATGAAGAGAATGTGAATGAGGCGGTTCCCCCTCGAGATCTCTTCAAGACTTTCAAGTTCATATTGAAGGAGGGGCTATGTCTAATGTTTTAATAAGGATGGTTCATGGCTTGACTCAAGCGTTAGACACTCAAATTTCTAGGGATACTAGGGTGCAAGTGAACCCCAACGCTAACATTAAACTTCTAGGATTAGGGATTTCACAAGAATGAATCCCCCTACTTTCTTTTGTTCCAAAGTGGGGACCCAGAAGGGTTAATTTTAAGAAGTGTTTAAGGTGATAGATGTTATGGTTTTGTCTTCTCAAGAAAAGGCAGAACTAGCTGCCTATCAACTCAAGGATGTGACTCAAGTTTGGTATGAAAAATGGAAGGAGGAGAGGCCCGTTACAAAAGGTCCAGTTATTTGGGCATCATTCAAGATGACTTTCCTTGATAGGTTCTTCAACTTGGAATTAAGGGAGAGGAAATCCAAGAAATTATCAATCTTTGTCAATGGGGTATGAGCGTGAAGGATCATAGCCTCAATTTCATTTAACTACCTAAACATGCTCCTACTATTCTTGCAGATTCTAGGCTAAGATGAAAAAATTTGTTATGGGAATATCCAACCTTATGGTTAATGTATGTGGGTCGGCTATGTTTATTCCTAGCATGGATATCTCATCTTTCATGCCAAATAAATTGAAGATCAAAAGCTTAAGTAAGTTGGTTGGGAGTTGAAGAGGACAAGGGCGGAAGATATAAATTCATCGAACGCTAGATGTGAGGTTCAAGATAAGGAAAGGTTGAATAAGAGGTTTTCCAACCAAGTTCATCTAAACAATCTAAGGGTCAACAAAGTTAAAGTGTCTACCCCAAAGTCTCAAAGGGAAAAGGTGGTGGATCTTATGTTGAGAAGATATTTGTGCACATTGTGGGTAGAAAACATGAAGTCAAGTGCCTAGTTGGCACGGGTAATTACTATAGTTGTGGTAAGAGTGACCACATGAATAGGGAATTTCCTATGTTGAAGACTTGTGGAAGGGAAAATTCTCAAGCACAAGCAAGTGCTCCGAATTATAATGCTCCTAAGAAGAATCACTTTTACTCTCTCCAATCCCGAGGTGATCAAGAGACCTTTACAAAAGTTGTTACCGATATGTTGCAAGTATTTTCAATTAATGTTATGCATTGTTGTATCCGGTTCCACTTTGTCTTTTGTAAATCCTTTAGTTGCTAACAAATTTGATATGCTCACCGATGTCGTAGATGAACCCTTTTTGGTTTCTTCCCTAGTGGGTTATTCCGTGGTTGCTAGAAGACTCTATAGGGTTTGTCCCATTTCTTTGCCCAATAGAGTCACATTGGTTGATTTGGTAGAACTTGATATGCTGGACTTTGATTTCATTTTGGGAATAGATTTTCTACATGCTTATTTTGCTTCCATTGATTGTAAAACTCTAGTTAGTTTCAATTTCCTAATGAACATGTTTTTGAATGGAACGGGGGAAATTCAATCCCTAGGGGTAGGTTCATTTCATGTCTAAAAGTTTCTAAGTTGATTTCTAAGGGTTTTCTATATCATATTGTGAGGGTCAAGAATCTTGATTTCGGTATTCCTCATTTGGAGTCGGTCGCTGCAGTGAAGGAATTTCCGAAAGTCTTTCCGATGACTTGCTCGAGATTTTATGTAAAGAGGAAATACACTTCTGTATAGATTTATTGCCGAATACACAACCTATTTCAATCCCTCCTTATCCGATGGCCCCGGACGAGTTGAAGGAATTAAAGGCTCAACTCAAGGATTTTCTATATAAAGGTTTTATTCAACCAAACATCTCTCCATGGGGTGCTCCAAAAAATTTTTGTGAAGAAGAAAGATGGGTCATTAATAATGTGTATTGATTACCGCCAATTGAACAAGGTCATTATAAAGAATAAGTATTCACTCCCTAGAATTGATGATTTGTTTGACAAACTCCAAGGGGCAAATTACTTTTCAAAGATTGATTTGAAGTCGGGGTATCACCAACATAGAGTTAGAGGAGTGAATATTCCTAAAGTGGATTTCCAAACAATATATGGTCATTATGAGATCCTAGTCATGTCTTTTAATCTAACAAATGTCTCAGTGTCTTTCATAGTCCTTATGAATAGGGTATTCCAAAATTATCTTAATTCATTTGTAATTGTCTTTATTGATGATATCTTGGTATATTACAAGAGTAAGGTCATTTGAGGATAGTATTGAAAGTCCTCAAGGAACATCAACTCTTTGCTAAATATATTAAGTGCAAATATTTGCTAAGATCGCTGGTATTTCGTATTCACGTAGGGTTGATTCGAAGAACATGGAGGCGGTTTAGAATTGTCCTAGACCTCTTACTCCTACCTATATCCAAAGTTTCTTGGGTTTAGCCGGGTATAATAGGAGACTTGTTGACGTATTTTTATCTATCGCTTCTCCATTGACTACCCTAACCAAAAGAAAGTTAAATTTGAATAGATGGAATCTTGTGAGAAAGGCTTCCAAAAATTGAAAGATAATCTTACCTCTATTTCGGTTTTGACTTTACTGAAGGGTTAATTGTGTATGATGACGCTTCTCAAGTAGGTTTGGGTTGTGTCCTCATTCAACATGGTAAGGTCATAGCATCTGCATGTGCAAAACACAAGGTACACGAGAAGAACTATCCGAACCATGATCTTTAATTAGCGGTCATAGTGTTTTCTTTAAAAATATGGAGACACTATCTGTATGGAGTGCATGTAGATGTGTTCATCGATCATAAGAGTCTCCAATATGTTTTCACCCAAAGAGAGTCAAACCTCCGATAAAGAAGGTGGTTAGAGCTTTTGAAAGATTACGATATGAGTGTACTTTACCGCTCCGAAAATGTCAATGTGGTTGCAGATGATATAATTAGAATGGTCCATGTTTTTGATAGTAAGAATGAGTCAGTAAAATATATGCATAGATTTTCCCGGTTGGGTGTTCGACTTGAAGATTCTTCAAAAAGGGGGTTTCATGGTTCATCATAACTCTCAATTATCTTTAGTGGTTTAGGTGAAATCTAAGAAACATATTTAACCTTTGTTGAAGGAGTTGAAGTATTGGTTCTTAGTAAACCTAATGAGTCCTACTCCCAAAAGGGGATGGGGTACTTAGGTACTTAGGTAGATTATTCGTGCCGGATGTGGATGACTTAAGAAGATAAAATTTGGAAGAGGCTCATGGTTCTCGATATCCCATTTATCCGGGTGCCACTAAAATGTATCGTGATCTACAAGAGATCTATTGGTGGAATGGTTAGAAGAAGTATATAACATAATTTGTGCCCAAGTGTCTAAATTGTCAACAAGTCAAGGCCGAACATCAAAGAATAGGAGGGTTGACTCAGGATATAGTTATTCCCACTTAGAAGTGGGAAGATTTTAATATGAATTTCATTGTGGGTTTGCCTCGTACACGAAGGAAAAATGATTTGATTTGGGTTATTATTGATAGGTTGACCAAACCATCCAATTTTATTCCCGTAAAATCTACTTATTCGGCAGAAGAATATGCTAAATTGTATCTTAAGGAGATTGTGAGAATGCATGGAGTTCCCTTGTCTATCATTTTTGATGGGGAATTCAAATTACTTCTCCTTTTTTGAAATCATTCAAAAGTGGGTTTGGTACAAAGATGAAACTTATACTGGATATTATCCACAAATGGATCCAAAACATAGACGATATGTTGAGGGCATGCGTCATTGACTTCAAGGTAATTGGGATAACCATCTACCATTGATAGAATTTTCCTACAATAATAGTTATCATTCAAGAATCGCCATGGCCCCTTTGAGGACCTTTATGGGAGGATATGTATATCTCCGATTGGGTGGTTTGAAGTAGTTGAGTTTTCTCTAATAGGTCCCGAATAAGGCTGTGGAGAAAGTCCTAGACATAAGGGATAGATTGAAGAAGACCGAAAGTCGGCAAAAATCTTATTACGACATTATAAAGAGGGACCTTGATTTTATGGTAGGAGACATGGTATATTTGAATATATATCCCATAAAAGGGGTGATGATTTTTGATAAAAAAGGAAAACTTAGTCTTTGGTATGTGGAGCCTTATGAGATTTTAAACGCATTGGAAGTATTGCATATGAAATCAAATCATCTATTGAGTTGGTTCCGGTGCATCTAGTGTTCTATGTATCAATGCTCAAAAAGTGTATAGGTGATCTGGTGTCTATCCTTCCTCTAGAAGGTTTAGAAGTTGATGCTAACCTTTCGTATAAAGATGTCGAGGTTGACATTCTAGACCTGCAAGTGAAGAATTTAAGGAATAAGTAAGTATCTTCCGTAAAGGTTCTTTGGAGGATTAATTTTGTGGAAAATGCTACTTGGGAGGCCGAGGCCGATATGATCTCTCGATATCCTTATCTTTTTCCTTCCTTTTATAGTCAAGGCCGAGGTTAGTAATCCCACCAAGTTTTTGTTTATGAAGGTTTTCAAAAGTGTATTTGAACTTCCATGATTTCCCTAAATTATGCATGTTCTTGTAACAACTAATGTTTCATATGTGTCTTGAAATATGTGTTCTTCATGCTTGATGTCACTTCATTATATGGTTGGTGTAGTTGAGTTATGCCTCGGAAATCCAATGACCTAGGATAAAGCCTCACCTAATTAATATTTATTAAAATGGTGTTTCCATACCTAAAATAATGTAATTAACTTGATTTAGAAGTATTAGAGCCTAAACGTCAAGAAATGACCATGACGTTCAAAAAATAGTGAAATTGAACTAGTAGGTGACATTAGGCTCGTGGCTAGGTCTATAATAAGGTATGGTTTATTTACCTCTTGGGATTGCTTTCCCCAAGAGGTCCCTCCAAAGATGTTCTTAAAATTCCCTAAAATCTAGGGTTTTTCTCTACACATGGGTCTTCTTTGGAAAACAAAATTATGAATCAATTATAATAAATTATGATCATTTAAGGTTGTTTAGGTGTATAATGATGGATAATTTTTGTTTTTCACTTAAAATATCCTTGGACCCATGTTCTTTCCCAATTTCATAAATCTTCGATTTGATATGGTGAATTGATTGAAGATAATAAATATAGCAATTGCTTATATAGATATTAGTTATTTTGTTCCTTAATGAATTACCTTAATTTATGTATTAATTATGCACTGTTGGGTGATTGAAGTATGAAGTCCCATGAAGGGCAAGAAGGTATAGATGTTGGTTCTTAACTGAACTCATGTATGAAAGATGAATTACTTAGATATATATGATGATATATCTATTGGGTTGTTCTGGTGTTGATGACATGGTTTCCTCATCCTTAACCTTCTACACTTGAATTAGCTATGATGTATGTATGAATTTTATGGTATGATTGCTATATGATTGAGTAGTTCTCGATTTTATAATGAATTGTTAACATGAAAGGTTTACTCACTTGTTAGTCTTTGTAAAGTTAAAGGATTGTAGATATACCGTGGTTTCACAATATTTTTAATGCTTTTTCCTTAAATTTAGTGCGTGTCCAAAAGCCTTTTTGTATTGATTTTTATGTAAGTTTCTCCTTATTTGCAGGAAATCTGCACAAAGATGAATGCGGAAGTTTTTGAGCGAGAAATGCAGAAGAGACCACCTACGGAGCTTGTGACGGTCCGTCGAGCTTCTGACGGTCCGTAGGTGGCATCGTAGTGAAGCTGCTAAAGGATGATGGGGAAGTCTAACCTAGTGTGAGATTACGGAAGTCCATGAGGGACCGTCATATCCACGATGGTCCGTCCTACTGGTTTGTTGTGATGATCAGAGAGTAGTCCCAGTACCAAAATTCCAAGAAGTTTAAGTATTATGGAACGGTGACCCTCGACGAACCGTCGTGCTTGGAGCGGTCCGTCATACCTGTTCGTTGAGGGTAATGAAAAAAGCAGCAGAAGAATTTGTGAAATATGGGACAACAGAGGCCATGACGGCCCATCGTGTCCACGACGGTCCGTCACGAGGTCTGTCGACCCAGATGCATTTTGACAGATTTTCTGTAATTAGAATCCTTCTTTTATTAGGTTTTTGTTTTTATTATGAATAGTTTGAAAAAAATCATTTTTGGGGTTAGACTTTTGGAGAGTTAGACTTTTTGATAGTTAGACTCTTTGATAGTTAGACTTTTGGATAATCTTTAGTTCTCGTGTTCAAGTATTGAAGGATTAATTTCAGCAATTGTTACACTTTTTCTGGAATTGATTGTTGGTACTTTCGTTGATTAATCAAGTGAAATTTCTGGATTTTATTCTTTTTCATTAAAGTAAGTGCATGAATTCTTATATTAAATATATGAGTAGTGTGATTATGAAAATGGGTAACTAAACTCTATAACTAGGATTGTGGGAACCATGGGTGAATAATGAGGTAAAATCTAACTAAAATAGCAATTCTAGAATAGTGTCTTGCATGTATTGATAATTCTTTCATTTAGAAATCTTTTTAACAAATGGTCAACGTTAGAACTCGCCTTAATGCTACTTGTCGGACCAAGGAGGAAGATAATAGGAAAAGAATTATCAACATAGATTATGTGTACACTATCTAATAGGCTAGTGTCAATTGGTACGAGGTAATAACTTAGTCAAATATCGAATAAAATGCTTAATATGAGGTAAAGGTAAGGGTTAGTATAGCAACACACGTAGCCGGACCAAGGTGCGGAGTGAAATTTTCTAGATGCCGGACCAAGTATTTAGAGATACATAACTTATCACTTTACATGCCAGATAATAGGAAAGAATTGTTATAGTTAGAATTATCAAGTTAGGAACTTGTGGAGAACACTTAAGCCCTAGTTACTTTTATTAATTGATTAAGCTCCAAGATTTGAATATTTTAGTTATTTAATTTAATTTAGTTAATTATTTTTATTAATTTCGAAATAAACCCCCCCCCCCCTTATTGTCTTTTGTTTTCTAGGAAAATAATTGACTAAATAATATTAAAAATAGAATAAAGTTAAGTCTGAACTATTTTCCTCGTGGGAACGATCCCAACCTCATTAGTTGGGTTCTTAACTTGATACGACCGTTTTACTTCTTATTTGAGAAGTAAGTTTGAGCGTATCAAATTTTGGCGCCGCTGCCGGGGAAAGTAGCTTTTAGATTAACTTAAACTTATTACTAAAGTTTAGTCAATATTTTCTTAGTTTTACTTTTCTATTGTTTTTGATTCTTGCAGAACTAACTTTTTTTTATGCCAAATAAACGGAGAGGAAGAGAACCCTTGTTTCCCTACGACCACGAATTAGAGCGTACACTATGCAATATGAATCAAAACGTGGGTATTAACGATGATGATCCAGACCAGAACATCCCAGCTCTGGTTGATGTTCGTAGTCAGTTATTACCCGATGATCCTGGTGAAAATTAACAAAGGGGAAATATCCCGCTCCACGCCCTCAAGAATACTACAGAGGTTATGATAACATTGGAGACTCTGAGGTGCCACTTGTCTTGCCCCCTCTACCACAAGGCCACACCTTTGTGGTAACTAGTAGTCTGATGCAAATGCTCATTGCTAGAGGTTTGTTTTAGGGCTACCTTCTGAGGACCCATATGCCCATATAGCTAAGGTAAGAGTAGTGTGTAAAAGTTGTGTAGGGAGGCCTGATTTGGATTTGGATGTAATAGGGCTAAGAGTATTACCTCTCTCACAGACGGGAGAGGCTGCTATTTGGTTCACTAAAATCCCTTATAACTGAATTTTCACTTGAAACCTACTAAGGGACATTTTCTTAGCACGTTACTACCCGGTCTCCAAGAAACTAAACCACAAAGACAGAGTAAACAACTTTAAGGCACTACCAGGAGAGTCAGTTAGCAGTTCTAGGGATAGATTCACTTCATTTTTTAGAAGTGTCCCCAATCACCGCATAGATGATGAGTCACTGAAGGAATGCTTCTATTGGGGACAGGATGATAATAATAAAACGGTATTAAATACTATAGCGGGTGATTCTTATGGGGAGTGTCCTTATGCCGAGATTGCCGAAAAGGTAGAGAAAATCTCCCGGAATAATAAAGCTAGGAGTACTAGGAAGTCAGATACTGGAATAAATACCTTCGTAGTGCAATCCACACACAACCCATCCATAGATGAGATTCGTGAAAAGATGGCTCAGATGAGAACTAAGCTTTGGTAGGTATTAAAACATGTCACCGGGTGCAGAAAAGATAAATACAGTGAACTACTTGTCTAAACCACCACCACCAAATGATAAATATTATTATGAGGAGGATTCCTATGTGGTAAACTAGCAGACGGGGGGTTTCCGATCGAGTGCCCAAGGCTCAAATCAGGACAATTGGCGCCAAGGTCAAGGAAACCAAGGTCGGATCTATGGTAACTATAATCGTGAGGGTCATTATGTCCGAGATGGAAATTACAACCGCGACAAAAACTTCAACAGGGTTAACTATGGTAACAGAAATGATAGGAATGGGCCCTATGTTCCTCCTCAAAATCACGAAGTTACTCCTAGGGATGGTTGAGGTAGTATGGCGCGAGTTGAGGACATGTTGCAAAAAATGATGAGGAGGTTCGATGCTAGTGATGAGCACATCAAAGAGTTAAGGAATGATTTAGCGGGTATTGGGCAAAAGTCGATACACATGCAATATCGATTAAGCAGCTTGAGTTGCAAATGGCTCAATTATCTGCGACCGTGAACACACGGCAACCGGTCACTCTTCCTAGCAACACTGTCCAAAATTCGAAAAATGATGGAAACTGTATGGCAATCACTACTCGGGGTGGTAAGCAAACCATTGACCCACCTATGTTTTCTAATGAGGAAAAGATGATAAAAGGTAATGATAAAGTGGTAGAGGTTAGTGGTGAAGTAGAAGAAAACACTAGAAAAGATGCTGAAGTGCCTACAAAGGTAACTCCCATGCCTAGACCACCCCCCCTTTCCTCAAAGATTAGTGAAAAAGACCGAGGATGGTAAATATCGGCGTTTAATAACAATGTGGAAGCAACTTTCTATCAATGTTCATTTGGTAGAAGCTCTAGAAAAAATGCCCGGTTATGCAAAGTTTATGAAAGATCTGGTTACAAAGAAAATATCAGTCACTTTTAAGGATGATGATAGAATGCAACATTGTAGTGCTATTGCTACAAGATCTCTAGTACAAAATAAAGAAGATTCGGGTGCGTTCACTATTCCTTGTACAGTCGGGTTATTACATTTAGCGAAAGCATTATGTGATCTGGGGTCAAGCACAAATCTCATCCCCTCTCTCGATTTACAAGAAGTTAGGTTTGGGTGATCAAAAGCCCGCTGCGATGCGGCTACTGATGGCCAATCGAACAGTAAAAAGACCTATAGGGTTACTCACGCATGCTAGTAAAGGTGGAGTCATTCATATTTCTGGAAGATTTTGTTATTCTGTATTGTGAAGTCGATTTTGAAGTGCCTATTATTCTTGGGAGGCTATTCCTTGCTATTGGTAGATCCTTAGTTGATATGGAAAATGGGCAGATGAAATTTCGGTTGAACAATGAAGAAGTGACCTTCAACATTTGTAGGTCCATGAGGCAGAGTGGTGAGCTCCAATCCGTATCTGTTATATCCTACAAAGAAAAGATGAAGAAGTACCAGGACCTACAAAATGAAAAATGAGAGTTTATGGTTGGGGATCTGGTACTTTTATACAATTCTAGGTTGCGCTTGTTTCCGGGCAAGCTCAAGTCCAAATGGACTGGCCCTTACTTGATTACCCAACTATTCCCTCACGGAGCAGTTGATTTGGAAACCAAGGAGGGTGTGCGGTTTATGGTGAATGGAAAACGAATTAAAATCTATTTTGGGCATGCTCAATCGGCAAATGAAGTGATCGAGGCATACCATCTTGATGAAGTCTGAGTAATCAAGTGTCTTCAGTCGTGCCGCGATGTAAAATCAGGCGCTGGTTGGGAGGCAACCCAATACTTATAGTTTTCTTTCTAGTAATGGTAGCCTTTTCTACTAATGGGTTTTAAATTTGCAGGTAGCACATCACAAAAAAATTTACAGAAAATCACTCCGCAACAATCACTGACAGATACATCGACGGACCATCACGCTTGCGATGGACTGTCGCATAAATCCGTCGTACCAGGTACGTTTTTCATTTATTATCAAAATTATGGCACCCATGATGGACCGTTGCATATTCCACGGACCATCATCGGGGACTCGTTGCGTCATTAACAAGCAACCGACCCGACCCGGCTGAAATTTTTTAAAAAATTTTCAACCTTTAAAACCCCCAAACCCTTAATTTGAACGATTTCTTTTCATCTTTCTCCCATTCCCTCCCTTTCTAACTTCCTACCCTTCTAATCCTCTTCTCTATCAACTGAGCTATATCATTTCATCAAATCCCCAAATCCTAAACTCTCCTTTCTACTAGTCGGAGTCTGCTGCTGTGGTTCTACTCTTGATAACCAAGTGCCTCACTTGCTTGTTTTTCTCCTCTTTTCAGCTATGTGTCTCTAATCTCTACCCATTTACATTGCATTTTTGTTTTTCAATTACTATTAGCCTATTTCTTTTTGGTGGATCTTCATTCTTTGATCCAATTTTGTCTGACCTAGGTTGAGAATCCTCGAATTGCCTTGTTAAAACTCGAGAAATTGGTGCTTTAGCATTGCTAGTTTGCTAGGTATTTGGGTTACAAACATGTAGGTTAACACTAAGTATTCTGTTTGAGTCATAGGGGATGATTGTGTCATCCTCAGTTCTGTCAGTGAATGTTAAAACGAGACCCCAATGACTGACCATCGTACCCACGACGGACCGTCATAGGGTCTGTTCCAACACCCCACTATTCGTTTTCTCTTAGTGTCCACCAACGGACACATGCGACGGACTGTCGTTCCCACGATGATTGATCCTGCACAACCGTCATGGTTGTCAGAGACCCTTGTCCTAAGGGTCTCCAACTTTTTCTAAGTGTCCCCTGACGGACATCTAAGACAGACCGTCATTAACATGACGGTCCGTCCTGCTTATCCTTCATAACTGTAAGAGACTATCCTTCAGGGGTCTCCACACACACACGACGAGCCGTCACCTGGTCCATTGTATTTCACTCCTACTACATAGATGTCATTACAACTTTGCTCTTATGTGTATTTTGTGTCGTTTTTGCTTGTCTTGTTTGCTCTTTATAGTACTAATACTAATTCTTTACAGGTACTATTTCTAATGGCGCCGAAACAAGAACGAGTTTACTCACGTGGGCGTTCAAAGTTAGTCGCCCCGTCTGCCCGAATAGTTATAGGATCTTATGATGATCATGATCCCGAGTATGTGCCCCCTGGCACTGCCACTCCAGCACGAGCTGCATCTTCAACCAGAGCTACGCCCAAAAAGGTGACGTCCGGCGTAGTCACTGCCTCCCAGTCTGATGAGGAGCGCACTCTGACCGACACACCTTCTGGGTCAGCTACACAAGAATAAGGAGCATCTGGTTCCTTCGGAATTTCATGGTCGGAGGAAGCCTCCGGGTTCGCAGAAGTCCTTGCACCCGCCACGGCTGCATAGTCTGCCTCGTCTGATGAGGCTGACAGTCCTGATTCCGCTCCATGCTCAATGAGTGGTGCTCTTGCCCCGGTTGCTGACCAGCCCAACCGGTGGTGTGTCGATGGGAAATACCAAGTGTATTCAGACACCAAATTTCTATATGATAAAGGCGTAATCACACGGACCCTTACACTGGAGAGGCGGGTCCTTACGGGAAGTCTCCCCACCATGCCAGATATCCACAATCTCTTCACCAGACACCGGCTAGAGTGGATAGCTCATTCTTTGGGCCGCTACAGTGAGGAGTTGGTCCAAGAGTTTTACGTCTCTTATATGGCTACTCTACGATAATACATCGATAGGCGGGCTGACCCCGCCAAAAAGTCCCCACTTGAGCACGTTAGAGTACGCGGCATACAGGTCGACATCTCCCTACCAGCCATCCGTCGGTATTTGTACGGCGAGGATGTTGATGCCAACAGGACCCCTCTCATCGCCGAGTTCGATTACCGATGTAAATTTTTAAAGATGGCCAATTCTTGCGTGAGCCATCACTGAGAGAGACCACCAAGTGGTCGATGGACCTACACTTATCTATTGGTGGAGAGGGTGCCGACTGGGTAATGTAGCCGAAGGGAGCCATCACAAAGGCTAAATTGACCTTCACGGCTAAGTTTTTATGTTGATTATCCGCCACTGGGATCGCATAGTTCTGATGGCGCGATGATAGCCGGGTTTGAGGTGGACTTAGCTTGGCTTCTACAGGCGGTCATGCACGATAGGATTTCAAGGTCACCACTACTTACCGTTTTCTGTGCATGATATTTTCCTTTTGAAGGTCCGCATGTGCCCATCTGGTACATTGATCATCTCAAGACTCTGCTAGTCACTGTTGATATCATCCTCATCAGGGATGATGCCAATGAGTTGGCTCCACGCAGAAGGCCCCGTCCCGAGTTGCCTCCACTTGATGAAAATCTGGCTGATACGATTGCACATGCTCGAACAGCTACACAGGATATTTCAGCAACCACTGACACTACCCCGGTAGAGTCTATCCTGGGTAATAGAACTTCCCCTAGCTCCTCTCGCTCAGCCCTTTTCCCCGCTCTAGTCCCGCTTGCTAGGGTCCAAAAATTAGAGGCTCAAATGGCCACACTTCTGCATCACATCTAGCCTTGGATGCAGAGTTCTATTGCTGAGGCGGAGGAGCGCTTGGAGCGTAAAACTGCACAACACACAGAGCGGAAGATCGCTGAGGTTCATCAGCGTTTAAACGCTTTTGAGTTGCGGGTGCTAGCCCGCCAGCCCCTCTGGTGGACGTGTCGACCCTTCAGGATGCGGTTGAGAGTCTGCGAGACGATATTGATATGATCCTAGAGGCTAGGGTGCCTGAGTCTGAAGCCCCTTCTGTAGAGCCTGCTGAGGACATAGTGTTGGCGGCTTTATTCGCCACTTTTGAGATTCCACCACCTCCCCCTAGAGATCATGCCAAGAGGTGTAGGGGTTGAGAGGAGGATGAGGCTAGAGCAAGGAAGAAGGAGCGCCGTGAGATGGAGGCTGCGAGGAGAGCCTCAATTGCTGATGAGGAGGCGCGTCAGATCAGGACAGTAGAGTCAGCTGCTGGGGAATCTAGCTCTAGAGATGTGAAGACAGCGGGAGGCACTACTAATAGTGTTGTTGCTGATGAGGACACTACTGAGGGTATCCAGACTACATAGGTAGTGGGTTCCGGGGAACCGGAGCTTGCTGATTGTCGGCGCTTTGCGCCCTAGGTTTGCTTCACCCACCATTCTCGTATTTCAGTTTTTTTATACATTGGGGACAATTGCATATATTTTTGTTGTGGGTGGGGTAAATGGGAAGTGAGTACTAGGGTGAAGTCTGAGTAGCCCAATTCACGATCCTCTTTTGGGGTTTTCTTGCCTGTGTTCTTTTTCCCCATGAGACTGATTATTTTTATTGTAGAACTTGCATGTCTATATCTTGTGTACATAGTATAACTCTGAAGCATGATGGATAAAACAAAAATGATATCCTAATGTAATGAAAATGATGCATGGCTAGGCACAATAATTGATAAATGTGTGGCTCTAAGCATGACATAGGATACACCACTGCATGACCCTAAGTCTAAGACTCAAAGTAGGTGTCTGATAATCTGGTAGATTAATGAGATGTCAAGTGAGTGTTAGGAAAATTTGAATAGTCCACCATTTGTACAAAGCTAGAACTTGCCTGGTTAGTCCTGCTAAAAGTAAGTTGTAACAGACAATTAGGAAAGGATCATAGGCCCTTGTTCAATATAACCAATTTTTATCCTAAATAAAATATAAGAAAACGAATGAAATTAATCCCTCTTTGATCCAAATGATTTGAGCTTAAAATAGACCTTTCTTTTTCACCCCAAATGATCTTTTCTGGGAATAATGTGTTGGCCCTTGTCCCTCCTTGGACATGTGCATCTCAGCTTATGCCAAAAGCATAAGTAGAGGGTGGCTAATGCAGTAAACAACCTTTTCGTGGCCCTGACATAACTTTGGGTATTGTGTACTTTTACTCATGGCAAAGCCATGAGTAGAGGGTGGCTATTATGAGAAATGCTCTGGAAGGTGGGGTTGAAAGAACAAATAGAGAGAAATAACAAAAGTATAGTGACTCAAGAACCAGTTGAAAGAAAAGTGAAATGAAAAAAATATAATAAATACAAGCAAGAAAAGAAAAGAGTCACTTACACAAATGAAAAATAACGGAAAATAGCAAGGTGAAAGAATATGAGAAATTGGGCAAAATAAAATGATTAAAAGTGGTACGTTTAGCCGATATGTCAAGGAGGTAAAAAAGTCACTAAAGTATACCTAAATATACCCTACCTGACCCTGATCCTATCTTACAAGATAAGAAAGCCTATCGTGATCCTAAGAGTTGTATGGCGAACTTAAAGCAGTGAAAATAAGGGCAAGCTTATGGCAATATGTATGAATGAGTTGTGAATTTGTTCTGAGAGTGAATCTTGAAAAGTAATCCTTATACTCAAACTGAAATCATTGTGTGAAAAATGAGGATGTTGTTTTGAAGTGAGGACAGTAGTTGCAATATCGAAAATATTAGCACCTCGGTGAGAAATTGAAGAGGATAGGTGTCAGTGCGTGGTGAGTCTGTGTCATGGTCTGATTCCACATAATTAAAGCCTAATATTAATAACATGCATAAACATGATGAGAATGATTGGGATTGATAGCCAAATGATTGAGAAATCTAAAATATGGATAATCTTGTACAAAGATTTTGCAGTGAGACATAATGCATCGCTTGAGGACAAACACCGAATTTAAGTTGAGGGTGCTGATATACCGTGGTTTCAAGGTATTTCTAATGCTTTTTCCTAAAATTTAGTGTGTGTCAAAAAGACTTTTTGTATTGATTTTTATGTAAGTTTCACCTTTTTTGCAGGAAGTCTATCCAAAGATGAACGCGAAAGTTTTTGAGCGAGAAATGCAGAAGAGACCACCTACGAAGCTTGTGACAGTTCGTCGAGCTTGTGACGGTCCGTAGGTGGCATCGTAGTGAAGATGCTGAAGGAATATGGGGAAGTCTGACCTAGTGTGGGATTACAGAAGTCCACGACGGACCGTCATATCCATGACGGTTCGTCCTACTTGTTTGGCGTGATGATCAGTGAGTAGTCCCAGTACCAAAATTCCAAGAAGTTTAAGTATTATGGAACAGAGACCCTCGACAAGCCGTCGTGCTTGTAACGGTCCGTCATACCTGTTCGTTGAGGGTAATGAAGAAAGCACCAGAAGAATTTGTGATTTATGGGACGACGGAGGCCATGACGGCCCGTCGTGTCCACGACGGTCTGTCACGAGGTCCGTCAACCCAGGCCATTTTGACAGATTTTTAGCGATTAGAATCCTTCTTTTATTAGGTTTTTGTTTTTATTATAAACAGTTCAAAAAAACCTCGTTTTTGGAGTTAGACTTTTGGAGAGTTAGACTTTTTGATAATTAGAGTCTTTGATAGTTAGACTTTTGGATAATCTTTAGTTCTCGTGTTCAAGTATTGAAGGATTAATTTCAGCAATTGTTACACTTTTTCTGGAATTGATTGTTGGTGCTTTTGTTGATTAATCAAAAGAATTTCTGGATTTTATTCTTTCTCATTAAAGTAAATGCATGAATTCTTATATTAAATATATGAATAGTATGATTTTGACAATGGGTAACTAAACTCAATAAATAGGGTTGTGGGAACCATGGGTTTATAATGAGGTAAACTCTAATTAAAATAGCAATTCTAGAATAGTGTCTTGCATGTATTGATAATTCTTTCGTTTAGAAGTCTTTTTAACGGATGGCCAACGTTAGAACTCGCCTTAATGCTACTTGTCTGACCAAGGAGGTAGATAATAGGAAAAGAATTATCCACATAGATTTAGTGTACGGTATCTAATAGGCTAGTGTCGATTGGTACGAAGTAATAACTTAGTCAAATATCGAATACAATGCTTAATATGAGGTAAAGGTAAGGGTTAGTATAGCAACACATATAGCCGGACCAAGGTGCGGAGTGAAATTTTCTAGATGCCGGACCAAGGATTTAGAGATACATAACTTATCACATTATATGCAAGATACTAGGAAAGAATTGTTATAGTTAAAATTATCAAGTTAGGAACCTGTGAGGAACACTTAAGCCCTAGTTACTTTTACTAATTGATTAAGCTTCAAGATTTGAATCTGTTAGTTATTTACTTCAATTTAGTTAATTATTTTTATTAATTTAGAAATAAAACCCCCCCTTTATTGTATTTTGTTTTCTAGGGAAATAATTGACTATATAATAGTAATAATAGAATAAAGTTAAGTTTGAACAATTTTTCTCGTGGGAACGATCCCAACCTCATTAGTTGGCTTCTTTACTTGATACGACCTTTTTACTTCTTATTTGAGAAGTATGTTTGAGCGTATCATTTGTTCTCACTTATGAACCTTTATGGCTATTATGATAAAATGTTTACACAAGAGTGTAGTAAAGGCTAATGAGAGGTAAAGTTATGAGTAAAGAGTATTAATAAAGGAATATATTATTAGCAGCGAAAGGGCATGTATATGAGATGGGAGTCTCATATTTAGTAAGTCCGACTCCCCACATGGATTTCGTCACATTTAGCAACTCCGGATTCCCAAGATATGTGTTATATCATGAGATGGGAACCACCACTTTTAGAAAGGTAGGGTCTCTAGTAACAATCTCCTTGACCCTTAACTATGTGCCCACATAGGAATCTTGCTTAGTGAATCCACCTTAGAAAGCTATGTACGAAAGGTTACACATTAGGCAAGTGTTAACCCTCTCTTTTCAGTATGGTAGTAGAACACTAGATTCCATGTATCTCACATTGTCTAATTTCGGTTATGGCAACCTCTTTCTCGAATGTAAAAGTAAATGAATAAAGGAAATGTATGAACTCTCACTATGGTACATAGGGTAACGTACGGTATGAGACTTCTCTTATACATTGCACTTGCATGAATATTTATATCTTTCAAATATTCAGTAAACAAGAAAGTCATTTTGTGATTATGTTGATTTTGAATTATGTATGTTAAGCTATGTATGATCTTTATGTATATGGAAAGTCATGATGAAATGTGAGAATATGAATGTATGTATGAAGTAGGTTGCTTAATGTGGTACTTAGCTTTGGATAGGGTTATGGGATTCTATTCCTTGCATTGCACAAGTGTTGCTTGGGTTGTCTACATGTTGGGATGATATTATGTTGGGTTGGTTTATGATGCTTAACTTATGTGCAGATTGGTTTACATGATAAAAGGCATGTTTTGACTAAAATGTCCTTTTTTGCATGTTTAAATGATTTTCATCATAGTATCCATACTAAATACGTGTGATGAACTAACTCATATTTCCCTCCCTTTTCTCAAATAATGTAGGTTCGGGCAGTTGAGGATTCAAGGCAATTTCTCAAGAATACTTGGAATTGCCTCTCCAAGGTGGTGAATCCTCAAGTCCGAGAACAATACCTTTGTGTTCTAGCATTCAGTTCTTTGCTTATGTTGGAAGAAATTGTTGTATTTCCTATTTATGACTCCTTATTGATGTAAGGGGTAAGTCCCAAATTTCCTTACTTCTTTGTTTAGATGGTTTGTTCTGACGTAGTTAGTTTTTATTTTCATATATGAGGCGAAGTTGAAGTTTCAAAGTAAAAGTTTTAATTTTTTGGAATTTTAATTCTATGATACATGCAATGACGGATGTTTAGACTTTTTGATAATTAGAGTCTTTGATAGTTAGACTTTTGGATAATCTTTAGTTCTCGTGTTCAAGTATTGAAGGATTAATTTCAGCAATTGTTACACTTTTTCTGGAATTGATTGTTGGTGCTTTTGTTGATTAATCAAAAGAATTTCTGGATTTTATTCTTTCTCATTAAAGTAAATGCATGAATTCTTATATTAAATATATGAATAGTGTGATTTTGACAATGGGTAACTAAACTCAATAACTAGGGTTGTGGGAACCATGGGTTTATAATGAGGTAAACTCTAATTAAAATAGCAATTCTAGAATAGTGTCTTGCATGTATTGATAATTCTTTCGTTTAGAAGTCTTTTTAACGGATGGCCAACGTTAGAACTCGCCTTAATGCTACTTGTCTGACCAAGGAGGTAGATAATAGGAAAAGAATTATCCACATAGATTTAGTGTACGGTATCTAATAGGCTAGTGTCGATTGGTACGAAGTAATAACTTAGTCAAATATCGAATACAATGCTTAATATGAGGTAAAGGTAAGGGTTAGTATAGCAACACATATAGCCGGACCAAGGTGCGGAGTGAAATTTTCTAGATGCCGGACCAAGGATTTAGAGATACATAACTTATCACATTATATGCAAGATACTAGGAAAGAATTGTTATAGTTAAAATTATCAAGTTAGGAACCTGTGAGGAACACTTAAGCCCTAGTTACTTTTACTAATTGATTAAGCTTCAAGATTTGAATCTGTTAGTTATTTACTTCAATTTAGTTAATTATTTTTATTAATTTAGAAATAAAACCCCCCCTTTATTGTATTTTGTTTTCTAGGGAAATAATTGACTATATAATAGTAATAATAGAATAAAGTTAAGTTTGAACAATTTTTCTCGTGGGAACGATCCCAACCTCATTAGTTGGCTTCTTTACTTGATACGACCTTTTTACTTCTTATTTGAGAAGTATGTTTGAGCGTATCATTTGTTCTCACTTATGAACCTTTATGGCTATTATGATAAAATGTTTACACAAGAGTGTAGTAAAGGCTAATGAGAGGTAAAGTTATGAGTAAAGAGTATTAATAAAGGAATATATTATTAGCAGCGAAAGGGCATGTATATGAGATGGGAGTCTCATATTTAGTAAGTCCGACTCCCCACATGGATTTCGTCACATTTAGCAACTCCGGATTCCCAAGATATGTGTTATATCATGAGATGGGAACCACCACTTTTAGAAAGGTAGGGTCTCTAGTAACAATCTCCTTGACCCTTAACTATGTGCCCACATAGGAATCTTGCTTAGTGAATCCACCTTAGAAAGCTATGTACGAAAGGTTACACATTAGGCAAGTGTTAACCCTCTCTTTTCAGTATGGTAGTAGAACACTAGATTCCATGTATCTCACATTGTCTAATTTCGGTTATGGCAACCTCTTTCTCGAATGTAAAAGTAAATGAATAAAGGAAATGTATGAACTCTCACTATGGTACATAGGGTAACGTACGGTATGAGACTTCTCTTATACATTGCACTTGCGTGAATATTTATATCTTTCAAATATTCAGTAAACAAGAAAGTCATTTTGTGATTATGTTGATTTTGAATTATGTATGTTAAGCTATGTATGATCTTTATGTATATGGAAAGTCATGATGAAATGTGAGAATATGAATGTATGTATGAAGTAGGTTGCTTAATGTGGTACTTAGCTTTGGATAGGGTTATGGGATTCTATTCCTTGCATTGCACAAGTGTTGCTTGGGTTGTCTACATGTTGGGATGATATTATGTTGGGTTGGTTTATGATGCTTAACTTATGTGCAGATTGGTTTACATGATAAAAGGCATGTTTTGACTAAAATGTCCTTTTTTGCATGTTTAAATGATTTTCATCATAGTATCCATACTTAATACGTGTGATGAACTAACTCATATTTCCCTCCCTTTTCTCAAATAATGTAGGTTCGGGCCGTTGAGGATTCAAGGCAATTTCTCAAGAATACTTGGAATTGCCTCTCCAAGGTGGTGAATCCTCAAGTCCGAGAACAAGACCCTTGTGTTCTAGCATTCAGTTCTTTGCTTATGTTGGAAGAAATTGTTGTATTTCCTATTTATGACTCCTTATTGATGTAAGGGGTAAGTCCCAAATTTCCTTACTTCTTTGTTTAGATGGTTTGTTCTGACGTAGTTAGTTTTTATTTTCATATATGAGGCGAAGTTGAAGTTTCAAAGTAAAAGTTTTAATTTTTTGGCATTTTAATTCTATGATACATGCAATGACGGATGTTAAGGGATTGTGTAAGACCTCTTCGAGGACGAGGCGCCGACTAAAACTAGGGGGGCTCTTTGGTCGTGACACTATATCAACAAACGAGCTGAAAAAGCAAGAGGTCAACTTCGATTTGTCATCAGTTATCAACCTTTTAACCACTTCCTGATAGACGAAAAATTCCCCATTCCAAATAAGTTGACTGTGTTTTCATGTTTAGCCAAAGCAAAATACTTCTCAAAGTTTGATCTTAAGTCAGGCTTCTTGCAATTGGGTAACCACCCAGACAATAAGTCCAAAATTGGTTTATACAGACGTGACGACCACTACCAGTGGAAAGTTATGCCATTTGGACTCAAACCAGCCCCTTCTCTTATCCAAACGTCCGTGACTATCATTTTCCATCCCATGCTTCACACATCTCTAGTATATAGTGATGATATCCTATTCAGTACAAAATAAACCCCAATTACCAACAAAAATATTCGTTGGTAAATTGATCAAATTGGTTGGCAAATTGAGTTACCAATCAAATGCCAACTTATATAAATCTTTTGCTAAAAATCTCATCGATAAATTGTCACGACCGGGGAGCACCTCCTACACATAACCAACATCTTCGTCCTCAAATAGGTCTTAGACTAGCCCTTCGCATACATCATTGCATGTCATAGGTAGACAAAATGCGGAAAAAATTAAAACTTTTCACATGAAGTTTACTTAGATTTCTCATTTAACAACATAGTCTACTATTGTCTCACACATAACCATCTATTATAGAAGTACAAGATTTAGGACTTAGACCTTACAATATTACAATATGTCTCATATAGTACATACAACAAAATCCTAAAAGATAAGAAATGAACATTGTCTTACACATAATCAAATATTAAAGCTAGAATAGTGGCATCATCCTCAGACTTGAGGACTCACCAACAACTTAGGAACTATCCATGTCTTCCTTGAAAACGTCCTTGAAGCTCTTCAATGGCATAAACCTAAATTATTGTACAAATAGGGAGAATATGGGTTAGTACAAACCGCATGTACTAAGTATGAAAACATATGCAAGTAAAACCTTTGGAAACATGCACAAAGAGACATTTTGTTCAAAATCATGCTAAGTTACTTTGAAAGCCTTTATCCACATACAAGAGCATATACAAGTCAATAATCACAACAACATTAAGACGCGTTAATATCCATATACAAGAATAACATCATCATAAAGTCATATCAACATTTCATGTTCTAGAGTTAATATCATCAAAGCATACAAGACCCTTACTCACAATCCAAATCAAAACGAACAACTTCAATGATCATGTGAAGCCCCATAAACCAAGTAAACTAGTTAAGAGACCATAGGCAATGCCTATACTTCATATGGCATCATATCATGTGTAGTCATCATTATACATAGCAATTTAGAACAATATCCTATTCATCAAATGAAACCAATATCATCTAAGAGCAACATTATATAGAACCAACATTATACATTTCATTCAATCATAAGTCCATAAGAAATTCTCTTAGGACTCCCCTTAGTATCCACCACTGCAATCCATAAGTAAAGTCCCATACCCTTACCTACATTAAGTAGAATCCACTAAGTCATCCTAGTTAGTGTCCATATTATTACTTTCATTCATTCATTTGACTTTCGGGAAAATGCGAGCTAAACATGGAATCTAGTTTCATGAATACTGAAAGAAGGTGTTCTACTGTCCAAGGTAGAACCATACTTATCGTAGTGTATAGGTGGATGCACTAGCTAGTCTTCATATGGGGGCACAAAGTTATGGAACTAGAAGATTAGTATTGCAAACCCTTTTTCTGCACATTAGCATTTTAGTCTCCATCTCATGAGAACAATGGTGAACCTACCTTCCCTCTTGGGAAGGGACACCTCTCACTTTTAAGTTCGCTCGGTGCTAAGCTAAATTCCCTTTATGAAGTGTCTTTGAGTCATCCTTATCATTAAGTCACAATATATGCCTTAGGGACTAACCCTTTGTATAGTCATGATCATACCTCTTAGGTTTAGAATGAGAACTTCCTTTTATCACAATCAACATTTAGTGATATTATCACATCATAGTCATGATAATAAGGTAAACAAGAGAATGACTTTCAATATTGCATGATCATACCCTTATCACCATCTCAAATTCATCACTTAATAACATACCATCATATTCATAATATCATAATCTTACTATCATACTCCAGTTGAACAACAACATCAAGAATAGACCAACATAATTGAAGTAAAGTATTCATAATCTTGAAAGTTTTACCAATAGCCTCCAAGAAACTCCTTCATGATTTCACCCCCAATTCCAAAATATTTTTCAAAAAATACAGTCATAATCATCATCATATAATAGTAAATTAATCAATAACACATTCAATTCCATCATCCCTAATCGCCAATCTACCTAATTCATCAGTTAGGGTTTGGAGACAAGGGTTATTCATGGGTCTTTTAGGAAATTAGGTCAAATCCTTATGAGATACATCAAACCACACATAAATATTCATAAATAATTATTAATAATCTAATTAAGACAACAAAATTCAATTTAGAAAGAAGACCTATGAAATTGGATGAAAACAAGATACTTGAAGAACATTGAAATCCAAATTTTGATACCTTTTGGGCAAAGGGATCCCAAGAGTGAATAGCGTTCATACATTTAGAATCCTTGAATAATGGTGAAGGAAATTCTTGATATTGAAGCCCTAGATAGCTTGGTCTTGTTCTTCAATGGGGATCTATGGAGTAGTGAGAGAAACTAGAGAGAAGTGGGAGTGATTTTGGTTTCAGTTGGGGAATTGATTTGGGTGGGTAATAATGACTTAAAATTGACCTAAAATCAATATATATTTATCCCCTAAATTACCCAAAATATTCCTAATTAGGTCTTTTTGTGAAGTCAATTTGACTTAAAACGACATGATCAAATCAGAGACATGGTTGCGCGTCGCGGGGGGAACTCCTAATATTTTTATGGAATCCAACTTGAGGAAGTCAGCCTCGTGAAGGCCTCGCGTCGCGAGGAACATTTTTCCTTTTATGTGTGGGCTGCACGACGCGCAGGAAACCTCACATATGGTCTGTTTTGCAGGCTGCTTTTGCATCCCCCTTGCCAACGTTTGGGTTCTCCTAAAGGACTCTTTGGGTGGTCCTTGGGGAGTCGTAACTAGACGTTTTGACCATATGACATTATTTCACCTATTTAAATTATTTTTACAAGCTTTAGACTTCATAAAACACTCCCAAACTTCACAAGACATAAGGATGTCTACTTGTTCAATTTCGCTAGTTTCAGGACGACAAGGCAGTCCTTTGACGTCTAAACTCTAATACTTCTAAATAATGTTTATTACAACAGTCTAGGTCTTCATACATCATATTAATAATTATTTAATAGGTTATTCTCTATTCTAAGTCATAGAACTTCTGGGGTGTTACATTATCCCCCTAAGGAACATTCGTACTTGAATGACACTTTAATCTTTTAATAGGAAAAGACAACACTCAAATACTAGCAGCCCAAAAGAACAACCTAATCATAATGAATCACAACTCACAGGAGGAATTCTCAACTCCATTCAACACATAATCATGGCATCACTCATAGCAACTCAATTCACAATTCACCACATATACGAGCTCACCATTTCATATCACACAATGAGGAACTACCTTCTCAATTTAAATATGCGCTCAAAATGAACATAAAGGAATTGACATGCAATTTTTCTTCTCAAAACAACATCAAATCATTCTCATTATAACTCTCATGAAGACAACATAGCATATTACACACAAGTACAAGTTAACCATTAGAATATGTTTCATGAAAATTCAATCTAAGCATCAGCTTTGCAAAGATATGCACATACTAGAAAGCCAAGCTAAGTTTAACATTATTCATAACTTCATTTTAAGAAGAACTACTAACCTCAACTTTGACTAGGAGAAAGTGGAAGGAGATGAGGGTAGGGGGCCTTTATGTCGGCCTCAGCCTCCCATGTTACACCCTCAAATAGATGGTTTCTCCGTAAGACTTTTACCGAGTCAACCTCTTTGTTCCTCGATTTCTTGACTTGACGATCTAGGATATAAAGTAGAACCTCTTCATAATAAAGGTTCTCATTCACCCCTAACCCTTCTATCAAGAGAATAGACACCGGGTTGCCTATATATTTCTTGAGCATAGAGACATGAAATACCGGGTGAACTGGGAATAATTCACTTGGTAACTTCAATTCATAAGCATCTTTACCTACCTGCTTCAATACTTCATAAAAGCCCACATACTAAGGACTAAGTGTCCCCTTTTAACCAAACCTCATCACCGCTTTCATGGGTGAAATCTTCAAGTACACCCAATCATCTATTTCAAACTCACGGTCTCTCCTTCTGTTGTCAACATAAGATTTTTGCCGACTATAGGTTGTTTTCAACCTATCCATTCTCATCCAAACTTTTTCCATGGCCTCATAGACTATCTCGTTACCAAAAAGTTCAAAGTCACCAACGTTAGACCACCCAACTGGAGACCAATGCCTCTTACCGTAGAGTGCTTCAAATGGTTCCATAGAGATACTCGAATGGTAGCTATTGTTGTAAGATAATTATATCAAAGTATATGGTCATCCCAATTACCCTTGAAGTCAATGGCACACAGTATTAACATACATTCTAGGGTTTGGATGGTGCGTTCCGCCTTGCCATCTGTTTGAGGGTGAAAAGTGGTACTAAGTTTCACTTGAGTACCTAGCCCCTTTTGGAAAGACCTCCTAATGTGAGAAGTGAATTAGGCACCTCTATCCGTGATGATAGGACAAATGTATCTCATGCAAACTCAAACTATCATTCAGATAATACCTAGCATATTCCTCTACCAAATAAGTAGATGTGATGGTGATAAAATGGGCAGATTTTTCAAGCTATCAACAGTAACCTATAAGGAATCATTTTGCCTCAGGGTACGGGGCAAACCTACAATGAAGTCCACATTAATATCTTCTTATTTCCAAGTAGGGACATCCATCACTTGATTTGACCTTCCCGCTCTTTGATTTTTGGCCTTGACTTGTGCACAATTAGGACATTTGGCCACAAACTCCAGTATATCTTTCTTCTATCTATTCCACTTATACCTCTTGTAGATCACGATACATTTTGGTGGCACCAGATGAATGGAATATCAAAAACCATGAGTTTCTTCAGAAATTTGTCTTCTTAGGTCATCCACATCCGGTAAACAAAATCTACTTTGGTACCTGATTACCCCATCCTCCTTTGGGAGAATGATTTGTTGAACTTGCTAAAAACCAATTTCTTCAATTTCATAAATAGAGGATCAAGATGTTGCTTAGACTTCACCTAAACAACCAAAGACGATTTGGAATTATGATGAACCATAGAACCTTCTTTTGGAGAGTCTTCCAACCGAACACCCAATCGAGCCAATCTATATACCTCTTTCACTAACTCTTTCTAATCATCGCGAACATGGTCTACACTACACATTGACATTCGACTTAGCGCATTTGCAACCATATTGGTCTTGTCGGGGTGGTAAAGAACACTTGTGTCGTAATTCTTCAAAAGTTCCAACCACCTTCTTTGTCGGAGATCCAACTCCTTTTGAGTGAACACATATTGAAGGCTCTTGTGGTCTGTAAACACAACCACATTTACACCATAAAGATAATGTCTCCATATTTTCAAGGCAAACACTATGGCTACTAGTTTGAGGTCATGAGTTTGATAGTTATTCTTATGCACCTTAAGTTGTCTAGACGCATATCCTATCACCTTACCATGTTGCATGAGCACACAACTCAAACCTACTCGAGAAGCATCACAATACACTACAAACCCTTTTGTACACTCCGATAAGGTTAACACCGGAGCAGAGGTAAGCTTATATTTAAACTCTTGAAAAATTCGTTCCCAAGCTTGCGACCACTCAAACTTAACTTTATTTTAACTTATGGTTATCAAAGGAGAAGAAATGGATACAAACCCATCAACAAATATCATATAATACCCGGCTAAAAACAAGAAATTCCAATATCAGTTGGAGTAAAAGGTCTAGGCCAATTCTTAACCGCTTCCATTTTCTTCGGATCGACCTCTATACCTCACTTGAAACAATGTGACCAAGAAAAGAAACCGATCTCAACCAAAATTCACATTTACTATATTTGGCAAAGAGTTGATATTCCTTAAGGACTTGCAATACTATCCTTAAAAACGAACCATGTGTTCATCTCACTTTTAAAATACACCAAGATATCATCAATGAATACAACCACAAATGAATCAAGATAATTCTAAAAAACCCTATTCATAAGGTTCATTAAAGTCGTCGGGGCATTAGTTAGACCTGAAGACATAACTAGGAACTCATAATGACCATACCTTGTTTGAAAAATCATTTTAGGAATGTCAACACCTCTCACCCTAAGTTGATGATACCCCAAACTCAAATCAATTTTTGAAAAGTAACTCACACTCAAGAGTTGATCAAATTAATCATCAACCCTAAAAAGAGGATACTTGTTCTTTATAGTGACCTTATTAAATTGTGGATATTCAATACATATTCTAATAGACTTATCTTTCTTCTTAACAAATAATACCGAAACAACTCATGGAGAAATGCTTGGTTGTATAAAATCCTTGTCGAGCAAATCCTTAAGTTGAGCTTTTAATTCTTGCAACTCGGCCGGAGCCATTTGATAAGGAGAAATTGATATGGGTTTTGTATATGGCAACAAATCTATGATAAAATCTATTTCTCGTTTAGGAAGAACTCCGGGTAATTCTTCGGGGAAAATTTCTGGAAAATCCTTCTCTACGAGTACTGACTCTAAAGGAGGAGCTTCCAACTGAAGGTACTTGACCCTCACAATATGGTAGATACATACCTTAGAAATCATCTTACAAGCTTTTAGACACGAAATGAATTGACCTCTAGGGATTGAGTATCCCCCCTTCCATTCTAAGACGGGTTCATTAGGAAATTGGAATTTAAATACCCTTGTTATACAATCAATAAAAGCAAAACAAGCATGTAATCAATCCATGTACAATATGACATCAAAGTCCAACATATCAAGTTCTACAAATTCGACCAATGTAACTATATTGGACAATAATAAAGACAACTCATATCGACTCATTTATCCATAACGGAGTCACCAACCGGGGTAGACCGAGAAAGGTTCAAATAAGATATCGAGTAGCAGTCTAACATTTTAGATACTAATGGAGTTACAAAAGATAAAGTGGCACCAGGATCTAGTAAAGCATAGACATTAATAAAAACACTTATAACATACTGGTGACCACATCAAGAGATTCCTCTTGTTCACCCTTAGAGCGGAGAGAATAGAAGCGGTTCTTCTTAGGAGCATTAGAATTTGGACCGCTTGCTTGTGCTTAGTTACTCTCCCTTCCTCGAACCTTGGTAACGAGACAATTCCTCACTTTATGACCACTCTTTCCACAACCAAAGCAATTTTCCGTTCCAACTAGACATCCGCCCATATGTTCCTTACCACATTTGGTGCACCTAGGTTTCTCACTTGGAGAATCACCACCTCTTCCCCTTTGAGATCTAGGGTTAGACACCCTATCTTTACAGGCCTTGGGGAAATTGGAAGGTACTTGGTTGGAGAACCTCTTCTTGGACCTAGGTTTGTCTTGAATTTCGAACGTACCCTTAGAAGTATCTCCTTCATAGGACCTTGTCCTCTTAGCATATATATTCTTCCTCTGAAGCCTATTCTCCTCAACTTGTTGATCATGCACCATCAGACGAGAATTTTCCATATTGTTATGAAGCATAGTCAAATTACACTATTCCACAAGATCATCAAAAACACCTGTCATAAAGCAATTCATTTCATCTCTGGGATTGGACACGAAAGAAGAGGCATATTTGCACAACTTAGTGGATTTAAAAGAGTACTCTATGATACTCATACTTCCTTGACGAAGGTTGATGAACTCTTCCACTTTTGCCTCTCTTTTCTCCCTTGGGAAGAACCTATCAAGAAATATCCTCCTATAGACTTCCTAACTTATGGGACCCACTCTCAAAGATCTATTGTCCCTCCATTGAGAATACCAAGTTTGAGCCACATCCTTGAGTTGATAAGCGACTAGCTCGATCTTCTCATTTGAACTCACTCCCATAGCGTACACGATCTTGTATACCTCATCAAGAAAATCTTGAGGGTATTCATTCACCTTAGACCCAAATAACATTGGAGGGTTCATCCTTGTAAAGTCCCTCAAGCAAGGAGCCATGATACTAGCATTTTGGTTCATACGCGGTCCAACTTCCCAGTTTTCTTGAGCCGCCATTGATTGAGCTTGAGTAAACACATCTTGAGCTTGAGTATTCATGGCTTGATCCAAGTTGATGAAAAATGTCCTTATCTCTCCATCCATCATAGACAGAGGAATGACCGGATCTTGGTCACCTAGAGGAGCTTGTTCTTGAGGAGGGTCATGGTTGCGTTGAGGAGGAACTCCCGCGTTAGAAATCATCTCTTCAACTCTTCTTGTGGCTGCCTTTCTAGTAGTCATATCCTTATAACCATAAGTAAAGTGTTAGAATAAAAGGATATGTAGAGTTAAGACTCTTAAGGCACAACTTCAAGAATACAAAAGAGGTGAGAATTTCCTAAGCATCCCAAAGCCTCTCATTCATAAGTGTGGCACGCTTCATAATCATGAGAAAAACTCTACGTAGACGTGGTTTTATGAGATATCATTCGTAATATTTCTCAACCTCAAGCTATATACCAAGTTTGTCATGACCAGGTAGCACCCTTCGATATAATCGGCGTCTTCTTCCTAGAAGAGGTCTTATACTAGTCCTTAGCATATTGCATATTCTAGGTAGAGAAAATGCCAAAAAAAGTAAAAATTTTCTTATGATGTTTACTTCTCATTTAACAACATAGTCTACTATTATCTCACACATAACCAATTATTATAATAGTACAAGATTTGGGACATAACGCTTAGAATATTTAAATATGTCTTATATAGAACTTATAACAATGTTTCAAAAGATAAGAAATGAACATTGTCTAAGACATAGTCAAATATTAAAGCTTGAATAATAGCATCATCCTCGGACTTGAGGACTAACCAACAACTTGTGAACTATCCAAATCTTTATTGAAAATGGACTTGAAGATATTCAATGGTGAGAACCTACATTATTGTACAAATAGAGAGAATATGGGTTAGTACAAACCATATGTACTAAGTATGGTAGCATATGCAAGTAAAACCTTTGGAAACATGCACAAAGGGAATTTTGTTCAAAAGAATGCTAAATTACTTTGAAACACTTTATGCACACAAAAGAGCATATACAAGTCAATAAACAGAACATTAATACATGTTCATATCCATATACAAGAATAACATCATCATAAAGTCATATCAATATTTCATGTTCTAGAGTGTAACACCTCTAAAACACCTTAGGTAAACTAGAGCCTAACGCTTGTTTCATGAGGTTCTAAAGTCCTAAATGGTTTATAGTGATGTTCTTAGGAAGTGTCTAAAGTTTGGTGAAGTTTGGAGTCAAACATCCAAGAACTTCCATGACATTCGAAAGGTTTATCGTGAAACATTCTTGTGTCTCTCAGCGTGTTCACCAAGTTTTACGTGTTCGTTGTGGATTAGATTGAGGTGATGGGTCCTTACCATGTGTATTACTATATTTGGGTTGGAAACGTCTGGGAAAAACTCCCCAAGGACCAACCAAAGGGTCCTTGAGGAGGACCCAACTCCGAGCCAAAGGTTGTCGAAACCAATCTCACCTACCGAAGGCAGTTGACGCCCCGTAGGTTGGTGGAGTAGTTTGATACTTAGGATTTGGATCTTATTCTCCCATTTGTCCAGTATCCGACCCAAACAGCGGACCAACAGGACGGTCTGTTGGTTGGGCTACGGAGCGTAGGTAAGTGGCCTTCGTTTGATGGTTTGCAATTTCCTGCAGCATCTCGGCCAGCCCAAGGGCACTTTGGGGTTTTTACCTAGCCTTCCTAAAATTATTTAGAAAGTTTATTCAGGCTATTTTAGGTATTTTAAGTAGATTTATAAGTCTAGAACCCCTATTCAAGTCATTATTCAAAATCAAAACCCCAAGACCCATAAAGAACTATGTAGAACTCCATTGAAGCTTGAAGGGAGATTGATGCTTGCAGGTTTATTTCTCCATCAATTCTGCTCAATTTTAGTGGTTTATCATAAGTTAAGGTATGGTTTTCATTATTTTATCTCCTTTCATCAAAGAGCCAAACTTCAAAGTGGGTTTTCAAAGCTTTCTCAAAATATGAACTTCTAACTTGTGATCTAGCCATAGGTTCTTGCATAAAACATTTTGAATCATTTTATTATCATTAAATTGATGTTAGTTTGATGATTTTAACCTAAAAATCCTATAAACCCATGCAAATCATGCAATCCTAGTTTTGTCTATGTTATGGGTGAATGGATCATGTCTTTATACTATTGAATTCTTGTGTAGTTTACTTTGGACTATTTAAATATGGAAGAATTATGTAAGAATCATGCGTCGCTGTCCTAAATTAATAAATTCATTTTATATTATGATTATTAGATTGAATTGGTGATCATGACCATTGGGAAGGGCCTTTGATTATTGTGTTGGGTAATTTGGCTATGAATTGAAGGTATGATATTGGATTGGTGGTATACTGCCCTAACTCTCTCTATCTTATGTATTATAAGTCTTGTATTTTGATTGTGATTGGTATGGTCCACTTAGAGTGGCGGTGTTTATGTGTTATATGTGTGAATTATGTGACCTCGTCGCTATTACTTTATGAATTGTGAAACAAAGTGGCCTTGTCGGCATTAATTTATGAACTATGGTATTATGATGTTATAACTTGGTTATGTGACTAATGTGAAGGTCTTTATTACATATGTGAGTATGTGAAGTAAAAGCATGAGTTCTTCTAAAAGTTGGATTTTAGGTGATCATGATAGGCTAGATTGATGCCTTGTGTGTAAATGTTTGATGTTGAGGTGTGAATCCTTTTAGTTGACTATATGAACCATATGATGAGTCAAGTAGATGATTCTATAGAAGTGTGTAGGATGACTTGCAAGTATATCTAGTTGTCCCTATGTGCTTCTTGAATGAGATGTTATATGTGATAATATTAAGTGTGCCTTGTATTGGTAAACTTGTATCTCTTACTTGATACATGAAGTATATGAATATGAACCCTTGACTTAGTAGGTTAGAATATCCTTTTTCATGTATGGTTATGTATGAATGGAATATGATCTTGAATATAGCAAATAAGATCATTTATGTGAAACCTTTTCAAAAGAAGGTTATGATATCCTTGAAGTCAAAAGTCGTGATGGAATCCTTCTCGTGTGAATGGTGGACTTAGGGTTGATTGGCTGGAAAGGCATGAAATCATCCTTAGGAAAATAATTGAGCTATCCTCTTAACCATTGAAAGGCAACCCTAGGGGACCTTTTTTGTAAGGTGTATTATGATTTGGTTATTAATTAGATAATGAACCTCTTGATATGCTCATTGATAGAATAACTCTATGATAACAAAGGATAACACCTACTGAGTATGTCTTGCGGAGTTTCTCTAAATAATATGATATTAGACAACAAAAATATCCTTCATATTCATTAACCATATTCCTACATAGGTTGTGTCCTAATTCTACCATTGGCAGGTAGAACGCCTTTATCAGAGTAGAGTTGACTGCAAATTCCATGGTTAACTACCATGGTCTATGTCGGTTGTTGCCTATTCTCATTTGTGGGATACATGCTAGTGTTTGATAAGTTCTATGAAGTTAAGGAAGTGGAATGGGACACTATCTATATGTTGCATGATTAGGCTTTGAAGATGTTATTATCTGAGTCCCTTGGTCTCCAAGATCATTATGTGAATGTCCTTACATGTTGAATGTATATTAGAGGGTCTAATGAACATAATGACTTTAGTGAAGATATATTAATGACAAGTCAAGTATCTAGAGTAGCTTTGAGGATTTCTTAGGTATGCTTGAAGAGGTGGTATTAGTGTTCTCGTGTTGTATTACTCAGGTGAGTCTAAGAGTTATTCTAGGTAGTAAGTTTGATTAATGAAATGGGAATAATCTTATCTTAGGTATTCTAAATGATCCCTTTGGTGTGTGTGAGGAATTGTATAGGCAGTCCCTTCATAACTCACTCAAGAGAGACTTAGAATAACCTTTGGTAGGAGGGTCTCATGATTATGTGTTTGGATGTGCTCTTGATGCTCTCTTGTTATATGTGGACTTATATGTGTAGTTGGTATGATATGTGCTTTGCTATATTATTACATGAAATCTTTACTGTAAAAGAACATATTTTACTACATATGTCCGTTTCTCATTATTTTATGCATTGTGCCATACTTAATACTTGCATTGTACTAATTCCATACATATTGTCTATATCTAAAGTTGTGGCTAACAATTTAGAGGTGTCTTGAAGCAAAGCTTGGAAACTAGGACTCTTTCAAGCAAAGTTGCGGTAGGTCGTCACTTGATTTGAGGACATAACTATCTTTAGATTTCTTTCATCAGAAGTATTGTAAGATACTGAGTTTCCATATTTCTACTGTATGGTTCGTTTCCCAAGAATTCTTGAGACTAAGATTGGCGTATGTTGAGGTTTAGTATTTTCAATGGTTTTATATGAAAGATGTTTTAAGATATTATTCGTGTAAAAAGTTTTAATTCTGCACTAGTTTTCATACATGTATGAAATGAATTATGTCAAAGGTCTTGTACAAGATTTCCGAGAGGTCAAGTACGCCATGTTACAATCGGGGAATACCTTATCTTCTAGGGTGTTTTCTTGGGGTGTGACAAAGTTTGTGTCAGAGCATAGGTTATGAAGTTGTATTTAGGAGTCGAAATGCCTCAAAAAGCCACATCTAGTAGAGTCTTGTTCATTAATGTGAGTGGCGGCACATCCATGAGAAAGAGGCTCTAGGACGATAGAGTTTCCTTTGTTTTCTAGTCTTGTGTCATGCCGTAGAGTAAAAAGTTTATGAATGTCCTTTCTTAATGTTTTCTTATGTTTATTGGAGATGGCTTCTAGAAGGATGGCCGCAAGAAGGTTGGGAGAGGAAGAAGTGCATGAGCTAGTTCCTCAAGGTGATCAAGCCCCTTTTTGTGAGTGAAGGGGGCATGACTAATGGGGATATTAGAGAGCCTCTCCTTTCCCTAGCCCAAGTCATAACAACTCATGTGAATAGAGGTGTTGAGCCTGAGGTGAGTGTTTTCAATGGTACCATGACCTCTAGATTGGGGGACTTTTTAAGGATGAATCCTCCTATCTTTCTTCACTCTAAGGTGGGAGAGGATACCCAAGAGTTTATTGGTGGTGTATGATGTACCGTGTTTTCTCAATATTTTTAATGCATTTTACTTAAGAGTTTTGTTTTTCTAGAGACTTTTTGTAGTAGTTTTAACAAGTTTGTGTCTTATTTTGCAAGAAAGGTGTCCAGGTTGAAATGCATAAGGCAGCTGGAAAATAGTGCAAATCGAGACCTATGAAGGCCATTGACGGTTCGTAGGTGGTTACCGTCCATGAACAGTTCAAGTTGAGGGAAAAGATCAGTGACAATCTGACCAAGTGTGGAACCACGTGCATAAACAACGGTCCATCGATTGATCAACGCACCGTACTGGTGAACCGTTTATTGGTTCAGAGAAGGTTTCAGTACCTAAATTTTTCAAGATTCTAAGTATGAAATGACGGAGAAGCATTGACGGGGCATAAATAGATCGAGGGAATGTACTGTTGGTCCTTCATTTAATTCAGAGATGTGCTATCCGGTAAAGAAAAGTAATTCAAAGTATGAACTAAGGGAGGTAGTCGACGGACCGTCATTCCATCGACGGTCCGTCAGTGAGGTCGTCATTGAATCTGCATTTCTAGATAAAACTTTCCTTATTTCAATTCCTTTTTATTTAGGAATCTGTTTTCTATAAATAGGGGATAAAACCTCATTTTTGGGGTTAGCTACTATAATTATTGTTCTAGTTTGTGTGAGTAATGTTTGTTTCGAACTTTGGGCAATTAATAAATTTCCAAATTTGGTTTTTTGGATTGTTAAGTAAGTTTATGGTTTCTTTATTCAATATTATAAATTGTGATCTTGCTTGCATGGTAACTAAATCCAAAACTACGGTTTCGGGAACCATGGGTAATTAACAAAGTAATCCTACCAACTAAGCAGTTCTCAAATAGTATTTTTGCATGTATGTAAAGTTCTTTCGTTTAGAAGTCTTTTTAACAGTGGACAACATTAGAACTTGCCTTGTTGCTACTTTCCAGACCAAGGAGGTTGTCAATAAGAAAAGAATTATCGACATAGATTTAGTGGAATACTATCTAATATGCTAGTATCGATTGGTGCGAAGTTATAACTAATTCATACATCAATTATGATGTATAATTGAGGTAAAGGTAAGGGTTAGTAACTTATACACAAGTAGCTGGACCAAATTACGGGGTGAAATTCTCTAGATGTCGGACTAAGGATTTAGAGATGCATAACTTACCACTTTACATGCAAAATACTAGGAATGAATTTTTATTGCTAGGATTGCGGCGTTATGAACCTGTGGAGAACATGTATACCCTAGTTAGTTTCACAACTTGATAGAAACTCAATATTTACTTTTACTTACTTGTTAACATAGATTGGTTAAGGAACTTGTTTCATAAAAAACCCTTTAATGACTTGCTTTCGAAAAGACTTTGGCTATATAGACGTAATAGTGACTTGAAATGAAGTCTAAACCATTTTCCTCATGGGATCGACCTCAGCCTACTAGTTGGGCTCTGTACATGATTATGATAGCTTTTACTTCTTGAGGGAGGTGTAACTTGAGCGTATGAAATTTATGTGTTGCTGCTATGGATTCTCGCTTTTAGATTAACTTCAATTACATTATTGAAATTTAGTCAATGATTTCCTGATTTTACTTTTTCTTTTTCTTTTTGTTTCTTTTAGGTCTAGATCTAGTGTATACCAAGTACACGGGACCGAGGAGAACAACTCATTCCATTAGATACCTAACTTAACCATACATTGAGAAGGATGGAAAATCAACAGAACCCAACCAATCAAGGTGATGGGGCATTCCTTCAACCTCCACTACTGTTTGAAGCGCAAAACAAAGTTTGTGTTGAGAATCAATTAGACAATGTTTTGAGTATGTAGCCTTCAGCTCACAACCTCAGTATTAATATAGGGGCAACGTGAATCATTGATTTTGATGGAACTCTTCTCCTACCTCCTCTACCACCTGGGCACACATTTTAGTGACGAGTAGCTTGATGCAGATGCTCATCGCTAGGGCTTTATTATCGGGACAACCATCAGAGGAACCACATCCTTATATAGGAAACTGAGGTTTGTGTGCAAGAGTTGTTTGGGTAGACCGGACTTGGAAATGAATGTCATCAGGTTGTGAGTGTTTCCTCGATCACTGACATTAGATGTTTTCATATGGTTTACTGAGTTTCCCTTCATAATTGGGATCAGTTGAGAGATATGTTCTTGGCAAGATACTATCCAGTGTCAAAGAATCTTAACCATAATGATAAGGTGAATAACTTTGTGGCACTACCGGGAGAGTCGATGAGTAGTTTTAGAGACAGATTTACTAACTTCTTGAGAGGCATCCCGAACCACCACATTGATGATGAATCACTAAAAGAGTATTTCTACAAAGGTCAAGACGATAATAATAAGGCACTGTTAGATACTATTGCGTGTGGATCTTATGGGAAATTTACTTATGCTAAGATTGAAGAGAAGTTGGAGAAGATATCTCGTAATAACAAGGCTTGGAGGACTAGAAAGTCAAACACTAGGAGAAATAGCTTTGCGGTACTAGCTACAAACAATCCATCAGCAGATAATATGCGTGAAGAGTTGGCGCAGATGAGAACTGAGATTGGTTAGGTTTGAAACATGTGAGTATAGGTGCAGAGAAGGTGAATGCGGTGAAATATTTGACTAAACCACCACCACCGATAGATAAGTACTATTATGAAGAGGATAATTATGCAGTGAATGATCAAATAGGGGTATTCAACCAAACGTCCAAGGATCCAATCAAGAGAATTGGCACAAAGGTCGGAACTTTGGTAACTACAACCAAGAGGGTCAATATGTCCGAGATGTGAACTACAATTGCAACAACTTCGAGCGAAGTAACTATAGTAACAGAATGATAGGAGTGGGGCCTATGTTGCACCTCAAAACCGAGAGGTTGCTCCTAGGAACGGTGGAGGAAATATGGTGAAATTTGAGGATATGTTGCAAAAGATGATAAGGAGGTTTGATATTAGTGATGAGAATGTCAAGGAGATGAGAGGTGACCTAGCTAACATTGTACAAAAGGTGGATGCACATCAGGTTTCGATTAAGCACCTTGAGTTATAAATGGCTCAGTTATCTATTTGTTGTGAACCCATGCCACTCTAAGACTCTTCCTAGAAACACTATCAAGAATCCTAAAAATGATGGGCATTTCATGACAGTCACTACTAGAGGAGGCAAGCAGATCGTCGATCCAACTATGTCGTCTATTGTAGAAAGTGATATGATAAATGACAAAGAGGTAGTAGAAGATAGTGGCGAGTTTGTGGATAACACAGTAAAAGAAGTAAAAATATCTCAAAAGGTGGTCCCATTTCCTACCTCTACAACTATTCCCTCAGAGATTAGTGAAAAAATAACTAAAGATGGTAAATACCGGTGATTTATCACTATGTTGAAACATCTTTCAATCAATGTCCCTTTGATAGAAGCTTTAGAACAAATGCCCCGCTATGCAAAGTTTATGAAGGATATGGTGACAAAGAAGAGATCAGTGAGTTTGGAGGATGATGAAAGAATGCAACATTGTAGTGCTATTTCTAAAAAGTCTCTTGTGCATAAGAAGGAAGATCCTGGAGCTTTTACTATTTCATTTACTATAGGGTTGCTACACTTTGCTAAGTCACTATGTGATCTTGGTGCGAGCATAAATCTTATGCCTCTATCCATTTATAAGAAGTTAGGCTTGGGTGACACAAAGCCTACTACGTTGTGGTTACTGATGGTCGATCAAACTGTGAAGAGGGACATTGGTATACTCCATGATGTGCTTGTGAAAGGGGAATAATTCATATTTTACGCCGATTTTCAGATTCTTAACTATGAGGTTGAATTTGAGGTCCTCATTATTCTAGAGAGGTCATTCCTTGTTAGTGGGCGTGCAATGGTTGATATGGAAAAAGGGAAGATGAAGTTTAGGTTGAACAATGAAGAAGAAACTTTCAACATATGTAGGTCTGCAAATTGAAAGAGAATAACTGTCGAGGCACTAGCAATAGTGATCATGAATTTAGATAGTGATGGTATTGAAGAGTATGGGTCTTTGATTGCTGCACTTGAGCGAAACGAATATCGGTCAAAACTAAAGAAATTGGAGTTTCATATGAAGCATCGCGAATCTCCTCCTGCGAAACCATATATCGAAGAGGCCCCAAAATTAGATCTTAAAGCTATACAAACCTCATTTGAAGTATGTGTTCTTGGGTAGAGATGACATTTTGCTAGTGATAACTGTAGCAGATTTGAATAAATACAAGTAAAGTGCTTAGTGGCGGTATTGAAGCGGTTCAAAAAAGTCATTGGTTGGACTATTATGGACATTATTGTAATCCCTCCCGGGTTTTATTCACAAAAAATTCAACTCATACCCGATCACAAACTAAGTATTGAGCACCAAAAAACGTTCAATCCGCCTATGTAATAGGTAGTGAAAATAGAGATCATCAAGTGGTTGAATGTTGGAGTCATTTACCCTGTTGTGACAGTAGTTGGGTGTGTCATGTTCATTGTGTACCTAAAAGGGTGGAATAATAGTAGTGCCTAATGAGAGGAACCAGCTTGTTCCAATGTGGTTAGTGACCGGATAGAAAGTTTTCATGGACTACTGAAAGTTGAATGTGTGGACAGAAAAGGACCATTTACCCATGCCCTTTATGGATCAGATGCTAGACAGATTCGCAGGCAAAGGTTGGTATTGTTTTCTGGCAACAATCAGATATCTATCGCTCCAGAAGACTAAGAAAAGACCATCTTCACTTGCACATATGGGACTTTTGCATTCAAAAGGATGTTGTTTGGGTTATGTAATGCACCAGAAACCTTCCAGCGTTGTATAATGTCGATATTATCTGATATTGTGGAGGACACTATTGAGGTGTTCATGGATGATTTTTCATCAGTAGGAGATTCTTTTGATTGGTGTTTGAGCAATTTGGACGAGGTGCTCAAGATGTGTGAAGATTATAATTTGGTGCTAAATTGGGAGAAGTGTCACATTATGGTGAAAGAAGGCATTGTGTTGGGCCATCGCATCTCTTAAAAGTGGATAGAGGTTGATCGAGTTAAAGTGGAAGTAATAGAGAAGCTTCCTCCACCCATCTCTGTCAAGGATTTGAGAAGTTTCCTTGGGCGTGATGGTTTTTATAGGAGGTTCATTAAGTATTTTTCAAAAATTTCACATCCTTTGTGTAAATTGCTCAGAAGGAATGTAAATTCTATTTCAATGAATCATGTTTGAAGGCGTTTGGAGAGTTAAAGGAGAATTTGGTGTCTGCACCTATTATTATTTCACCATATTTAGGTGAGCCATTAGAGGTGATGTGTGATGCAAGTGGGGTGGCACTTGGCGTGGTATTGGGAAAGAAAAGGGAAGAAATCCTTCACCCCTTCTACTATGCCAGTAAAGCGCTAAATGAAGCTCAAAAGAACTACACCGTAATTAAACAAGAACTTTTTGCGTTAGTGTTTTCATTCAAAAAATTTCTCTCTTATTTTCTTGGCACGAGAGTCATAGTTCATACCGACCACTCTGCCTTGAGGTGCTTGATGGAGAAGATATATGTGAAGCCTAGGTCGATCAGATGGGTGTTATTGCTGCAAGAATTTGATTTTGCGATAAAAGATAGAAAAAGGACTGAGAGTCAAGTTTTCGATCATTTGTCGAGGATAGAGGATGAAGCTATGCGTGAATTGGGAGAAAAGGAGGAAATTGATGATGCATTCCCAGAGGAACATGTATTGGCTGCTTCTAAAGATTTGATTCCATGGTTCGCGGATTTTGTGAATTATCTGGCAAGTGATATAGTGCCATCAGACTTGACCTTACACTAGAGGAAAAAATTTCATGCAAGATGTGAAAAAGTTATTTTGAGATAAGCCTTACTTATACCGGAGTTGTGTGGATTGAATGATCAACCGTTGTGTACCGAAGGTCGAGATGTTGAGTGTGTTGGAGGCATGTCACTCCTCGCATATGGGTGGACACTATAGTGGTATCTGGACTACGCATAAGATCTTGCAGTGCGGGTACTATTGGTCAACCATTCACCAAGATTCTCACAATTTTACCAAATCATGTGATCAGTGCCAACGAGATAGAGGAATTTTGAAGAGGCAAAAACTCCTCATGAATACTATTTTGGTGATTGACATATTTAATGTATGGGGCATTGACATTATGGGACCGTTTGTGAATTCTCATGGGATGAAGTATATATTGTGGCAGTCGATTATGTGTCGAAATGGGCGGAAGCAATAGTGCTTCCTAACAATGAAGGAAAGAGTGTCACTGCGTACTTTAAAAAGAACATTTTCTCCAGTTTGGTACACGTAGGGCCATAATTACTAATGGTGGCTCTAACTTTCGTAATAAATTTTTCAAAGGTATATTAGAGAAGTATGGTGCTTGCCATAATGTGGCTACTCCTTACCATCCACAAACGAGCGGGCAAGTTGAGGTGTCCAATCGTGAGATCAATCAAATTATGGAAAAAACGGTGAATGCTAATAGAACAGACTGGTAAAGAAAGCTTGATGATGCTATTTGGGCCTACCACACTGAATAAAGACACTAATAGGTATGTCTTCATACCAACTTGTATAAGGGAAGGATTGTCACTTGTCGGTCGAGCTAGAGCACAAAGAGATTTGGGCACTAAAGAGGTTGAAATTGGATTGGACTGAAGGGGAAGAAAAAATACTAAATGTGTTGAATGAGCTTGATGAGTTTCGCCTAAAAGCCCATGAAAGTTCAGCCATCTACAAAGAGAAAAGGAAGAAGTATCATGACCAAAGGATTGAAAAGCGAGAATTTGCAGTTGGTGATTGGTACTTTTACTCAACTCTAGGCTACGCTTGTTTCAGGTCAAACTCAAGTCCAAGTGGATTGGGCCATTAATCATCACTAAAGTGTTTCCACATGGAAGGTTTGATTTTGAGAATAAAGAAGGAGCAAAGTTCACGGTCAATGGGCAAAGGATAAAGATTTACCTGGGACATGCGGAGAGTGTTCATGATGTGTTTGCCTACCATCTTGATGAAGTATGAGTAATCAAGGGGCCTACGTCGTGCCACGACGTTAAATCAAGCGCTTCTTGGGAGGAAACCCAACGTGTACCCTCTATCCAATGATAGGATTTGCTTTCCTTGTCACAATGGTGTAGTTTTAATTCGTCCTTTTTTTTCTTTTCTTATTTCATTCTTGCTTGTGTACTAGTGTTGGCTAGAGACTAGTATAGGGTACGTGTCTAAAAAGTGTCCATAAAAACCCAAATATAATGGCCAAATAGGTGTTACATGTGGCAGGGAGCAAAAGCAAAAATTTGCAGAAAAAGGTCTGGTGAAGTGGTCTATGGAACCCATTGATGGGCCGTCATTCCACCGATAGACCGTCGATAGTGTCCATAGACCCCAGATATGTTTTCAATTTCTGTAAGTCTATAAATAGTCGGCGGTCCCAATAGATGGACCATCAATGGGGTTTCGTCAGTCCAAATTGCCAGCAACCCGACCCGACCCAGCCGGTAATATTGAAAGACATAACGATTCAAATTCATTCCCTCTTTCAAATTATTTCAAAATTCCCTTCCATAACCATTTTTCTTCCTTTATTTCCTTCCTAATTTACTAAAACTCAACCTCTCCAAATCCCATTTCACTCCCAAATCAGAACCCTTCCATTCGCAACCACTCTCTACCCTAAAATTCTCTCTTTTCTCCCTTGTTCTTCGGCCGGTGACCGAGTTCGGGCACGTAGGTTAATCCTTGAAAGTTTTCAAGTACACACGATCACTCCACTGCTCAGAAAGGTATTTTAATTTCTCTGAAAACTTTGATTCCTCGTTCATAGTTAAAATTAATAATCTCGAATTGGGTCTTCACCTTGGGACTACATTTGTTCAAATTGCATGCTAAATATTGTGTAGTTACGTCCCTCGAATTGATACAATGTGGTTGTGTAGCCTTGTAGTCTATATACAATGTGGGTATCTCCGTATTGTTGACAATTTTGACTTAGGGTTTCAGACTCTGGCTGAATTGGAATAAAAATGATTTCATACGAAACCCTAGGAATGACAAATTCATCTTTAGGTTGTTAAAATTGCATGTCTAAACTTTATTGTGTAAAAACTTATCTAATAATTGGACCTTGCAAGAAGGCCTAAAATCTATCTCAGACCAACAGTACGAGACACTGTCTGCGGACCGTCGATCGATCGACAGGCCGTCGATGGGATCTATCAACTGCATCAACCTACAAATGCCTAAGTCTTAGACAAGGGAAGTGTACTATGGTCCGTTGATGATCGATGGACCGTTATGCACGTCCGTTTTTTCCATTAGAGAATATGTCTTTCACTAACTCCTAAAATAAACCGAAGTGTTAGATAACGGAAGTGGACTACGAATAGACAAATAGTACTGCACGTCCGTTGTTTAAATTAGAGGAGTATGTTTTACCTCCTATGAGTAAATAATTCTAAGTGTTACACGACAGACCCCATCGACAGACCGTCGATAGGGTCCATCAATATTAATCTGCAGAAAAGAACTGTGTTGTTTATTTTTCAAGGTTTCTTCGCTCTATGTGTATTGAGTGTGTAGTATCTATGAGTTGAGACTAACAATTACTCTACTAGTACCAATGGCAACAAAGCAGGATATTGTCTACCAAAAAAAGGGGCAAATCCAATTCGGTTGCCCCATCTCGTTTGATGATCGTAGACTCTGAAATGAGCAAGACCTAGCCTATGTCTCTTCGGGTGCCGCAACCTTAAGTGCAGCTGCACGAGTTACAAGGGGAATCCCCTGTAAGGTGACTCCTGGTGTATTCACTTCCTTCTAGTCTGATGAGGAGCAACACTGACTGGCTCAACAACCAGGGATGGTTCTAGTTATGAAGGGGACTCAGCATCCAGGTCCGAGTCTGTTTCATCCTTAGGGCCAGCCCAATCTTATGGATTAAAGGCATACACTATATCCTGTTTCTATTCTCAGGGAGCCAGTAGGTCGGAGGGCCACGACAACCAAGCCTCGTCTAATGAGGCTACCAGCTCAGAGTCTGCACCCGCACCCCGAGAAGATTACCCTGCATCTGTTGGTGAGGAACAAAATAGGTGGTGCATCGATAGGAAATATCAGGTGTACAGGAATGCAAAATGCTGAATGATAAGGGGGGTGATGACCCAACTAGTTACAGTGGAGCACCGATTCCTCACAAGGATTTTGCACACGGTCCCCGAGATGCATAAATTGTTGAACCTGCACAAGTTTAAGTGGATGGCTCGGAGTTTGGGTTCCTATAGTGAGGAGATATTCAGGGAGTTCTACACTTCCTATGTGGCTACTCTTATAGTCTCTATAGATAGGAGGGCGAGACCTGCCAAACGGGACTAACCCACATGTTGAAAGTTCGTCGGCATTATGCGCCTCAGGGTTGTTTCACCTACCACCCTATTTTTCTAATTTCTTATGCATTGGGGATAATGACATGTTCTTTTGTTTGGGGTGGAGTAAATGGAAAGTGACTGTTAGATTGAAATTTAAGTAGCCCAACTCACAATCCTCTCTTGGGGTTTTCTTGCCAGTGTTCTTTTTCCTCAAGAGACTGATTAATTTTCTGTTGAACCGGCGGTGTCATAATTTATACAAAGTATAAAAGCATAAAAAATGAAGCATGATGGTTGAAAAATGATACCCCTTCATGGATAGTGCTTGCATGAATATATGAAAATAAGTTGAATGTAATGACTCTAAGCATGACATAGATGCACCCACTACATGTCCTTCAACAAATGCCTAAATTGGGAAAGCTGATAATCTGATAGTGTAATGAGGTGCCAAGAGATTGTGAGTAGATTTAAGTGTTCAACAGTTGTTACCTAGCTAGAACTTACCCGATTAGTCCTGCGAAGGGAATCCATGTTAGAAGCTACGAAGTGATCATAGGTCCTTATACGAAATAGTCAATACCTAGCCTAAAACAGGTTAGCCAAATGAAAAAATTGTCCATTTTTTATCCAAATATGTTGAGCTTGTAATAGACCAAAATTTTCTTAATTCACCAACTCACCTTCCCAAGGTCTAATGTTTTGGCCCCAGTCCCTCCTTGGACATTTGCACCACGACTTAGGCCAAAAGCCTAAGTTGAGGGTGGCTAATGCATGAAATGACCTCGTCTTGGCCCTGACCCAACTTCAGGTATTGTGTACCTTATCTCTTGGAAAACCCTCAAGTCGAGGGTAGATATTATGAGTGAAGACCCACAATGTATATGAAATGAGTTGGATGTTGAAAGGAAAAGCATAAGTGAGCGGAAAAAAAAGATGTGATTTTGTGAAGCTGTAAATTGCTTGAACAAGAAAACAAAAATAAAAGAAAAAGAAAGAAAAGAGTTTTAAGATAAAAAGATGCATTGTAGGGGAAAGTCACATATACAAAAGGGAGTACAGAAGAGAAGAAGAGGCAATGAAAAGAGGTAGGAAGCTTCGCGGTAATGCCAAGGAGGGAAAGAGTCACTAAAATGTACCCAAATTTACCATACCTAACCCTGAGCCTACGTTACAAGCCAAGAAAGTCCTACCATGACCTAGAGTCTAGTATGGTGAACCTAGACAGTCAAAATAAGGGCAAAACTATGGGAAAGAATACCAACTGATCTGAACTTGTTCTTGAGCGTGAGTGTTAAACAAAGATCCTTGTACCCAAATTCATAATCACTATGTAAAAAATGAGGATTTCGTTTTAAGTGAGGGCACAATTTGAGGTATTGGAAAATTGGTACCTTGGTGAGAGGCAAAACAGTAAAGGTGTCTGTTGCATGGTGAGTTTGTGTCATGAAGTGATCCACATGAGTTAGGTTGTCGAACCTGGAGAGTAAACCTTTACTGAATCAAAGAAAAAGTTGGGGTTGACAGCCATGTGATTGCTACATCTTAAAAGTGTACTTTTGTGCAAATGTTATTTTGAGTCATAGTGTGTCGCTTGACGACAAACAACAAATTTAAGTTGAGGGTGTTGAAGTACCGTGGTTTCATGATATTTTCAATTCATTTTACTTAAGAGTTGTGTGTGTCTAGAGCCTTTTTTTAGTAGTTTAAACAAGTTTGCGTCTTATTTTGCAGGAAAGATGTCCAGGTTGAAACGCATAAGGCAGAAAGAAAATAGAGCACATCGAGAACTACGAAGGCCATTGACGATCCCTCGTCCCATCGACAGTCCATAGGTGGTGGCCGTCGATAGGCGATTCAAGGTGAGGGAAAAGATCAAGGAAATCTTACCAAGTGTGTAACCACGAGCAGAAACGACTGACCGTGCTGGTGAATCGTTGATTGGTTCAGAAAAGGTTCTAGTACCTGACTTTTTCAAGATTCTAAGTATGGAACGACGGAGGAGCATCAATCGAGTGTATATAGATTGATAGACCGTACTGTTGGTCCGTTGTTTGATTATGACACAGTGCTAGCCGTTGAAGAATAATAATTCTAAAGTATGAACTGACAAAGGCAGTCGACGGACTATCGTTCCATCGGCAGTCCGTTAATAAGGTCGTTTATTGAAGCTGCGTTTATGGAAAAAAAATTCCTTATTTAAATTCTTTTTAATTTAGGACTCCGTTTTCTATAAATATGGGATTAAAACCTCATTTCTGGGGTCAGCTACTATTATCATTGTTCTAGTTTGTGTTGGAGATTGTTGGTTGCAAATTTAAGCCAATTAATCATTTTCGGATTTGAATTTCGTATTATCTTGCAATTTCAAGTTGATTTTTTGCGTTTCTTCTTATTGTTATGTAAGTTTGTGATTTCTTTATTCAATATTATGAATTTTCATCTTGCTTGCATGGGTAACTAAATCAACAACTAGGGTTATGGAAACCATGGTAATTAACAAAGTATACCTAGCAACTAAGCAATTCTAAATAGTGTTTTTGCATGTATTGATAATTCTTTCATTTAGAAATCTTTTTAATGGTGGACAACACTAGAACTTGCCTTGTTGCTACTTGTTGGACCAAGGAGGTAGTTAATAAGAAAAAAATTATCGACATAGATTTTGTGGGATACTATCTAATAGGCTAGTATCGATTGGTGGAAAGTAGTAACTAATTCATACATCAATACTGATGTCTAATATTAGGTAAAGGTACAGATTAGTAACTTATACACACGTAGCCGGACCAAGGTACAGAGTGAAATTCTCTAGATGTCGTACCAAGTTTTTAGAGATACAAAACTTACCACTTTCCATGCCAAACACTAGGAAAGAATTGTTATTGCTAGGAATACAACATTATTAACCTGGTGGGAACAGGTATACCCTAGTTAGTCTCACAACTTGATGAAAATTCAATATTTAATTTTGCTTACTTGTTAACTTAGATTGGTTAAGGAACTTGTTTCACAACCCCCCCCCCCCCCATAAAAAAAAATTACTTGCTTTTGAAATACTTTGGCTAAATAGTTGTATTAGTGACTTGAAATTAAGTTTAAACCATTTTCCTCGTGGGATTGACCCCAACATACTAATTGGATTCTTTACTTGATTACAATCACTTCTACTTTTTTGAGGAGGTGTAATTTGAGTGTATTAGTGTGTATAAGGTGTTGAGTACCATGGAGGTGACTTCTATGGAAAAGGCAGATTTAGCTTCGTACGATTGAGAGATGTTGCTCAAGTATGGTACACTCAATAGAAAGATAATAGGTCGGTAGAGTCGGGTCCTACAGAGTGGGAAGAGTTTAAGGAGGATTTTTTAGGAAAGTACTTTCTTTTTGGGAGGACGGAGGTGAAGGTTGGAGATTTCATTGACCTTAGGCAAGGTAATGTGGATGTCGAAGAATCCAAACTTAGGAAACCACAAGGATTTTAAAGAGGAGTAAATCCAATAATAATAACCAACTTAATTATAAGAAGAGGGACCCAAATCAAGGTGGGGTCAATGCTTCTAAGTGCAGGATTGAGAGAGGTGGTAGTAGTTCTCAAGGTGGTAAGCCAACTTGTCTTACTTGTGGGGAAGAAGCACTTTGGGAAGTGTCCAGCCCGTACCGGAATTTTCTATGGTTGTGGTGAAGATGGTCATAAGGCGAGAGATTGTATTGCTAATTCACCTAAAGGAAACGAAGGCCAAGCAAGTTCCTCCTTATGCTCCGGAAGAGGATGTTGTTAAGTCCTTGCCCTCTCTCCTTAGATTTATGAGTTCCTTCTAAGTGGGATAGTATGGTGAGTAGTGGAATGTGATTGGTTGTATCTTCTCTTCTATTCAACTCAAGCTTGAGAGTTAGAAAGTCATAGTAGCATATTGCATGTTGCATGCTGTTTAGGAGTCCTGTTGAAATTGAATTTCACTGATTCCTTGCATTGTGAATTTATGAAGTTATAGTGATGTTGTGAATTGAGTTCATATGGTTTTATCTCGCATATTTTCATGATTCCATCATCAATTGCTTAAGAGTTGCATTTATGGAAAACTGAGCATTATTCACTGTAATGCTTGGCAGTACACTGTGAAGTTTTTGGAAAAATGAATAACTTGTGTTTTCAATGAGAATGGTTATAATGTGCATAGAATTTATGTATATTATCATGAAAATGTGTGTAGAAGAAGTTCCTCCTATTTGAAATGAAGAATGTGAGTCCTATTGCATAATGAGTCATAGATTAGTTTCTATCATCTGGTTGTGTTTTGAGTCTCTTAAGTATGTGAAATTGGTGTCAATCCTAAATGTGTGTATTTTGTATGGTGTGATATTTTTAGGTTCCTCTATTATTGATTTTCTTGTCTCTTGATAGTTTCTAAAATTAAGCAACTGTCATTCGAGGACGAATGTTATCCAAGTGGGGGAGAATGTAACACCTCTAAAATTACTTATGTGAAACTAGAGCCTAACATTTGTGTCCTAAGTTTATAAAGTCCTAAAATGGTTTATAATGGTGTTATTAGTCAGTGTCTAAGGTTTGGTGAAGTTTGGAGGTCAAACGTCCATGACGTTCGAAAGGTTTACCTTGAAACGTGCTTGTGTGACTTAGTGTATTTCGCCAAGTTTTACATATTCGTTTTGGATGAAATTAAGGTGAGGTGTCCTTAACATGTGTACGAATGTATTTGGGTTGGAAACACTAGGGGTAAAAACCCCAAGGACCAACCAAAGGGTCCTGGAGGAGGACCCAACTCCTAGCCAAAAGCTGTTAAAACGAGCTTCACCTACGGAAGGCAGTCGATGACCAGTGGGCTGGTCAACACCCCTTAGGTTGGTGGCGTAGGTTGACATTTAGGCATTGGAGATTTTTATCCCATTTTTCCAGTCTCTGACCCAAACCACGGACCAACAGGACAGTTCGTTGGTTGGGCTACGGGGCGTAGGTAAGTGGTCGTCGTTTGATGCTCTGCAATTTCCTACAGCATCTCGGCAAGCCAAAGGGCACTTTGGGGTCTTCACCTAGCCGTACTAAAATTATTTGGGTGGTTTATTAAGTCTATTTTAGGTATTTGAAGTAGCTTTATAAGTCTAGAACCCCTATTCAAGTCATTATTCAAAATCTAGACCCCAAGACCCCTAAAGAACTCTCTAAAACTCCATTGAAGCTTTAAGGAAGATTTCTCCATCAATCCTTATCAATTTTCGTGGTTTATCATCAATTAAGGTGTGGTTTTAATCCTTGAATATCTTTTCTTCAAGGAGCCAAACTTCAAAGTGGGTTTTCAATGCTTTCTCAAAAGATGAACTTCTAAATTGTGATCTAGCTATGGGTTCTTTTATAAAACATTTGATTCATTGTATTATGATTGAATTGATGTTAGTTTGATTATTTTAACCTAAAATTCCTATGAACCCATGAAAATCATCCAATTCTAGTTTTGACTATGTTATGGGTGAATTGATCATGTCTCTATACTATTGAATTATTCTGTAGTTTACTTTTAGCTATTGAATTATGGAAGAATTGTGTTAGAATTATGTGTAGGCTGTACTAGATTGATTAATTCATATTGAATTAATTTGGATTCCTCATTAATTATGATGATTGGATTGAATTTGGTGATCATGGTCATTGTAAGGGCCTTTGAGTATTGTGTTGGGTGTTTTGGCAATGGATTGAAGGTGTGAGATTTGATTGGTGGTATGCTGCCCTAACTCTCTCAATATTATGTAATATAAGTCTTGGATTATTATGATTATTAGTATGGTCCACTTATGGTGGCGGTGCTTATGTGCTATCCTTGTGAATTATGTGGCCTTGTCGGCATAACTTTATGAATTGTGAAACAATGTCACCTCTTCGGCGTTACTTTATGAATTATGGTATTATCATGTTATAACTTGATTATGTGAGTAATGTTAAGGTCTTGATGACTTATTTGTATATGTGAAGTCAAAGCATGAGTTCTTCTAAAAGATGTTATGTGATCATTATAGGCTATGTTGATGCCTTTTGTGTATATGGTTGATGTTGAGGTGTGAATCCTCTTAGTTGACTATATGAACCTTATGATGAGTTAAGTTGATGATTCTATAGAAGTGTGTATGATGACTTCCAAGTATATCTAGTTGTCCCTATGTGCTTCTTGAATTAGATGTGATATGTGATAATATAAAGTATGTATTGTATTTGTAGACTTGTGTCCCTTACTTGATACATGAAGAATGTGAATATGAATCATTGACTTAGTAGGTTTGAACACCCTTTGTCATGAATGTTTATGTCTTAATAGAATATGATCTTGAATATAGCAAGGAAGGTTTTAGATGGAAGGTTGTGATATCCTTGAAGTACAAAATCGTAATGGTATCCTTCTCGTGTGAATGGTGGACTAAGGGTTGATTGGCTGGAACGACATGAAATCATCCTTAGAAATATCATTGAGCTATCCTCTTAACCATTGAAAAGAAGCCCTAGGGGACCTCTTTGCTAAGGTGTATTATGATTTGGTTATGAACTACATAATGAACATATTCATATGCTCCATTAACGAATTACTCTATGACAACAAAGGCTAGCACCGAGTGAGTATGTCTTGGGGAGTTTCTTTAAATAATATGACATTAGGGAACAAATAAATCATTCATATTCCTTAACCATGTGCCTACATAAGTTCTGTCCTAGTTCTACCATTGGCAAGTAGAACCCCTTTATTGAAGTAGGGTTTACTCCGGATTCCATGATATGATACCATAGTATATGTCGGTTATTGCATATTATCATCATGTGGATACATTCTAGTGTTGTATAAGTTCTATGAAGTTTAGGTAGTGGAACGGGACGCTATCTAGACATTGCACGAATAGGCTTTGAAGATGTTCTTATGTGAGTCCCTAGGTCTTCTCAAAGACCATTATGTGAATGTCCTTATGTGTTGAGTGTTTCCTAAAGGGACTAATGAACATAATGACTTAAGTGAAGATATGTTAATGACTAGGCAAGTATCTAGAATAGCTTTGAGGATTTTTTAGGTAGGCTTGAATAGGGGGTATAGGCATTCTCTTCTTGTCTTACTTAGGTCAATTTTAAAGTAATTCTAGGTAGTGAGTTTGATTAATGAAATGGGATAATCCTCTATTAGGTAGTCTAAAGGATCCCTTTGGTGTGTGTTAAGGGATTGTATGGGCAGTCTCTTCATAACTCAGTCAAGAGAGCCTTAGAATCACCTTTGGTAGGAGGGTCTCATGGTTATATGTTTTGGATGTGTTCTTTATGCTATCTTGTTATATGTGAAGTTGGTATGATATGTTCTTCTCTATATTATGACATGAAATATTTACTGTAAAAGAGTATAGCTTACTACAAATGTCTGTTTCTCATTATTTTATGCATTATGTCATACTTAGTACATTCAATGTACTCATTCCATACATTTTTTCTATTTCTAAAGGTGTGGCTAGCATGTGAGAGGTATCTTGAAGCAAAGCTTGGAAAGTAGGACTCTTTCAAGCAAAGTTGGGTATGTCCTCACTTAATTCGAGGATATAGCTATCTTTAGATTTATTTCATTAAAAGTATTGTAATAGACTAAGTTTCTATATTTCGATTGTAGGGGTTGTGTCCCAAGTATTCTTGAGTCTAAGATTGTCATATATTGAGACTTAATATTTTCTATGGTTTTATATGAAAGATGTTTCGAGATATTATTTTTATGAATAGTTTTAATTCCGCACTACTTTTCATACATGTATGCAATGAATGATGTTAAAGGACTTGTACAATACCTCTAAGACGTCAAGTATATCATGTTACAATATGAGAATACCTTATCTTCTAGGGTGTACTCTCGGGGTGTGACATTGAGTTCATATCATCAAAGCATACAAGACCATTACTCACAATCCCCATCAAAGACAACTAGTACAATGCATATGTGAAGCCCCATAACCCCATGTAAACCAAGTGAACTAGTGAAGAGAACATAAGCAATGCTTATACTTCATATAACATCATATCATGTGTAGTCATCATAATAAATAGCAATTTAGAACAATATAATGTTCATCAAATGAAACGAATATCATATAAGAGCAACATTATATAGAACCAATGTTATACATTTCATTCAATCAAAAGTACATAAGAACTCCTCCTAGGACTACCCTCAAGATCCACTAGTGCAAGGCATAGGTAAAGTCCCATACCCTTACCTACACTAAGTAGAACCCCTTAAGTCACCCTAGTTAGTCCATCTTATTACTTTTATTCATTCCTTTTACTTTTTGGGAACATTCTCCATAACCGACAATAGACCATGTGAGCTATACATGGAATCCGCTGTCATGAAACCCTACAGTGAAAGAAGGTGTTCTACTTTCCAAAGTAGAACCATACATATTCGTTGAATCTAGGTGCATCCAATAGCTAGTATTCCTATGGGGGCACATAGTTAATGAACTAGTATATTAGTATTATAAACCCTCGTTATACACATTATCATTGTAGTCTCCATCTCATGAGAACAATGGTGAACCTACCTTCCCTCTTGGGAAGGGACACCTCTCACTTTCTAGTTCGCGCGGTGATAAGATAAATTCCCTTTTTTTTAATGTCTTTGAGTCATCCTTATCAATTAGTTTATAATATAGGCCTAAAGGAACTAACCACTTGTATAATCATGATCATAGCTCTTAGGTTTATAATGAGAATTTCCCTTCATCACAACCAAACATTTAGGGAGATTATCACTTCATAGTCATAATAAACACAAGAGAATCAATTTCAATCTTGCATGATCATACCCCTATCACCATCACATATTCATAACATACCATCATATTCATAAGCTCATCATATTCCTATCATGCACACAGAATAGACCAACATAATTCAAGTAAAGTATTCATGATCTTGAAGGTCTTACCAATAGCCTCCAAGAAACTCCTTCAAGATTTCACCCCCAATTCCACAGTATTTATCCAACAATCCAATAAACATCATTATTGTTGACACCCAAATTTTACCAAACTTTAACCATTTTTAGGAATGTTATTCGATTAAATACGTAATTTTAATTTTTTTTAATTTAAGAATTTTTGTTGATTTTGTATAAAAAAATTATATATTTTAGTATAATTACTTTATAAAATTATTAAAATATTATTAAAAAATATTTTTAAAAAATTATTAATATTTTGAAGTAATCATTTTATTCAAAAAATATTAAATTTGAAGTGATTTTTAATTCTATTAAAATATTAATATATATTGTATTTTAATTGGATAACATTTCCTAAATTTTCCTCAAAAATATTTAAAAATTAGCCTATTTTATTCAAATTTATTTCAATTCTAACCACTCCAATTCAAATTTTATTTCTCTAATAACCACCTTTTCATTTCAATTCTAGCAAATTTACTACAATTTTAGCCAATTCAATCCTCAATCCAATTTGATTTTAAGACTTCATCTTTTAATCTCATCCGTCCATTTAATTCATTAAATCCAAAATAGAATCTTAGCCCTATATCTTAATTGATTCAAGGGTCTAGATTAACCCCTCCCTCTCTACATCTAAAAGTCTCCTAAACCTAAAAAGAATGTCTACATCTAAAAGTCTCCTAAACCTAAAAAGAATCATTCTTTCTCCCTCCCTCGGAGCAGCTGCCTCTCTCCCCCTCTCTCCAGCCGCTTTACCCCTCTCTCTCTCCATACTTTCCGATGGAACTCACCAGCCACCGAGCCCTCTTCTATCTCCCTTTTCCAGCGACCTCCCCCTCTCCCTCTCTCTTCTCCATTTTCTCCACCGTTCGGCGAAAACGGGCGGGCCTACAGCTTCAACGAGGCCAGCATCCGTTGGCCGCCTCTGCTTCTCTCCACCCCTCCTTCATTTTTCTCTCATCTTATCTCCCTCCCTTTCCCGTCGTTCCCTCTCACTTCATCTTCCTTTCTCTTTTTTGGAAAGGAAACAACCGAACCTGCTAGGCAGCATGTTCCGGAGAAGCAGCACAGCGACTAGAGAGGCCAGCAACTCCGACCAGCCACCAATGCCTCCCACAGGCGAGCATCGTCCTCGTCTCCTTTTCACCTTTTCTAGCGAGCTCAAAATTATGGAATATTACAAGACGGATCTCTAAGATCCGTCCAGATTAGTCTTCTTTTAGCCAAAAATTTTTTCTCAGTTTTGATAATGAAATCCATGATAAACATGTGTTCTACGTGAAAAGTTGGTGAATGCTACGAATTTTTTCTTAAACTTGCTAATAGTTTGTGTTTCTCTAATTATATGAATCAGATTGCCATTAGAGGTTCTGAATTTGGTTTGATATAACTTTGATAATATTGAAATCTTTGTCAAATTGATCCCTTGTTTATGTTACGATTGTTCTAAATTGATAATATTTCATTGACTGCTGATTTGATTAGTCCGTTTGAAGGAGAAAGTTTTGTTAATCAAGTGTGCATATTTTATGTTGTAAATTTATTTCTTTTAGGCTATATGGTTCTTGTCTAACTTCTTGTTGATGATTATGGTAAAAATATTATTGTTTTACTTAGGCTTTTCTTTAATATGGACATTTTGATTTGGCATGTTGTTGATTAATTTATGCTATGTTGATTTGTATGTGCAGATTTTTTACTCTTGGTAAGGTAAAATTAGTGTTACCGTATTATTTATTATTGTTAATTGATTGTAGTTGTCATAGTAAAGTTGATTGAATTCTTACCTGTTTTATTTTTGGTAAATTTTTTGGGTTGAACAAAAATAAATTAATATTTTTGCTGATTTAGTTCCTCCTTTTTAGTAAGGAAAATGCTATATTAATTGATTCATTTTTCCTTAATTAACTTGACAGATTTCTTACTTGTCTATTTTTCGTAAAAAAAAAAACTAATTTTGAATAAAGTTGATTTGTCCCTTCATTATCTATGGAAATATATTATTCTTCCTAATTTTATTCTTACTTGTTTATTTTTGATAAAAAAATAAGTTAAAATTTTTCTGATTTGTCTCTCCTTTGAAATAAGGAAAATTTGATATTTAACCTATTGCTTAAAATATACTCTTTCCTTGAAAATAATGTCCTTCTTTCAATATAAATAGACTCCCCTCTTATTCTCGTATCACTTATTACTCACTCTTTAACTCAAGTTCTCTCATTAATCTCACTCTCATCTCCCACCTTGCTCATACTCTAAAATACTTTAGATATTGCTCCTTATTCTTGAAAAGATATAAGAACTCTAGCTAGACTTGGATCATTCTTTCTTACTGTGTTGTTATCGTGGATTGAAAACCTTACTAAAATCCTTCATTGCTGACATATAATTTTGCATAACCATTTAGTTTCTTCTATTAGTTTAATTTTTGCCTTATTAGTATTAAATATGTACCATGTGATTAGTGTTATTGTTGCTATCATTCTTTATGTGTTATTACTTTCCCATACTCTCATTTTACTTTAACAGGGTTTTGAACTTGAAGGTTCAAGATGTTGAAGAATTCTTTAGAAGAGATTTTTGGAAAAGCTTATTTTATTGAAGTTTATGTTAATATTGTATTTATTTCTTAGACTTGTAATATTTTGTATTATGCTAACTCTAAAGCACTCTCATATATAAAATATTTGGGGGATCGTATAAGGAGAGAAGGAACTACATGCTAATTGTCGTTTATTTGCAAACTTATTCTTTAGAAACCATGCCTATAGAATTTAAATAATTAGGATAGATATAATGCTCATAGGACTTAATTAATAAAGTCAAGGTCTTAAATAATTCTTACATGTTTCACAAATTAAGGTTGGTAGTTCATTAATCAAGTTCTATTTTATCGTAAATTTCTAATAAAATTATCATGCCTAATTATTGAGAAATCATGTTTATAACTTGTTTACATTAATTAGCTTATAACCAATATGTGTTAAATTTAGCATAAGCTTGTCTTTATGTTAACTTTGAAAATGAATTAACAATGAATTAGTCACTATGCTACGAGTTTTTTTTGAATAATATTACTTTTCTACATGCTTGATAATTTTACTTAATAACTTTAAGTTTGTTAAAGAGTTCTAATATAATTAGATTCTAATAATTTTTGCATGTTAAAATAAGATTTTAATAATTTTAGTAGGCTAATTGGTTATATGTTAATATTTTTTGTATATTACAATTTTTCAGCATGTCTTATCACGTAGAAATCATGCTTAAGGATTTAAAATATTTTCAGATATCATTTGGAGTTAGAAAATCATGTCTATATGTGGTGTTCTATTGTTTTGATTTTTGGAAAACCTAGAAATCATATTTATAGGCTTGTAAATAATTTTCAGCATATCAATAATTGAAATAAATTTTGTTGTGCATATTTTTTACCACTTTTAAATAAATAAATCAGCTAATATTTTTGTTAATTAATAATTGGATACCACTTAGAATAATTTCTCCATGAATAATAAAATGTGTTTCTATTCTTAAAAAAAGTAAAAAAAAATAATTTGTTGCATTTAACAAATTTTCTTGGCATCTAAATAAATGTATTTCATAGTGATAATATCTGCATTAAAGGTATTGGCTACATTAATGTTCTATCAGTTTTTTTTGAGGTTTTGTAACATAATTATTTTTTTTTTGCCAAAGTAATTATTCAATCTATCGTTAATGGGAAAGTCAAAGGAACTATGAGGTATAACTCAAATTTTTAAATTAAGCCAACGCGTCCCCGGGAGTATCACTTACCCATAATTTTCAAAAGAGATTATGTGTATTTATATATAAATATTTATGTGCTTATATGTAAACTAAATCTTTTAAATCGTCTTCAAAAAAATAAACTATTATTAATTTTTCTAAGACCGACCTCAAATCAAAATTGTTTCTATGGTAGAGGAGCGCGATTAACAATATCGTGGCATCATTCCTATGAAGAAAGAAACATTGTTTCAAGATAAAAGTTTTATTTATAACTTGATTGTTTACAAAGTTTATTTTTCGCGCATCTTATGCTTGTTTGGTGTAGCATAATAAGTAAAATTGAACTATCTTCTATATTTTTTGTGCATATTGTGTCTTCTTATTTATCTCTTTATTAATTGCTTCATATTTGTTCGATATTTGTTTATCACATAGATCGCATGATCAAATAATAAAAATTGAAGTAAGCTTAATTGTTTAATAATAGAATTTAGGTAGCTTAAATAAAATAAATTGTAGCCTATATGATTGTACAATTTCTGTGTCCTCGCTTTTCTCTTCATTAATTGCTTAGTGTTTGTTTTATGTAATATTATTATCACCTAGTCTTGCATGTTTAACTAATTAATCAAAATAATAAAGTTACTTTAATTGTTTATCTTATGACATAGTCTTCCATGCTTAAGTAATTAAAATAATAAATTAATCTTTATAGTTTAATATTTTGTTATCACCTAACCAGCATGTTAAAAATAAATAAATAATGAAGTGACCTTATTTGTTACTTGTAACTCGCACAAATATACAGTCGGGACCCACATTTGTGGACCTCGAGGGATGCCTAACACCTTATCCTCGAGGTAATTTGAACTCTTACCATGATCTCTGGCTCGTTGACCTTATTTAGATTTACTTAGGTTAGATAGGTGCCCTAACGCGCCTTAATTCGTTAGGTGACGACTCTTCAAAACCCAAAATCCCAAAAGAGTTGTTAGGTCGTGCATAAAAACCCATTTTTGCAAGAAATGGGGCACGGCTATCATATAATAGTACATTTAGCAATAACAAATTCAATTACATCATCACCTAATCATCAATCAACCCAATTCATCAGTTAGGGTTAGGAAAAAAGGGATATTCGTGGGATTTTAGGAATTAGGTCAAAGCCTTATGGTATAAATCAATCCACACATAAATATACATAAACCATTACTACTATTCGAATTAAGACAACGCAATTCAATTTAGAAAGAAGACCCACAAAGTTAAATGAAAATAAGATTTTTGAAGAACATTGAAATCCAAATTTTGAAGAACGTTTTGTGGAAAGGGATCCCAAGAGTGAATATTTTCCAAACCTAAAAAATCCTTGAAGAATGGTGAAGCAAAGTCTTGATCTTGAAGCCCTAGAGAAAGTTTGGTCTTCTTTTTCAATGGGGAACTATGGAGTAGTGAAAGAAACTAGAGACAAGTGAGAGTGATTTTGGTTTCAATTGGGGAATTGATTTCGGTGGGTAATAATGACTTAAAACTGACCTAAAATCAATATATATTCATCCCCTAAATTACCCAAAATACCCCTCATTTAATTGGGTCTTTTTGTGAAGTCAATTTGACTTAAAACGACGCGATCCAATCTAGGACATGGTTGCGCATCGCGGGGGCACCTCCAAATATTTTTTTCTGGAATCTGACTTGAGGAAGTGAGCCTCGTGAAGGCCACCCATCGCGAGGCACTTTTTTCCTTTTAAGTGTGGGTTGCGCGACACACAGGCACCCTCACATATGGCCTGTTTTGAAGGCTGCTTTGGAAGCCCCCTTGCAAACGGTTGGGTCCTCCTCAAGGACCCCTTGGGTGATCCTTGGGGATGCGTAATCGGACGTTTTGACCCTGTGAATATTATTTTACCTATTTGAAGTACTTTTACAAGTTTTAGACTTCATACAACACTCCCAAACCTTCACAAAACATGAGAATGTCTACAAGTTCAATTTTGCTAGTTTTCGGACGTCAAGGTCGTCCTTTGACGTCTAGGTTCTAATACTTATAATCAAGTTATTACACTAGTATAGGTCTGGAAATATCATTTTAGTCATTATTTAATAGGTGAGACTCTAGTCTAAGTCATACAACTTCCGAGGTGTTACATAAATATTACCAACCAATTATTTTTTGTTGGTAACCTTACCAACAAAAGTTTAGTTGGTAAACAGCCAAAATGTTGTTACACGATTTTAAAACGCGGCCCTAAAATTTCCGTTGGTGAATTCACGAACTAATTTTTGGTTAGTATATCATTAGTACATTTACTAACGAATTGAAAATGAGTTAGTAAATTTTTTTCTTCATTATTCAATTTCGTTGGTTGGCAATTTTAGTAACATAAATTTTATGTTGGTAATTAACCGATAAATTTTAAATATTTTTTTATTTTCCATCCGATGTCCGGCAACCACATTGGAACCCGACTAAATCTGGATTGACTCTAGGAAGTCCTACATTGGAGGAACGGGGTAAATCAAAGCGCTCTCTAATAAAGAAAAATTTGTATCCAAGGAGAATAGAACCCGGACCTCTTGATTAAGGATGAAGGGGTACTTATCACTCAACCAAAACCCTTTTTTTTAAATAAATTTTCAATACGTTATTATGATTATTTATTTTTCTAATAAATATACTAATTGATTGTTAGTTTGTTGATAATATATCATTCAAGTTCAATGTTAGGTTAGTAATTGATTGACAACATGTTCAAAATATTATTAACTAAATGATTTTTCAATAGTAATTTTATTAATGTATTGCATTTAAAAATTGAAAATCACGAATATAAATCAAAAAATATTAATATCAGTTTTATAAATCATATTTGAAAAGAACAATGCAAAATATATGGTAACAAGTTAAATTATTCTCAATATGACACATATAGTCTGAAAAGACAAGTCGAGATGGGTTGCAAGCTCAAACGAATAGAGTTCAAGCCGAAAGTGTTTAAAATAGAAAGAGAAAAGCTAAAACGAAGTAGCTCTCCTAAAAAACGAATAATAAAAGCCATATTCCACAAATTCTATGAAGAAATAGGGAACAAAAGAATTCAAGAGGCCCATAAGTACAAAATAAAGATAAAAACGACTGCGCCAACTTGATATTTTGGTATATGCACCCTTACATATCCAAAGATGATTGTCACTATACTGATACCAACTTCGTTCTTCTTCATGGCCTACTTCCAAATTCAGACATATCTTCCACGGAGTTAGAGAAGTTTAAACTTGAGTATGGTATCAATAGTTTTCATTTTTTTTAGTGTTTCAGCAGTCGCTAGATCCATCTCAACCAACCAAACGCAAAAAGCAGATACCGTCTATACCCAAATAAAAGATGATGTTTTCATAAGGAAGCCATTGAAGGATTTCCAAAAAGTAAGATTTGGTCTTAAAAGGATTGTATTGTATCTGAAGAACAGGGGGATACAAAAAAGTAATAAGAGAGGCGCACAAAAGAGCAAAGGATTGACAAGTCTAATGGGGGAAGAGTGCATGACACGTTGAAATGCCTTCGATAGACGAAAAACCAAGCGGTCTAACCTAACCCCCCAAGGCGGACCCCAACTGAAAGGCGCTAGACGGACTAAGGGCAAGAGAGATAAAGAATACAATTGGCCCTATGTGTAAAACATTGTCATGGGAGAGTTTTTTCTGTCAATTGAACCTTCTCGAACTATTTCTTTTTAAGAACCAAAAAGATTTGTTCCAAAATAACAGATGCCAAGAAGTAAAAAAGTCCTTGGACACGTAATGGATCTTCAAGTACTATTTCTGTATCTCCTTGGCCACAAGAAAAAAAGTGATGTATGGCTGATGGGAGGAGAGAAAGAACACATGCACGGATATTCTGTCTGTCGGATGTTCAAGAATCTATGAAAGAACATCTAAGGTTAAGGTTAAGAAGTAAAGGAAGTCCAATACCGAGAGAAGTGGGATGGACCGTTATCGAATTTTGGCCGGTATTTTTATCAATCGGCAGAAGACTCACTCATACTGGGAGGGTATGACTTCAAGGGGTGGACTCGATCGAACAGCTAACAACTTCGATATATCTTTTTTACTTTTTAGCCAAATAGTCTTTGTGAACCCATATGATCTTTCATTTCTTGTTCTTGGTTCGAACCATTAGTTAAATTATTTCTTGACTTCATATCTTTTCATTCAATTTACAATCACAAAGGGATAGAAGGACTTCTAGTATATTAGAATCCCCCGTAATAATTCCTGTTTTGGACTGTTTTGAGGGTTATTCTAGATGGATGAACCAAAAGAAATTAGTGGAATGCAACTTCTTGACCGACGAGCTTCAATATGATCTTCAAGAAAAGGATACAAAGCACACTAACCTAACTCAATGAAGGCGACTTCCAACACTGACTCAGCCACTTCACTATAAGGAGAGGAGATGAAAGTCACTTGACTTTAGGGAGGTTCTGTCCCGCTACAAGTGATCCTATCTTGTTCTGGAATTTCCTTTGGTAGTTCCCTTCTTCTTTACAGCTGATCTTTTCCTTTGCTTAGGTCATTTGTTCCTGTTCTGGTTGTTCCGAAGGTACAAACTGAGGCTATCTCATATAGCTGCCATTGATGGATCAAATCATTTTAAAAAAGCGATATGCTTAACACAAGCTTTTATTTTTGCATACTCTTGGAAAAGAGGTCAACACCAATTACAAGTTTTTCTCTATTACTCTCTTATATCGTCGCAACGCCCTTAATGATAGGTTTTGAAAATGACTTTTCATGTCATTCCCATTTAGGTCCAATAATTTTCTATTGTCCGAGTTGGAGTTATAAAAACATAAGGATTTTGTGTGCTTACTTATATGTCTTTTGGTTTCGTATCATGGATCTTAGTTCCCACTTTATGGCATTTCCACTAGAAAAATAATCCAGATATTTCTCGTGTACCTATTATGGAAAGCGTTTGGACTCTGTCTATTTTTCTTTCTCTCCTTACAGTTAAGTAGATGAACTCCCTTCAAATCTTCCTTGAGTTGACGTCACTGTGACATCTACCGCTTGGATCTTGCCTTGTTAGTCATCCATAGATCTAAAAGGAATTTCGGAATCCATTCCCATTCCTACAGAACAATACCAACTAGGGTGATTGTTCTTCTGGATTGCAGCCCAGGAGGGCACTCTGGAGCAACCTTTCGAATTGTTGTTGAATCCATGGGTAGGCAATAGAGAACCAGGTGAACTGAAAGATCTTAGTAGCTGGAGGAAAAGAAAGAAAAAGAGATTCTAGAATTAGTCAGATAGTCTGAAGCATGAACATAATCGTCTTTGTTTTGAAGGCCTAACGAATTTTAAGTTCACCAATTAGGATGTGTGATTGACGCATCTTTTTTTTAAAATGATCTGGGAAAGGAAGAAGATGAGAGGTTTTGGAGCGGGGTGCTTTCGCGAGTAGATGGCCCACCATTGAAGCAATCAATCATTCTTTCTATCGGAGACATCGAGACAGTAGAAGTCTGACCTTTCGCTGCACCATAACACTAACTTGACTTTATATTATATTAGTAAAGCGCTACCGCGCTACTACTAGCATAGCAACCTATGGAAAAAGCTTGTCAGCTCCTACTCTTAAGTTGGAGCAAGAAGCAAAGAATTGAGTGCATCTTTCCCCTTTCCATAAGTAGTAACGTTATCAAAAGGCTTTCTGATTGTGGGGGCATCATTGAAGGGCTATAATCCGGATCGGTTATTCAATAATTTTTGCTTCTCCCAATGGGAGCCTTTACTAGTAAGGGTGCGTGGAACCGGGAAGGTTGATGGGACTCTATTTAAACATTAGGAGAAGTCAGTCTACGCAATCCCTAATCATGAACCTGGCTCTACACTAAAGAAAGGTAATAGTTCAGATGCGAATAAATTTTCTACATGAATCAAAGAGGATACTGGAGTGGGACCCTCCATTGCATCAGCAGACCAAGTATGGTCTTGTAGTACTGTCAGTCTAAGGAGAGGAATGGAAGTAGTCGTCTTGCTTCTTTTCTTTGAATCTTCTTATGTCTCTACTTCCCTTGATTCTTTTTAAAAATGAAATTGTATCAACATGAGAAATCGCAACTTATTCATTAAGAATCCACTCACGACACTGACTATAAATCATCTGTGAGAAGGTCTTCTGGCACAGAAATACTACTAATTGATTCTTTGGCAATTCGTGGGTTTGATAGTTAGAGTTCAATTTCTACGAAGGAAGAGACTATCAGTAAGCTCACTCTCAGCCGGGCCACTAGTTTGATGAAGAATCTCTCTAAAATTTTCTCTTTCATTAGTGATTCAGTGACCACCAGATCATCCCACCGTATTCTCAAACCTGGTGGCTTTGGCTAGTCGTTCACTCGCTCTCGATGGCCTGTCATTTCGTTCGTTCGTTGTAGCAGAGCGAATAATTTGGAAATAAAAGGAAACAACGGAGGGATCCAAATCGGACCTAAATGGGAATGGCATAAAAAATATTTTTCAAACCTAGCATTAAAGGCGTTACGACGATATCCAAAAGGAAGCTCAGTGGTAGAGCGGTCGGCTGTTAACCGATTGGTCGTAGGTTCAAATCCTACTTGGGGAGATTTGACTGATTTCTAATTCTGTAATTTAGAATAGAGTCTTCTGTTACATCTCATGAAATTCTGTCTTCTAAGCAAGAGCCAAGTCAGTCTAAATGGAAGTAGACCAACATAGTGAAAGTATGGGCTCCTAAGCGCACAGACCTAGAATTTTGCATCAACGACTTAAATAAAATAAAGATGTCAAGAGAAAGTCTTATCCCTTAAAATGTAATGCGAAGAGCGATCGAAGACGAACATTTTATGACGTAGTGCGGGCACTAGATGGAAAGAAAGATAAAGGAACAACCCATCGGAAGGGCATACCTTTAGGCACCTCTCTTATTACTTTTTTGTATCCCCCTGTTCTTTGGGTAAAATTCGATCCTTCTACGGCCAAATCTCAATTTTTGGAAGATTCATTGACTATTCTCACCTTCTACCGGTCAAGTTAGTCCACCCCTCTCCTTTACTGGTGAGCTAGTCCTCATATTTATTGTCGTCAATTACCTTCTGACCCTTGTGGGACTTCATCCCATATAGTGAGGGGATCTTTGATTCGGCATAACCGGTGTCGGATAGAAAAAAAGAAGGTACAAGCGCAAGAGCAAGGATAGCTACTCCTCTTATCTTCCCTTTTCAATTTTCATAGCCCTTCCAATCCAAAATTCAAGAGGTAATGGATGTAACATGTTTGGTTTACAAGCAGCCGCCTTTAGTCTTTCCCATCGTGGTGACTGAGTAGACACCATATTAAGATCGAGTTTAGGATATAGATTCTTTGAAAGAGAATCAAGTGGAATTTACCCAGCCATGGGATAAAGGGAAAGAAGAGCCGAGATGGAAAATCGAGCAGCCTATTGCCCGATTGGTCGAGACCTAACAAAAGAAGTAAACAAGAAGTGTTGTGAAAGACTTGGATGAGAACAATGATTTAAGCAAGGGCCAGGAGATTGATAAAAGAACCTAGCTGAAGTAAGTCATATGTTCAATTCCGCGGTTGGAAGGATTTTTTTCTGCCATTTGTTTTTCCGTTCTCTCTCTTCTCTTAGCAAAGGTAGGTGAAAGTCAAACCTTTGTCTTGCGAGATCAGGGACTTGATCAGAATGCTTTCCATACAAATCAATAAGGAGATAATGAACTTACACCCTCTCTCTCTCATATTCACCTGCCAAGGTATGACAACTGAGCACAGATCTACTCTTCGAATCACAAGCAATAATAGAATGAAAACATTCAAAAGGGGTACGATATTAGGTCTTGCAGGGTAAGGTCAGCTGATAATACTTGACAATACAATCGGTTATATGACGGCTCTCGTCGATCGGAATTGCATGCGTACATGGTCGACTCTTTGTAGGAGCCTTCCTTTATCAAGGGGCGCACCTAGCTTCCTTTTATCTACCTTTAAACAATTAGAACCTCTTCTTTTATCAGTCCTTTCAGTCAGTTCCTTTTTGGTTAGCTACTTAGGATGAATCACATAGAGGCGCACTGTAGTACTATATGACCTTGAAGGTTAAGTTAGTGTACCATGAACTCCATCCCACATATTTTGGTTGTTGTGGCTTCAGTTATCTAGCAACATTCTATTACCGGTTGATATTATTTTGCAAAACTTTGATTTTGGCTCTTGTAGATGGTTTTAAATTGATTCTAAAAGAACCCATTTCACAAAGGATGTTGATTCATATACGGCTAGAAAGGCTCGTTTGAGTGATTCATAAATCCTCATCGGGATAAACAAGCAAGCGTTTCATCCTCTAGTTATGGGAATGCTACTTCGAGAAAAAGTCCAAATCCAAAGGTCTTTTTCAATGAGTATGCTTTAAAATTCAGACTTGGTATATATTATTTATCCGTACTTTATTAATGGGATAGGAATTCATATTGAGACGCTCTTTTCATAAATCCTTCGAGCGAGAAAGGTGTCGCGCCGGGGTGCTTTAACTAGAAATTGGTTGAAATTGGAAGTAACTGTAAGCAAGGGATGGAAAGTAAAAGCAATAAGTTTTATGAGTTCGTGATCCACATCCGTGAAGCACTTTACTAACTCAAGAAGACACATAAAATTACTAGCTTTTCAGGATTTGCTTAAGGATCTACTAAGAAAGTGACCGAAGTGGAGTCAATTCATATTAAAACAAAAGGAGAAAATTCAATGTTAATCACCATCTCCTTTTCACACGTGAAGCAATAAGGAATAAGTCTATCCTATCACCAACATATAACTTCTTTCAATGCACCAAGAAAGAAGAACGTATTAAATAGATAAGCAGTAGATGACTGATTGAGTCCTCACTGACCTGAGCGATTTCGATCAACTTTGAAACAATGCTTAATACTATTCATAATCATTGTACTCCCATAATAAGTCAAGAAAGAGGAAATTTTCATAAAATGAAAATCCTTTTGATTAGCCAGTTGTTCGCGAAAATGCGCCACATTTATCTTTATCATCGAAATGAAATTTTTTCTCGGTTTTTTATCAAATAGAGCACTACAATGTGACAATAGGAATATTACTTTAGAATAAGCTTATCCCTCTTAAAGTAAGTAGCTCGCAAATAGGGAGTTCTCTGGCTGGTTAGATAGAGCTACCAGTAAGTAAGCAAAGGCGGTTGAGAATGGAAGGAGTTAACCTCTCAGCCTCAAGGTAAAGACTTTCCTAATATGACTTCTAAATCTATTTTTAGGTTCTCTCCCGACCTTTCCACAGATTTTATAATATAACCCTCCGATTCTATGGTTCTTTTCGGAAACTACTGCTAAGATCCAAAGTTACATAGATTTCTCTGTTTTGAGTGTGGAGGCATTAGTAAAAGGCCTAAGCGCTCCGAGGCAAGAATTCATCTTCGGAAACCAACCGGGTTCATGTGTAGCCGGCCTCCCCGCCGTCCCCCCTGCCCACACCCTTCATAACATAAAGTACGTAAAAACCTTGATCTGTTTACTTCCTCCTAGAGAATGTTTATTATCCTAAATTTTTTTTGTCTTTCCTGAATGATAAGGAGAGAAAAAATTTGGGTCAAAACAAAATTCCATTTTGGAGTTTTATCAACAATTTGCTTATGTAGGTGGCAATACACTTTGTTTCTCATTTTAGTTGAGTTGGTGTTCAGTGTGCCCTGTGGGTACAAACAAGATTGAAAGGGTCAACAGTCCCTTACATTAGTAAGCAACCTCAGTTCCCTTACTTGTTAAAGTAAGCAAGCTTGATTACGTGAAGTCTGAGATCCCTTTCTTCTAGGTCCAAAAGCTTCCCAACAGAAATTCTGCATTGAGCGTAGCTGCTAGAAAACGCACAAAGCTTTCCTATTGAATGAGGCTATCTCTTCTATCACTTCTTCCAAGTGAGCCTCTTTCATAGTAATTCCCCCCATCAAATCAGGGGGTTCCTATAGGGGCCAGTTACACTCTACCTGAAAATGAGATAGAAATGAATGCAAGACTTCGAAAGCTTTCAAGGCTTGAAGCTAAGAATGCCACAAATTCGCAAGTTGATCCTAAGTAATCGTTGTTCTTCATTGGATTCCGGAAAATTACTTTGTTAGGATTAGGGAATTTTTGCGATTCTTCCTGAATAGCATAGATTCTCCCGTTGAGAAACATTGTCTTCTATCTGTTGCCATGGAATGTATAGGTAGGGATTGCCTTGTGCTTGGAAAGCCCGTTCCGCATCTCTATACCCTTTTTTGGAGGTCCCCATGAACCGCTTTTTAGTATTCGTGTTCGATCTATACCAAAGGCACTTGTTTTGCTTTCTTTCATTCATTTTCATTGATAACAGAATATACTTACTCTAAAGGGGAGCTAGCGATCTTTTCATCATCAGAAACAACCAAATTTTTGATCACTTGCATTGCATTACCATAACGAAAAGAAAAAAGAATTTTAAAAAAAAGAAGTCCATTACTGAGAGAAGTGGTGATCTCGTTTTGCTTGCTTGGAGAAAGGAAGCTTCCGGACTATCTTTTCACCAAATTCCCTTTCTTGGGTTAGGGAAACACAGCAATGAGTAGTTCACTCAAGGACCCAACCACCTCGAGAGAAAGATGCTTCTCAGGAGAAGTTTTTCTAATCGTATTGAAATCGTGAGATAGTTCGGTTCATTCGACCCATCTGCCACCCTGGAATAGAGGCGCGGTGTTGAAATTGTTGAATCGGAGAAATGAGATATAGATTGATCTCTTTATTTCTGTATCGAGGGTTCTCGCATCATTTTCTTGAGAAGATATTATACCCTCGTGGGAGAGTTTAAAATGATTCCCCGAACTAGAATATCATTCGAGATCTTCAAACATATTCGAGGGTTCAATGATACCATTGTAAGTTCGGCCAACATACAAGATCAGAATTTACTACTGTGAAGCGGCTTTTTGTAAAAAGATGAAGTCAGAATCAAATCTTTTTGTTGGCTTTCCCAATTCATTCGTGAATAATAATTCAAGGGCGTGAAGCTAGTACTTCTAGCTACTTCGCCTACATAATATTTTGTTACGTTGTAACGCTATTACGTCAGAATAAAAGGTTCCACACGAGCTTCCCTTCTGCGGCGTGGTGTCAAGACCGCGTAGTTCCATCTAATCAAGGTATAAACGAAAAATAAAAGCCAACATTTTCTTTTCCACGATTTTTTACATTTCAACTAAGATACATTGCTCGACTTTTGCCTTTGCACTCTCTGATCGATGTTTTATACTCTTCATATCTATGGAAAGAGGAATCTAGGAGAGGATTCTAAACAACTATATCGAGCTGAACAACAAAAAGAGAAAGATCTCTATGACAACTAGTCCTTTATATTTCGCACATAGGAGATCGAGACACATCCCCAGGGCTATAGGGAATATGTCGATCGATCGCCCTAGATAGACAACTACATATTTTTCCGGTAAAAAAAATGATCTTTCCCTTGTGTTGGGCTATAGAGGAAACCAAAATATCTAGAGCTTATGGTCTTAACTGGTGAAACGTTACCTTGCCATAATGTGGTGTGCTTCCAATTCCAATAAAAAGTAACTCATCCAATAGTATTTAACATCCAAAAAACTAACAAATAAAACGCGTCCACCCTAAAGTTTCTTAGTAAATAGGGATCGTTCAATAATGACCTAGTCTTTCGTGAGACTTTAGGTTTACCTCTTTTGTTAGGTCTCGACTTCTCCATTATGATCGCGTTTTTTACCCCTACTAAGAACTTGAGAGACGGAACTATGACTCATGGAATACCTTCTTTATGAGGTATTATTATTCTTTTAGGTAACAATCAACTTATATTTGTCTTTGATTCATAGGATGGAAGTTTTTATGAATCTGAAGTGGGATCTTGGCTTAGGTTCACACTTTCTTTTGTCTTTCAATCTATCATTGGAATTAGAAGAAATTGTCTGTCCAATGTCTCTGACCTTGTTCCAAGAATATCTCATTTCGCCCTCTGTGAGACAAAGATTTCAAACATCGTTGAAAAAAGTCCTAACTGACCAGTCAAGTGAAGGAGCACGCCTACCCACTCCCCTTTCCCCCATTGCTGGGAGACTCGCCCTCTTGACTTGATATGTTATGTCAAGAAGACTACATAGTAGATAATTATAACAAAAGATTTAATTTGAGCACGTTTATAAAATATATTGACCAAATATAATTTTTGGTAAAAACATAAAAGTTAAAACGCCTAACTGCACAAACTCGAAATGGAAGCCTCAAAACCTAAACCAACCATTAGATATAAACATTCCGGAGTTAATTGCGCTAGTGGAATTCTCATCAGATCATGTTCACTAGAAATGTTAAGCAAAGTTAAATTTTGGCCAAAAGTTGAAAGTTAAAATGCCTAAGATACAAACTGAATATGAAAACCTCAAAATCAAAACCAACTACATATAAGACAAACAATGATCATCCAGAGCTAACCACTGACATAATTCAAATTTGAGCATGTTCCCAAGCAAGTTGACCTAATTCAAATTTTACCAAAAGTTAAAATTTAAAACGCTTAATGATATAACTAAAAATTAAAGTCTGAAAATTCAAATCAACCATCCTATGAGACCGAAACTGAACTTATATGGCTAACCGCGGTGATTCAATTCAAGCACTATTACCAAAAATATTGACTAAAGTGAAATTTTGGCCAAAACTTAAAAGTTCAAATATCTAACGGCACAAACTAAAAATGAAAGCCTCAAAACTTGAATCCTCTATCTTATTACACAAAAAATGACCTTCCACATCTAACTGCACTAACAAAATTCTCATCTGAGCATGTTTATCAAATATATTGATCAAAGTTAAATTTTGGCCAAAATGTATAAGTTAAAACACCAATGGCACACACTAAAAATAAAAGTCGCAAAATCTAAATCAACCATCTTATTAGATAAAAAATGATCTTTGGAGTTAATTATGCTGACGAAATCCTCATCTGAGCACGTTCACAAAAATATTGTCCAAAGTCAAATTTTGGCCAAAAGATAAGATTTAAAACACTTAACGGTAGAAATAAAAAATGGAAGCCTCAAAACTTAAATCAACCTTCCTGTTAGATTTTAAAACTGAGCTTTTGAAGCTAATGACACTGATAGAGTTATAATCGGAGCACGTTTATCAAAAATATTGACCAAAGTCAAGTTTTGACTAAAATTAAAAAGTTAAAATGCCTAACGATAGAAACTGAATATGAAATCATCAACACTAGACGCTAATTTATCAAAAAAAAATCAATTTCAATTGATAAATTTATCAATTATTCAAATATAAGTTAGTAATTAATAATTTACCAATAATTATCACAGTTGGTAATAGTTACCATTCAACTAAACATTCATATATAATATTGCAAACTAATAATTAATATGCTGATAAATATTCCCAATGGATTAATGATTGGTTGGTAAATTACCAACTATTTTAATGATGTTAGTCATTTACTAACTATAATCTTTATTCATCGGCAAAACTTTCAACAAATTGGATATTTGTTGGCAAGTTTACCAACAAATTACATTTCGTTAATAATTCACAAACACATTTATATTTAGCTGGTAAAATTAGCGATACAATCTTGTTGTTGGTAGATGTTTGGTTAGTAAATTATTTGTAATATGTTAATAAATTAAATAAATACTTTTTTTGTCATTCATACCAACCGATATATTCTTTTTTGGTAATATTACCAACAAAAGGTGTGAGTTTGTAATATTTTAGTTGGTAATTCGTTGATAAAATGTTGCTAAGTTTGGCGTCATTTTTTCCCGTCATATTTACCAACTAAAATACTTAGTAAGATTTTGGTTGGCAATATGTTAGAATTTCGTGGTTAAGCTTTAAAATATAAGTCAGTAAGAAATATTTTGGTAATTTATTACTAGAATATTAACCAACTAAAGGAGTTAGGAAAATTTGTTGGCAATTTGAGTTTTATTTGTAGTGATTATTTTGTGATACAATGGAGGAACACTTAGGGATTCTTCACAAATTCCATGAATTAGTGAAGAAATATAGTGTCATGCTATCTGATTAAAAAAAGAATCTTCCGAAGGATGAAATAGACTTCTTAGGAATGTACTTCACTCATGAAGTATATATCCCAGGGCCACACATTTGTGAGGAGTTGATCATATTCCCTGATACTAACTTCACAGTCAAACAATCCAGTAATTTCTTGGTGTAATAAATTATTTTTGAGATTTTATCCCAGATGTCTCTACGTACATTTCTCCACTTACAAAAATATTAACAAAAAAGGATGCAACTTGGGGAAAAGACTAAGATGATGTAATCCAAAAAATCAAAGACATATCCAAGGAATTCAAAACCCTCAATATTCCTTATGATGGTTTGAAGATATTATTGATTAATGCTAGTTATGAATAATGGAGTGCTATCCTTTTAGAAAAAAAAATGGTCAGCTCAAAATATGTGGATATTTCAGTGAAAAGTTTAAGGATGCAGAACAACATTATCATTCCACATACAAAGAGATTCTAGCTATCAAAAATGGAATTAAGAAGTTTGACTTCTTCCTAATCCATACAGAATTTCTAATTGAAATGGTTATAAGAGCTTTCCTAAAGATGATCCAGATAAAACCAAAGAACATCCCAATCCCCAGAACCTTTGATAGGCACAATTGAACTCTCCTTATAAATTCCAAGTAAAGCATCTCAAAGGAAAATACAATATCATGGAAGATTTCGTGTCAAGGCCCAAGACATTTTGAAGAATATTTAGAGTTGAGCCCGAAAAGATAGAAAAAGTGGCCCGCTAAGCTTCGGCTACCTCAGACTAAACATGCTTACGGTTGGTGGATGGAATAAGGATATTCAAGATCATCTTCAAAAACTTCAACCTCTGCGTAATTAAATGACGCCTGATGACATGTGCAAGAAATTATCACTTACCCGCCAAGCTTTAATGTTAAACTTCCTAGCAAAGTTCGTCAAAAGATTTCCTAGAAAAGTTTGTCAATAAGCTACTTACCCACCTGCTTGCAAGCTTCCTACAAGTAGCTTATCCACCTACTTTGATGTTGCATACAAGTGGCTAATCAACCTTCATGAGAGATTTCTACAAGTAGCTTACACACCTTCTTTGAGTCGTTTACAAGTTGTTCATCCACCAACTTGCACGTGTTGTCACATGTCAAACATAATTGCTACTCAGCACATAATGTCAAACAATTTAGCTACTCAGCACATAATGGTTCTCGTGGCCTATAGTGTATTTACCATTTGAGATAACAAACAAGCATACTTGTCGAGTGCTTTCCCTTACCCCATTATTTCAACTACCTACTTGATCGAACTTTCCTCGCCTCCCCCCCCCCAAAGAGAGAATCAAAAGAGATACGTTTAGCCAACAATATTAATATTATGTCATCTTTTTTTTAATTCTAGTAAATACACTGGATATACTTTCTTCGCTTCAAGTCTGAAGTTCTTTCTATATTGTCCAATTGAAGAGAATTTCGGACGATCTATTAAATTTTTCCAAGCTGATTGGGGATGTAAGTTTCAAGCTTCGACTCAATGTTTACGTGATAATAGGATTACTCAAAGATCCTCATGTCCATATACTCCCAAATAAAATGGTTTTGTGGAACAAAAACATAGGCATATTGTTAAATCAGGAAGAGCACTCTTGCATCATTCTAATATCCCTTCTAGTTTTTGGACTAATGCTTTTGAAACAGTTGTTTATACTATTAATAGAATACCTTCACCACGGCTCAACATCAATCCCTATTTATTGTTCTATTTCAAACAGATCTTGATTACTCTTTATTACGTGTCTTTGATTGTCTTTGTTTTCCTTGGCTTCGTCCTTACGCAAAGGACAAATTGTCGCCTAGGTCTAAACCTTGTATTTTTCTAGGTTATAGTAAAAATCATAAGGTGTAAAAGTTATTTGCCCCTAATTCAAGAAAATATTTTGTATCTTGTCATGTCATTTTTCTATGAAAATGTGTTTCTGTTTTCATCACACGATGCAAAGGTTCCCAGCTCATCAACCAATTCTATCGGTGATTAAATAAATTTACAACTACCCTTGTGGCCTTCACAACCAAAATGACATGCTTCCTATGAGATAAATGTTATCACTTCTCTGTTACCTTCACCGAGTCTAGCTTTGCACCAACCTTCAGCGAGAACAAACATTCACTCACCAACAACTACCTAGCTACATCCGATCATCTATGGTAATACCATCACTTGATAATGTCCTCCCCTTGAGTGTTTACGTCTCTGAAACTTCCCTACCTAGTTCTCCATGTGATAATGATTCATCTCTGGCTCCACTGCCTCCTGTTCATCACATGGTTACTCGTACTCAAACAGGCTCGTTGAAGACAAAGATTCTCTTTTCCTATTATGTTATTACACATTCTAGTGAGGAACCTAGTTGTTATTCAAAAGCTTCTAAGGAGGACCATTGGCATCGCGCAATAGCTGACGAGTATAATGCTTTAATTCAGAAGGGAACCTGGGAACTTGTACCTCCATCATTTTCTTAGAATGTTATTTGTTGTGGTTGGGTGTTCAAAGCAAAGCTAAAATTTGATGGGTCTCTGGATTGTCACAAAACATGCTTGGTTGCTAAAGGGTGTAATTAACGTCCTGAAATTGACTTGTTGGACACATTTAGTCCGGTGGTGAAGCCTACAACAATTATATTGTTACTCTTCTTTATTGTGACTAGAGATTGGAATATCACACAACTGGACATTTCGATTGTTTTCCTCTATAGGCATTTAGACGAGGTTGTGTATAAGTTGCAAACTCCCGGATTCATTGATTCATCTTGTTATAATAATGTTTGCATACTGAAATGCTCTCTTGACGGTCTGAAACAAGCACCTCGTGTGTGGAACAAACACTTAACTGATGCACTTTCTCTATTCGCTTCTTGGGTTCCAAGACTGATAGCTCATTATTCTACATATCAACTGCTATTGCTACTGATAAGAATTTTTGTTTAATGTATGTCAATGATATATTTTTAATGGGTAATAACCATGCTCGAGTTAAGTCACTCCTTACATAGCTTCATGCCCAATTTTTTGTTCGTGATCTTGGCACTCTTTCTTATTTTCTGTGCATTGCAGCAACCTGGAGCAGTGATAGATTGTTTTTGTCTGAACGTAAATATGTTGAGGACCTTCTTAATCTAGTACATATGGTTGCTTGTATTCCTTTTTTCTCACTCATGCAACCCCCTTCAATGTTAGCATCTACTGTTGTTCTTTTCAATGATATTTGTTTACATTGAAGCAACGTTGGGGCACTTTAGTACCTCACCTTTACTCAACCAAACGTCGCTTATGTTGTGAACAAAGTATCCCAATTCATGAATTTTCCCCTGGATGTTCACTGGATAGCTGTGAAACGTATTTTATGTTATGTTAAAGCTAGTGCTTCCTTTGACCTTTTCTTCAAATAACTTGCTTCACAGACATTCTGATTCGTATTTGGGGAGGGGGGTATGATCGAAAATCCACCACTAGTGTTGATATATTCTTGGTGACAAATTAACCTCATGGTCTTCATGACAAAGAGTTGCCTCTAGGTCCCGCACTGAGGCTGAGTATCGGGCATTAGCAGTAGCTACATCTGAAATTATCTAGGTTGAATTCCTTCTTCGGGAGATAGGTTGCTCTACATCTATTGTTCCTATCCTTTGGTGAGATAACCTTAGTACTACCTACTTGACAACTAATTCCATTTTCCACTCTCGTACGAAATATATGGAAATTGATTTTCATTTTGTTCGCGATAAGGTTCGTGCTAAGTCACTTTCAATTTCATATGTGAGTACTCATGATTAAGTTGTTGCTTTTCTCACAAAGACCTTGTCAAAGTCTTGTTTCCTTGATTTCAGGAACAAGTTGACAGTAGTTCCGCACCTTGCTCAACTTGAGGGGGAATGAAGACAACTGAGGCAGTGTTTGTAGTTCAACTAGGATTAGTCTCTTATCTCCTAATTTGTGTTGGTTTTATTATTGTACTTCTGTAACTAGAGGACTCTTAAGTTAGACTCTATATATATTCACTCATGTACATCGCAAATAATTTATTGAAAAGCTTCTACACACCTCTCTTCTATTACATTCTATTGATGGTGTGTGTACTGTATCTCTTTTTATTTTAAAAAATATATATATCACATGACACTTCATATTGAAAAAATACATCACCTTGAATTTTTTTTATAAAATTATTAATATATTAAAAATCAAAAAATACTCAAAAATTTATCTACACATATACTTTTTCTACTTTTATAATTTTTTCCAAATTTATATTCTTTTTTTATATAAATTATCACGTTTAAGTTATATTTGATGTTTAAATTGTATGATATGCTTTTTTTCAACAAAAAAAGAAGAAGAAGATATATTTGAATTCTAAATATTTATTGCAAATAAAAGGTCAAACAAATTTCTAAATTCAACTTGATAGATTCTTTTTATTTACTCTAGTTAGTCAAAATTAAAGTGGAGAAAAATAGCCAGTATACCTTGTGAGGAAAAAAAAGGGATATATCCTTCAAAAGAAACCGTTAATATTCTCGAATTACATTACTTCATAGTTGTATGTTTAGATCAATTGCTGGGTGGAGCTCTTCGTAAGAAGGTGTCAAGCAACACCATTTTATACATCAGGTTTCTGAATAATACTGCATACCTATGTAAACATTACGTCGACATCAATGGATGCTCGTGCACCCACATGCTATATGTAGGTCCACTTCTGCCGCCACACTTGAATAGTATTCTTTTTCTCACACATTAAACGACCATCTTACTAAAAAAAATTGATTATTAAATCAAAATATAATTGATTAATTTGTTTCTATTTTATCCCTATAATTAGTATGACCTTTTAATGTGAATAATTTATAATACTAACTAATTCTATATATTATGTATCTTTTTTCTAATTTACCTTTATATATATTGATATAAAGAAAGAATATTGTAGATAATAAAATTTGCGTCGAGAAAAACAATAATCAAGAACGAAAAATTATAGCAACAATCGTTTTATAGTGCGAGTGTGTTACAATCTCTATGATTCCTCCGAAATCGCCTTTTAAAAAAATAATTCAAGGTATATTAAGTTTGATCTTGAATTTGTCTTGAACTTGATATTGGATTTAAACTTGAACCTTATCTTGATCTTGACTTTCACTTGAATTCAAGGGTTTCTAGTTTATTCTTGAATTTGATGTCACGACCCAAAACCGAGCCGCGACTGGCACCCACACTTACCCTCCTATGTGAGCGAACCAACCAATCTAAACCCTAACATTTCATTATAATATCAACAGAAAGTAATGCGGAAGACTTAAACTCATTAATAAAAACCAATTCAATAACTTCTAAAATTCAACATCTATTATTCCCCAAAATCTGGAAGTCATCACCACAAGAACATCTATGATCAAATTACTAAACTAAGAGTATTCTAAGAAGCTAAAATAAACAAAAGCTAGTCCATGCCGGAACTTCAAGGCATCAAGACATGAGGAAGAAGATCCAGTCCAAGCTAGAAGCATTAGCTCACCCTGAAATCCGATGTAATGAAGACTGGCTAGAGTTGCGGTTGAGTTGAAGACGACGGTATGTTTGCTGCATTCCACAAATAACAAAGAAAACAAATGCAAGTAGGGGTCAGTACAAAACACGGGTACTGAGTAGATATCATCGGCCAACTCAAAATAGAAAACAGTATATATCAGATAATATCATAAATCAACTACAATACTCAACGTGTAGCAACAACAAGTTCTATAATCATTAATAAACACCGCCAAGTTCACACATGAGGACTCAAGCCTCAATACCATACTCTTTTGGGAATTAGGTTCATTAGATTGAGTATATTAACATCTTTCAAGATTCTTTATCTTTATTCCTCTTGTGTCGGTACGTGACACTCCGCTCCCCTACTACTATGTGTCGGTACGTGACACTCCGATCCCCTAATTCTACGTGTCGGTTCGTGACACCCGATCCCCTAATTCTACGTGTCGGTTCGTGACACCCGATCCCCTAATTCTACGTGTCGGTTCGTGACACCCGATCCCCTAATTCTACGTGTCGGTTCGTGACACCCGATCCCCTAATTCTACGTGTCGGTTCGTGACACCCGATCCCCTAATTCTACGTGTCGGTTCGTGACACCCGATCCCCTAATTCTACGTGTCGGTTCGTGACACCCGATCCCCTAATTCTACGTGTCGGTTCGTGACACCCGGTCCCCCTAATTCTACGTGTCGGTTCGTGACACCCGATCCCCTAATTCTACGTGTCGGTTCGTGACACCCGGTCCCCTAAATCTACGTGTCGGTTCGTGACACCCGATCCCCTAATTCTACGTGTCGGTTCGTGACACCCGATCCCCCAATTCTACGTGTCGGTTCGTGACACCCGGTCCCCCTAATTCTACGTGTCGGTTCGTGACACCCGATCCCCTAATTCTACGTGTCGGTTCGTGACACCCGGTCCCCTAATTCTACGTGTCGGTTCGTGACACCCGGTCCCCCTAATTCTACGTGTCGGTTCGTGACACCCGCTCCCCTAATTCTACGTGTCGGTTCGTGACACCCGCTCCCCTAATTTCATTCTATTAATTCATCAATCCTTCTTTATACCAAGGCATCATCAACCCCATTACTTTAGTTCATCAAGCCTTCTTTTATACTAAGGCATCATCAATCTCATTAACAAAGTAGATTAGGGTTTTTCAAGATTTGGGATTCAATAGCTTCATCATGCTTATTTTATCACAATTATATACAAAATCACATCATGCATGCACACAATTAAGCATATAGAAGGGTTTACAATACTACCCAATACATATCATTCGCTATTAAGAGTTTACTACGAATAGCATAAACCATAACCTACCTCCACCGAAGATTCGTGATCAAGCAAGCAAATTCCCCAAAGCTTGTGTTTTCTCTTCGTTCGTTTCTCTCTCAATCGTTTCTCTTTCCCTCTCCTTGTTCTTTCTATTTTTCTTATTCAAACCCTCTTTCTTTTACCCTAATTAGCATATAATTAAGTATAAAGGTGGCAATAATATCCCACTAATTAACTCAAGGTTACCTCTTTTAACCCCCAAGTAATTAGACTTATTAACATTAACCCACTAACTTTATAATTAAAGCAGGAATAGTCCAAAACGCCCCTTAAATTACTAACAGAAATCCGACCCAGCCTGGGATTACGCAGTCTGTGACGGGCCGTCGTGCCTGCGACGGTCCGTCCTGCTGCTCCGTCACAGAGTTCAGAGACTAGATTTTTACCAAGAGTCTGTGACGGCCCGTCACGCCTGTGACGGTCCGTCCTGCCATTCCGTTACGAAGTTCAGAGAGTCGATTTCAGTACCCAAATTTCAGAATTCTAAGTGTTTTGGAACGAGACCCCCACGACGGTCCGTCGTGCCCATGACGTTCCGTCGTGGGATCCGTCGACTCAGCCAGTTTTTCCAGAAATAAAATCTGCTGCTCAAAACGACTAAACAGGTCGTTACAATAGATACCAATTTACCCATCGTTCGTCCCCGAACGATCACAAGAAGAAAAACAAGGGCGAAAAGGAGTACCTGAATCTGTAAACAGGTGTGGGTATCTTTCTTGCATATCAGCCTCCTTCTCCCAAGTGGCCTCTTCAACTGGTCGATTCTTCCATTGGACTTTGATGGATGCAATCTCCCTTGATCTCAACTTGCGAATTTCTCTATCTAGAATGGCAATAGGCTCCTCCTCATAAGACAAATTTTCATCAAGTAGAACCGAATCCCAACGAATGATGTAGTTTCCATCCCCATGGTATCTTTTTAACATAGACACATGAAATACCGGATGCACTCCGGACAGCCCTGGAGGCAAGGCTAACTCATAAGCCACCTCTCCTACTCGCTTAAGTACTTCAAAGGGACCAATATACCTTGGGCTTAGTTTACCCCTTTTACCAAACCGCATCACCCCTTTCATGGGCGAAACCTTCAGCAAGACTTGCTCACCCTCCATAAACTCCAAGTCTCTAACCTTTCGATCTGCATATTCCTTTTGCCTACTTTGAGCCGCTAAAAGCTTTTCTTGAATAGATTTCACCTTCTCTAATGAATCCCTCAAAAGGTCAGTACCCCAAGGTCTAACCTCAAATGCATCAAACCACCCAATGGGAGACCTACATCTCCTCCCATACAATGCTTCAAATGGGGCCATGTCAATACTTGAGTGATAGCTATTATTGTATGAAAACTCCGCTAAGGGTAAGAAGCTATCCCAATGGCCACCAAATTCTATCACACATGCACGAAGCATATCCTCCAACACTTGAATCGTTCGCTCAGACTGTCCATCGGTCTGAGGGTGAAATGCAGTACTAAGGTCCAACCTAGTACCTAATTCAGCATGCAATGTTCTCCAAAACTTAGAAGTAAACTGCGTACCTCTATCTGATATGATGGAGAGTGGAACTCCATGCAACCGAACAATCTCTGAGATGTAAAGTTTGGCTAACTTCTCTGCATTGTAAGTCACCTTGACCGGAATGAAGTGAGCAGACTTAGTTAACCTATCCACAATTACCCAAATAGAATCAAACTTACCCAATGTCTTTGGAAGACCAACCACAAAGTCCATTGCAATCCTTTCCCACTTCCATTCGGGAATGGGCATTCTCTGAAGTGTTCCTCCGGGCCTCTGGTGTTCATACTTTACTTGTTGACAATTTGGACATTTGGCAACAAAATCAACAATGTCGCGCTTCATTCTACTCCACCAAAAGTGTTGCTTTAGGTCACGATACATCTTGGTTGCACCAGGATGTATAGAATATCCGGAACTATGAGCCTCTGTAAGAATAGTGTGGATCAAATCATCGACACGGGGTACACATACCCTTCCCTTAATTCTCAAAACACCTTCCTCATCCATTATTGCTTCTTTAGCCTCTCCTCGCAACACCATATCCCGAATTCGTCTTAGTTTCTCATCATCAAACTGTTTTCCCTTGATCTTGTCAAGAAAAGAAGATCTCGCCTCCACACTGGCCAAAAATCCTCCCTTCTCATTTACTTCCAATCTCATAAAGTTATTAGCCAGACTCTGAACCTCTCTAGCCAATGGGTGCCTAGAAGCTTGCAAGTGAGCTAGACTACCCATGCTCCCTGCTTTTCTACTTAAGGCGTCTGCCACAA
>NC_028642.1:22327828-22331545 GCF_001406875.1 Solanum pennellii
GGTCCGTCGTGCCCACGACGGTCCGTCCTGCCATGTCGTCACGAAGTTCAGAGAGTCGATTTCAGTACCTAAATTTCAGAATTCTATGTATTTTGGAACGAGACCCCCTCGACGGCCCGTCGTGCCCATGACGGTCCGTCGTGGGTTCCGTCGACTCACACAGTTTTTCCATAAATAAAATCTGCTGCTCAAAACGACTAAACAGGTCGTTACATTTGATGATCTTGATATTGATCGTTCCTGAACTTTAATGCTTGAATTCTTAAGTTTGTAGATTTAATGTTTTAATTCTTAAACTTGTAGCTCTATAGAGAATTAAATGGTGTTTGTACCACGATTTTCTCTAGCTTATTGTTCAGAATTTTCTATCATTTTTCTGTATTATGAGCCCTATTTATAGTTTTAGAATAAGGGAGTTGTAATCGGAATATGATTCCTTACGGCCAATCAGATTTAAGTGACATGGCATATTGATTTTATGTAGGGGGATTTTCATTTGGACACATGTCGTGATTCCATTGGTTTCTTATTTGACTTGGCATGCCACATCGTTTGCATACGTGGCGCCAAGATGGGCCTCTAGAATGAGATGAAATTGGACTTAACAAATTGGTTTCAACCCAAATCAATTAATTTAGACTTTAATTAACTCCATATTTATTGAACTTAAATATTTAACTCAATTATATTAATCCATAATATTTATTTTGATTAATATATTTATGAATTTAATGTAATCTGAATCATCTTATAAATTTATATTTAATAAATTCTAAATGATTATGTTTGCAACAAATTTTAAACATATGAAAAATAAATAAACCATACAAATAAAATATGAAGAAACATGATTTTATTAATCAAGATAGAGGGTACAATTTTGTTGATCCCTTGATTCTACTCTCCTAAGAATTATCCATAATTCGAGGGTCGTTAGTGGCGTATTTCTCGAACTAGGATGATTTAGATTTGACATCTCTAGATGAATAATCCATCAATTCGCTGAGTATTTGAGATCTTGATCTCTTTATGAAATTTCCGAGATGCCTTTTAAGGGAATATAATACCCTTTATATAGACATAAACTAGGGTTTAGGGTTTAGGGTTTAGAGTTGAGTAGCCTCCAAGAATCCTTATCTGAGTTGAACACAATTTGTAGAGTCCTAACTTGAATTGAACGCATCTTGTAGAATCCCACAAAATTTCAATGTCTACAAATGTCCCCTGCTTCAAGGTTTGACAAAGTGTTAACTTGTGAAACTCAAAGACGAAACTTGAATTACTCATTCTTCAAACTTTGAAGCTTCAGATTTTCAGATTTGATTTAAGAGAGAAGAGATGAAGGGCAGATTTGGTCCCACTGGCGTTCCAAATTTTTTTGCAACAAATTTTAAACATATGGGAAATAAATAAACCATACAAATAAAATATGAAGAAACATGATTTTATTAATCAAGATAGTGGGTACAATTCTGTTGATCTCTTGATTCTACTCTCCTAAGATTTATCCATAATTCAAGGGTTGTTAGTGGCGTATTTCTCAAACTAGGATGATTTAGATTTGACCTCTCTATATGAATAATCCATCAATTCGCACAGTATACAAGATCTTGATCTCTTTAGGAAATTTTCGAGATGCATTTTAAGGGAATATAGTACCTTTTATATAGGCATAAACTAGGGTTTAGGATTGAGTAGCCTCCAAGAATCCATATCTGAGTTGAACACAATTTGTAGAGTCCAAACTCGAATTTGAACATATCTTCTAGAATCCCACAAAATTTCAATGTCTACAAATTATAAATATAGTGAAAAAAATAATTAATCTATTCATAATTTTTGAATTATTGTATCAAATAAAGTGACCATGGAATAGCAGGCTAAAGGAATATAATTATGGAATATGAGAGTGAAGGAATATTGTCACAACCCTTTTCCGCGCGGCGGTGTAAGGATTTTTCCAATTTAAGTGACGTTATTAATTAATGGAGTATTTTAATTTTTCAAAGTCTCCATTTGAAATTGAGTTATGATGTTCCAAGTCAACTTTTCATTTTTAATCCCTAACCAAAAGGAAATGACTCTTTTAATTTTGGTGTGCGAACCAAAAATTCGGGTAAGGAATTCTGTTGACCGAGGAGAAGGTGTTAGGCATCCCTCTAGTCTCGTGGTTCTAGCATAGTCGCCTCATGAATTTTTATGACTTAAACTAATTTTTTGAATAATATATTATTAAAACAAATCTATTCACCCTCATTCTTTGATTTATCTTTGACATATTTAAAACTAACATATTTTATAAACATGTCAAGTTTTTATACAATATTATTATTTATTTATTTATTTATTTATTTATTTTATTCTTTAAACATTTTGTTTGCTTCTTAATTTCTCTTTTTATTTTTCTTATTTATTTTCTTTATTTTTTTTTGTTTCTCTTTCTTGTTTCTTTTGTACTAATTTTTCACGTTTTTTTTAAACTTTCCTTATGTTTTTTCTTTCTATATTTTTTTCTTTTCTTACCTTTTCTAATAGTTTGTTTTTTTTATGATAATAATAAAATATTTCATTATATTTTTTAACACTTTACTTTTTGTTTTTTTTTCATTTTTAAAGTAATTTTTTTTTTTATTTTTTCCAGTACATTTTATCCATTCTTTTTGTTATATTGTTTCTATTATTCTTTTTTTCTAATTCAAATGTTCCTTCTCCGTTACTTCTTTTATTCTTATGTTATTCAAGTATTCTACCTCTTTTCCTTATTCCATTTTTATTGTTTTTATTTTTAATAGAATCCAAAAAATAATAATGTAAGACAACACACATAATATAATATAAAACATAATTTAATGCTTTTCCAACAATCAAACAAAGAATTCATTTAAATTAGTAAGACATGAATATAAAAATTTGGATAACTACACATATTATCATTATAAAATTAACATCTTTACATAATAACTACACGTATTATCATTATAAAATTAAATATGAAAAATAAGAACAAAATTGGAAAATAATTTTTACTTAAGGATGAAATAAACGATTGGTTATTTAATATGAAATAAACTACGGTTTGTTATAGCAATTTCACGCTAAATATAACTCTATAAAGGATCTAAACATAAACTGGATATGAAATATTTGAACATACTTCATATAAAAACATAATGGTTTAACCATACGTGAAATTTTATGACTTCAATATATTGCAATCAATGCTTGTATAATCATGATATTAAATTATACAATAAAAATTAAATTGTACATCTTGCGAAAATTCCACCAAAAGAAAATAATCTGAATAAGGAACCACAAACTCGAAACCACGAAAGTAAACCTCAACTTCAACTTGTATTTGTGAGTCAAAGCAAAATATGAAATAAAATGTGAATATATTTGCTGATTTTTTTATTTGTAGGTGATTTTCTTCCTTTTTGTGTATAATTTTCTTTTTCTTTTCACGTTTGTCATCCTTATTTTTCTTTATTGTGTTTGTATCTATATGTATAGTAATTAGGTGTGTAGTAGTGTGTACCTGTGTGCAGGTTGGCTGTGTAGTGTGAGCGGGGAGTATGGGAGTGGGGTCATGGGGTCGTGGGGTGTATGGGAGTGGGGTAGTGGTAGTTTAGGATGTTTATAAATTATATATATATTTCATTATAAAAATATTAATTGTTTCGAATATATATATATATATATATATATATATATATA
>NC_028642.1:22331570-22348830 GCF_001406875.1 Solanum pennellii
TATAAATATTTTAAATAATCTTAATTAAATAATATAAAAGTCAAAAAATATTTTATTTATATTTATAAAAATATTTATGCTCTAAAAAATTGGTGTTAAACTTAAATTCTGTCAAAATTTACGTATCTACAGTTTGCCCCTCTTTGACTGGAAACATGAAGAGTTTTCAGACAAAGAAGAAGACAAAGTAACAAGTTTTGACTGAACTCTTATTTGAAAGACCAAAATTTGTGCTACTGAGTCTTTGTTTTGGACATCCTACATATCCCGGGTGATGAGGGAATCAGGTCATATGTAGTTCAAGGATATGAAGTGATGAGTTAAAAGTTGAGTGAGGTTCCATCGAGGCTCTAGATCGCGGCTCTTATCCTTAAATAAAAATTGAAAGATATTAGTCAAAAGAAAAACAAATGTACAAGCTTCTATCCATGCAGGTTTTCTTTGAATTTTGACTTTATGATATCACCTTGATTTTTGAGTGAATATCTTAACCTAGAATTGGAATGAAGGCTGAACTTGGCACTTCGACGGAACTTTTGACATTCTTCAAAATAAAAATTTGAAAAATGTTCTTGAATGGCAGCGTGTTTTCTTGATCAAAAGTTGACTAGTAAAAGATGCGAGGAAGTCAGACTGCTACATGCATTGAAGAAGCTAATTTTAAACATCATGGAATTGATCATTCTAATAAAAATTGAAACTTTTTTCTTGAATTTCAAATCCATGTCTCGCTTGAGGTAACCTGAAAACCATCACAAACAAAAAATAAACATAATTTTTGCCCCAGTTTTCACTGGAAATTTTTTTTGTGAGTTATTAGCAAATATAAATATAAAACATAAACTCCAACTAGGAAGTGTTTATTTTAGGATAAAATAAAACTAAAAATTTAGACTAGGAAGCGTTTATCTTATGAGAAAGTAATCTAATCCCATTATCCAGGAGGGTCCTGCTAGTCCCATTATCCAGGAGGGTCCTGCTAATGCCATTATCCAGGAGGATCCTGCTACTCCCATTATCCAAGAGGGTCCTGCTAATCCCATTATCCAGGAGGATCCTGCTACTCCCATTATCCAAGAGGGTCCTGCTAGTCCTATTATCCAGGAGGGTCCTGCTAATCCCATTATCTAGGAGGGTCCTGGTAATCCCATTATCCACGAGGGTCCTGCTAGTTCCATTATTTAGGAGGGTCCTGCTAATCCCATTATCCATGAGGGTCTTGCCAATCCCATTATCCAAGAGGGTCCTGCAAATCTCATTATCCAGGAGGGTCCTGTTAATCCCATTATTTTGCAGTTCCTTAAAGAAAAAGAAAATAATAATAATAATAATAATAATAATAATAATAATAATAATAATAATAATAATAATAATAATAATAATAATAAAAATAAATATTCCAACTTTCAGGTAATTGCTATTTTGATATATATTGGCCAATTTTCATATAATATTCCACAAATCATTATTGTAGGGTTTTCATTTCGCTCGATGTAGACTAGGTTGAACATCTAGGTTCCTCGAATCTTCAATCTTGAAACAACTTGTGTCCCTGCTTCAACAAAAAAAATCGTGAGTTTGAAAAGGTGGTGGTTGGTTTTTGGTTCCATCTTTCGACAAGGGTGGCTCAACACTTGTGACGCTTTCGTTGTTTCCAACGGTCAATACTTCTTATTGATTTATTGTACTCACATCCAAATTGTCTTATTTTGGGACCTAAATCCAATGCCTTTATTTCACAACACTCATTGTTTAGCCTTCATAGAATTAGAGAATTTTCGAATTCAACACTTGAACATAGATTATAACTCATTAGCCTGATGCTTCGCCTAGTACCATTTAGAGACTTGGTAACGAATCTTGAAATTCCTTCTTGGTTTCTTGACACAGAATCGACTCAAATACATATGAAACAAAGTGATGAAAAGTATAAGAAAACTACGAACTATACCAGAATAAAAGAAAAGATCCGATGAAGACTCTCGTTTAGTAAGAAGAAGAAAGAAAAACTTATCTGAGTGTGAGAATCGAGTCTACTGATCATGTCATGCAATTTGAATTGATTTTCCGACTTTTCTATCCAATCTATTCATCAACCATTATTTATTATTCAATCTTGATGGGGAATCCTGACAATAAATGAATAATAAATAATTTTAAACCCTTATTAACTTTATGATATTTATGAAGGTCTTTGCCACTAAAACTCTATCATGTTAACTACTCCATCTCACGTCCGCCTTATGGTGCATGTCAAAATTTATATTTAAGACTCTCTCATATTCAACTCATTTTTCGCCTTACGGTGCCCACTTAGGGTTTTCACCAATAAAACTCTCTCGTTTTTATTTCTTTCTACTCACATTTGTCTTATGGTGCCCATTCAGGATTCTCACTAATAAGATTCTGTCATACTCAACTCATCTTCGCCTTACGGTGCCCCTTAGGGTTTTCACAATAAGACCCTCCCATTTTTATTTCTCTCAATTCACCTCCACCTTACTATGCCCATTCAGGATCTTTACCTACCCTTAACAAACTTACTCTCAACATGTCAAGGGTTGATGTAAAGACATTTCTTTGATTGAATTTAGGTTATGAGGTTGATTTTGAGCTTTGAGATAAAAGACCTAATGAATATACAAACGACTTTTGCCCCAGTCTACTACAATATGAATTTTTGGATTTGTATTTGGTTGAACCGAACCCAATACTAGGGCTGCCTACGTATCTTGCCAAAACAAGAATCAGGTCGAACGTAGTTCAGGCAATTTGTTTTTAAAAAAACAGTCAAGGAAACAGCATAACCAAGAGTTACCATTGAATCAATCTTTGAAATTTCGAGCCTAAACATAAGGGTTTCTAATGTCACAAATCAATCATATATAATATCTTTTCACAGTATCAGAATTGACGATCGTTTCTATCACTTTGTCTTCTATCTACTAAGTAAAGAGCACCATTGCGTAATACCCTTTTAACAACGAATGGTCCTTTCAAATTTGGAGAAAATTTTCCTTTTGTTTTGGCATGATGTGCAGAATGCGTCTCAACACTAATTGATCCTCCTCGAAATGTTTGGGACGCACCCTTTTGTTGTATGCTCGTGTCATTCTTTTTTGATATAATTGTCCATGACATACTGATGTCAGATGCTTATCATCAATCAAACTTAATTGCTCTAACCGAGTTTTGATCCACTCATCATCATCAATTTCAGCCTCTAAAACAATTCGTAAAGATGGTATCTCAATCTCTGCAGGTATAACTGCCTTAGTCCCGTAAACCAGTGAATATGGGGTAGCGCCCACTGAAGTACGGACTGTAGTGCGATAACCCAACAAAGCAAAAGGAAAATTTTCATGCCATTGTAGAGAACTTTGCACCATCTTATAAAGTATCTTTTTTATATTTTTGTTAGCAGCTTCTACATCCCCCTTTGCCTTTGGGCGATACGGAGTTGAATTTCGATGCTCAATCTTAAATTGGTAGCATACCTCTTGCATTAAGTAGCTGTTGAGATTTGCAGTGTTATCAGTTATAATCACCTTTGGAATACCAAACCGACAGATGATGTTGAAATAATGAAATCCACCACGACCTTCTTGGTCACTGACATGAAAGTTACTGCTTCCACCCACTTTGTAAAATAATCAATGGCCACCAAAATGAACCTATGACCACTCGATGCTTTTGGTTCTATCGGTCCAATCACATCCATTCCTTATGCCACGAAAGTCCATGGAGCATACATTGTATGCAACTCAGAATGAGGAGAATGTATCAAATCACAATGTATTTGACATTCATGACATTTACGAACAAATCGTATCCCGCTCCACGGTGAGCCAATAATATCCTTCTCGAAATATCTTCTTGGCTAGAACATATCCATTCATATGAGGTCCACAAACTCCTAAGTGTAATTCAATCATGATTGTTGAAGACTCTTGAGCATTTACACACCTTAGAAGACCTAAATCGGGTGTCTTCTTGTACAGTATGACTCCTCTTAAGAAAAAACCCCTTGCTAGTCATTGAATAGTCCTTTTTTGATTACTAGTTACATTCGACGGACATTCTCCAAACTGAAGATATGTTTAGATATCATGAAACCAAGGCTTACCATCGAATTCCTCCTCAATCATGTTGCAATAAGCATGTTGATAATGAATTTGTATGTATAAAGGGTCGATATAAGCGTCATCAGGGTATTGGAGCATCAAAGATAGAGTGGCCAATGTATCTGCAATCTCATTGTGAACTCTGGGAATGTGTCTAAACTTAATCGACAAGAATCATTGATAAAGACCTTGTAAACAATGTTGATGTGGTATGAGCTTTGGGTCTCGAGTTTCCCATTCTCCTTGAATTTGATGAACTAGTAAGTCTGAGTCTCCTAACACTAACAGTTCTTGGATGCCCATGTCAACAGCTAACCTCAAACCCAAAATGCACGCTTCATACTTAGACATATTATTAGTACAATAGAATCTAAGTTGGGTTGATATAGGGTAATATTCCATTGATTCAGACATAAGAACAACTCCTATTCCAGCTCCTTTCTTGTTAGAGGCACCATTAAAGAATAACTTCCAACCTTGATTGTTATCGTGAATAACTTCATTGATATAAGATATCTCTTCGTCTGGAGAATAGGTTTTTAGTCGTTCATATTATTCATCAATAGGGTTTCTCTGCCAAATAATCTGCCAATGCTTGAGATTTCATTGCGATCCGCATTACATAGATAATGTCACACTCTGTGAGCAATATTTGCCATTTTGCAAGCCTGCCTGTGAGCATGGGCTTTTGAAAAATATATTTCAACGGATCCATACAAGAGATGAGATAAGTAGTGTAAGATGAAATATAATGTTTCAACTTTTGTGCTACCCAAGTTAAGGCACAACACGTTCTTTCAAGAAGGATGTACTTCGCCTCGTAAACGGTAATCTTCTTGCTGAGGTGATAAATGGCCCGCTCTTTCTTCCCATTGTCATCATGCTGACCCAGTACACAACCAAAATAGTTATCAAGTACTGACATATACAATATCAAAGGTCTTCCCGGCTCGGGAGGAACCAACACAAGGGGATTCAATAGGTAATTCTTAATTCTTCCAAAAGCTTCTCGACATTCTATGGTCCACTCGACTGTGGCATTCTTTTTCAACAACTTAAAGATAGGCTCACAAGTTGTTGTGAGTTGAGCAATGAATCTGCTGATGTATTTAACCTTCCTAGAAGCTCATAACCTCAGTTTTATTCTTTGAAGGTGGCAAATCTTGAATGGCTTTTCTTTTTCAAGGTTCCAACTCGATACCTCTTCGACTGACTATAAACCCCAAAATATTTCCCAATGGTACTCCAAATACACATTTTGCAGGATTAAGCATGAGATTATACCTGCAGAGCCTTTCGAAGAATCTCTATAAGTCTTTCACATGATTTGACTGTTTTTTAGATTTAATGATAACATTATCCACATAAACTTCAATTTCTCTATGCATCATATCGTGAAACATGGTTGTCCTTGATCTCATATAAGTTGCCCTTGCATTTTTTAATCCAAAAGGCATAACCCAATAACAATATGTACCACATGGAGTGATAAAAGATGTTTTTTCTACATCTTCGTCATCCATAATAATCTGATGGTAACCCCCATCACAATACACAAAATATTCAACCTCATTTTCATCACAATTATCCAATAAAAAATGGATGTTAGGCAAAGGAAAATCATCTTTTGGACTTGATTTGTTCAAATCACGATAATCAACACATATTTAAACTTTGCCGTCTTTCTTAGGGATGGGTACGATATTGGCCAACCAAGAAGGATATTGAGAGACTTGAATGACTTTGGCCTCAAGTTGTTTTGTGATCTCCTCTTTAATTAATACACTCATGTCGGATTTAAGTTTTCTCAACTTCTGCTATACGGAGAAAAATTAGGATCAATTGGAAACTTGTGAACAACCATGTCAGTGCTTAATCCAGGCAGGCCATCATAAGATGACGCAAAAACATCTTTGTAATAAAACAGGTCCTGGATTATATCGTCCTTTTGATGTCGAACATGTACACTTGTCTTAGTCTCCTTATTAATTTCATTATCCCCCAAATTTATCGTCCCAGTTTCACTCATGTTTGGATTTGACTTATTTTCAAAATGATTGAAATCCCTTCTTACTTCTTCAAATACTCCATCTTCATCATATTCGATTTCTTCACTTATTATTCTAATATAAGGTCGAAGATTAGATTGGATATAAAGATCTGGCGAAAAATTATGCGTGCATGTCATATCACTAGAATCGGCATAGAAAGAACTGTATAAAAGAAAATGAACAAATATATTAGACTGAAATAAAGATGAGATTACTTCCTATTGAAAAGGGAAATAGAGAGTTTAAAATAAAACGACAAGCTAAAATCCTAATTACAATCCTTGAATGAATCAGACGACAAAAGAAAAAACAAGACAGACTACCAAGACTCGTCTTTAACGGGGAGAGGAGTGGCCTCCCAATTGTTTAGCTTGACATCAGGACCAATGAACTGTACATCTCTGTCGCTAGTGCCTTCTTTGAGTTCCACAATATCAACCTCGACAAATAAATCTTAAAAAAAGTTGATCATTTCTTCGCTTACTTTCATCACTGGCTCTGGAAAAGATGATTGATAAGATTCTGTTGCGCGGGCTTTGATGAAAGATTATTAGATTGGTTGTAGAGGCTTGGTATGTGACCATATATCTCTCTTATGTTTCTCTGCCTTCATTTTGTCCTCGACACTAGTTTGGTAGCCTAAGCCAAAAGTACCAATGCTCTTTCATAGACTCACTTCACTTGATAAGCTCTCCCTTGCAAGAAGATTCCCAAGCCTTTACCCAGCTCAAACCCATGTTTCAGCAATTCATTCACCACCATTACAGACGCGGTGGGAATCTTTGGTTTTGAAATGACACTCCCCTCGAGGACATGCTCAACAGCCACTACCTCAAAAGCTTGATAAACCAGTGCCTCATTCTCATTATTCGCCTTGATAAAAGTTAAGGAAGAGTCTTTGTAGATTGAAAAATCCCCCTCACCATGAACAATCACTTCTTGTCGGTCGTATTCAAACTTAATAATTTGATTCAAAATGGAGGGGACTGCCCCAGCCCTATGCACCCTTGGCCTCCCCAACAATAGATTGTAGGACGCATTAATATCCAACACTTGAAAATTCACAGCGAAATCCATAGGCCCTATGGTTAGTACGAGCTCTATCTCACCAATGACATCTGTTTTTGACCCATCAAAAGCTCTAACACGTACATTGTTGGGTCGGACCCTTTCAGCACTAACATTCAATTTCTGTAGAGTTGATAAAGGACAAATATTTGCTCCAGATCCTCCATCAATTAGACCTCGAGTAACATATGAAAGATCACACTTTATAATGATATGGAGGTAGTTCATCATTTGAAAAGGTGATGTGGTTTACCTCAAATATTCTCCCAGCAATCTTCTCTAACTGACTCACTGTAAATTTACTAGGAACATGTGCTTCAGTCAAAATTTTCATTACAACCTTACGATGTTCATCAGAATATATCAGCAAAGACAACAAAGAGATTTGGGTTGGAGTTTTTCTTAATTGTTCCACGAAGAAGTAGTATGATAGTTTCATCTTCCTTAGGAATTCCTCTGCCTCTCCTTCAGTGACCGGACTCTTTATTTGTATTTGGTCATTTTAGTTTTCCTTAATTCCATCGGGACATAACATCTTCCTGAACGGGTTATTCCTCTTACTTCATCTATTTCTTCATCAACTTCTTTTCCTTTTTATGTCACGACAATAGGCTCATAATTCCAAGGAACAGCTTTGGAGTTAGTCATTGGGAGTTGGGATACTGGCCTGATAATCACAGGAGGAATATGGGCCCCTTGCACGATCAAGATAGGCTTGTTTGGCCTTTTTTGGACAAACGATCTTGCTTTACTCGGACTTTCCCAAACATCTTCAAGTGCTCCTTTAACAGTTAATATGGGTGTGCTTGATGGGCTCAACTTTTCTAACCTACTTTCCGCCCCTAAAGGCATCATTTTTGTAAAATCAACAGCATTTGCCGACTTCTCAATGCTAGTTCCAACCTTAAGGATTGGCTTATATGGAGATGCAAACTCTTCGTGACCCTTCATCATTTCTAGCATGTTTGTTTAAGTATACCTCGTCAATGGATTTTGATTGATGTTGGGTCCACTCAGACTTTCAACTATAATTCAATTAGAATCAATCAAATCCTGAATGAACCTTTTCAAATACCAACATCTCTTTATGTTGTGCCCTGGGTAATTAGAACAATATGCACAATGTTGAGAATAATCCAGATTTCATGGGGGAGGACTCGACATCTTTCTCTCAATAGGACTCAAAACATTCAACGTCCTTATTTTTTGGAACAAGCTAGCATATGACTCCCCAATAGGAGTGAACTCATCTTTAACGCCATTTCCCTTCTTGTATTATCGTCTAGGACGAAAAGGAATTCAAGCAGTATTTTGATGAACTTGCGGGAGTGGTGGATGATTATGGGGAATTGGTGGACGCTATTGTTGATAAGAAGGGGGTGCAATTGGTTGTGCATTAAAAATATGATATGGAGAGTACGTAATAGAATATTGTGGAGCCTGGGAAGGAAAATAGTGTTGTGGGGAATTATCTTGGACATGAGCCCTAGGCGCTGATACAATAGTGTCTACATCCTCCCTTCTCTTCTTCCCTCCAATATTTCCAGAACCATTTTGAAGCAATTGTCTTATGGCTTTTAAGGCAGCTTGACTTCAATCATTCCAGACTTGATTCCATTTTCCACCATTTCTCCTACCTTAATAACTTCAGCAAATATCTTCTCGATGGAAGAAAGTGCATAGTGAAAGTAATCAGGTTCTTGCGCCTGGAGAAAAACGTGAATCATCTCTGACTCCTTCATTGGTGGTTTAACCCTAGCAGCTTGCTCCCTCAATATGACGGCATATTCACAAAAAATTTCCGTGGTCTTTTTCCTTGTGTTGGATAACGAGGAGTGATCTGGCACAATGTCAATACTATATAGGAATTGTTGTACAAAACATCGAGCCAAATCATCCCATGTGTGCCAATTGGATATATCTTGATCTATGAACCATTCAGATGTAATCCCTACTAAGCTTTCCCCAAAATAGGCCATAAGTAACTCTTCTTTGCCCTCTGCACCCCTCAATTGATTATGATATCTCTTTAAATGAGCTATGGGGTCTCCGTGACCATCGTATTTCTCAAACTTTGGAGTTTTAAAACCAGCAGGCAAATAGACGTGAGGAAACATACACAAGTCACTGAATGAGATGCCTTTGTGGCCTCCAGTCCTTGCATATCTCTTATACTCTATATCAAACTCTTCATTTTCTTAGTCATTTCTTCATGTTCCTCATTCTTGACCATCTTCTCAATTTCGACAGGGGAACTATATTGAGGAATGTGGGGATAAGAGCTTGGAATTTTAATGGCCTCTTCAAGAGTATAACTGTGATCATGCCGAACTTTGGCAGGAGGATCGTGATATACCGTGGTTTCACGGTATTATTAATACTTTTTCCTTAAGTTTAGTGTGTCCAAAAGCCTTTTTGTGCTAATTTTTATATAAGTTTCTTTTTATTTTGCAGGAAATTTTTCCAAAGCTGAATGCGGAGATTTTGAGCTAAGAAATGCAGAAGAGACCACCTACGGAGCTTATGACGGTCCGTCATGCTTGTGACGGTCCGTAGGTGGCAGCGTAGTGCAGCTACTGAAGGAAGATGGGGAAGTCTGAACAAGTGTGGGGTTACGAAGCTTGTGACGGTCCGTAGTGTCTATGACGGTCCGTCCTGCAGGTTCGTCATGAAGTTCAGAGAAATAATCCCAGTACCCATATTCCAAGAGTTGAAGTGTTTTGGAACGAAGACCCTCGACGGACCGTTGTACCTATGACGGTCCTTCATACTTTCCGTCGAGGGTAATGAAGAAGAGCAGCAGAAGAAATTGCATAAGTATGGGACGACGGAGTCCATGACGGTCCGTCGTTAGCATGACAATCCGTCGCGAGGTCCGTCGACCCAGCCGCGTTTTGGCAGATTTCCAGCAAATAGAGTCCTTGTTTAATTAGGTTTTTTTTTTCTATAAACAGTTCGAAAAACCTCATTTTTGAGGTTAGACTGGTATTATTAGTTAGACTCTTAGATTGTTAAACACCGTATTAGTAAACATTGTATTGTTAGACTTTTGATTATCATTAGACTTTTTGTGAGATTATTGATTACTTTGAGATTCTTGCAAGTGATTTTTGGTGATTAATCAAGCAAACTTTCGGATTTTACTCTTTCTCATTGAAGTAAGTACATGAATTCTTATTTAATATATTTGAATATTGTGATTATGACTATGAGTAACTAAACTCCATAACTAGGGTTGTGGGAACCATAGGCAAATAATGAGATAAAACCTAACTAAAATAACAATTCTAGAATAGTGTCTTGCATGTATTAATAATTCTTTCGCTTAGAAGTCTTTTTAACGGATGGCCAACGTTAGAACTCGCCTTAATGCTACTTGCCGGACCAAGGAGGTAGATAATAGGAAAAGAATTATCAACATAGATTTAGTGTATACTATCTAATAGGCTAGTATTGATTGGTACGAGGTAATAACTTAGTCAAATATCGAATACGATGCTTAATATGAGGTAAAGATAAGGGTTAGGAAAGCAACACACGTAGCCGGACCAAGGTGCGGAGTGAGATTTTCTAGATGCCGGACCAAGGATTTAGAAATACATAACTTATCACTTTGCATGCAAGATACTAGGAAAGAATTGTTATAGTTAGAATTATCAAGTTATGAACCTGTGGGGAACACGTAAACCCTAGTTACTTTTATTAATTGATTAAAATCCAACATTCAAAGCTGTTAAGTGTCTCTTTCAATTGCGTTAGTTATTTTCATTCATTTAGAAATAGAAACCCCCCTTTTATTGTTTTTACATTCCAAGGAAGTCATTGACCAAACAATAGTAATAACAGGTTGATGTTAAGTCTAGACTATTTTCCTCATGGGAACGATCCCAACCTCACTAGTTTGGTTATTTACTTGACACGACCGCTTTACTTCTTATTTGAGAAGTAAGTTTAAGCGTACCAGATCGCTGTTGGATTTGGGCACCATCGTTGGTTGCGGGACGCTATTAGTCGGGGCAGTTAATGCAAAGAGTAGATTACTTATCATAGGTGTATTCGAAGGATGCACCATAGAAGTTCCAGCGACACTGGATGTGTTAGCATAGGCGCCGAATCCAGGTGGATATATTGGATCGCTTGTCGACACCTGGATAAGGGGAGACATATTTGTATTAAAATAGTCTCGGATTGAAGACGGTGGAGGTTGTCCACTCATCCAAGCCTCGTACATCTCTACCATTTGTTGTTTTAATGCCCTTATCTCTTCTGTTGTCCCTGTTTCTTGTGAAGTCATCTGGTTTTGGATCTCATCATTGTCCGATTCATTTTCGTCTTTGGGGGCCATTTTATGTTTCCCTTTCGATCTTGTATTGTAAGGATGTGATGCGAGTTTAACCACAAACCAACTACCTTTAAGCTAGTATGTTTCTCTTTATTTCTCTCTCTCTCTCTCTCTCTCTCTCTCTCTCTCTGTCTAAATGGAGTAACAAACCGATTAGTATTAGGAAATTATACACATTGCATCCACATACATACTTTTAATATGGAGGACCTTATGTTTCATCCCGGCTTACCTAGGCATTCTTCTCTTCCTTAGTTATGTATTATTTTATTATTATTACTTATTTATTTACTTATTTATTTATTTATTTATTTATTTATTTATTTATTTTATTGTTATTATTATTATTTTTTTTTGTTTTTTTTTTTTAGAGAAAAAAATTTGGATCAAACCCCTTAGGTTGCCTACGTATCATGTTTGGCCCATGAATCAGATCTTGTGTAGTTCGAGAAAGATATTACTAAATTTTTTTTTACATGACATATGCGCATAAGGTGACCAACAGCAAATCTTTTTAATTCATTTTCAAATATTTTTAAAACAATGATTTGAATAAAACATAAAAAACAGAAGTACCTAAGACTTAGAAAACTCTAAATAAAATAACAGAAACGAAAAAGAAAGAAAGAGAAATGAGAAAAGAAAAATAATAATAATAATAATAATAATAATAATAATAATAATAATAATAATAATAATAATAAATAAAACAATCACTACTAAGAAAATAGACTTGAAAAGAAACTGAATCCTCGAATCTTAATCATCTCAAAGACCCTTATAAATCTTCGCCAATGCTTTCGGTAGATAAGGAGCCAAAGCACGGGCCTGTCGGCCCAACCTCTCATCGTTCTGGTGTAAATATCGTGCATAAACATTATTGAGTTCATCCCCGAGTTGTACTATTCAATCTCTGGCTTCATCCAAACTGTCATAACAATTTTGTAACTAGTGGTGAGCAGTATTGACTTCATGCGTCAAATTTTCCCCTAATTCTTGGAGCTCTTCAATTTGAAGGTGGAGTGCATCTGGCTAGGCTATCCTTTGACCTCTCTCAATCTCACAGTCTACCTGATAAGCACTGAAACGCCTTGCTATTTCTTTTTCCCGTTCCATAGAGCCTTTAACTTGAGTCTGGAGTCTAGACTGCGCAGATAAGCTAGGCCTTTTCTTTTTTATACTCCTCTTCCTGTTGCTCCATAGCTCCTGTGGCAATGCCCAAGTCTTCTTGTAAGGTCAGAATGGTAGAACGGTGTTTTCTAACTCTAACTTCAAATATCGCATCACGTTGGGTCAACTCCTCTTTAGCGTTCTTCAGGTCATTACTTAGGATATCCAGAGTAGATCTATAGCTTCTTTCGATTTAGAGGAGTGCTTGCTTAATCCTAACCTCAATTTCTGCTTCTCGATCTATGGGTCCTTTTATTGACCCTTCTGGCATAACCTTAGGAAGGGGTTGATCATGAACCCACTCTAACTATGCTTGGTCCACCTCGCCTTTGGTGCAATCCTTCACCATATCGTGGGGACTTGAGAGTATGCATCCCCCGCAAATATTAAGTATCTCTGATTGCCTTAAAGGTATCTCAAGATGAAACTCATACATGAATTCCCGCATATCTTCATTAGGTGGTAGAAACTGACGTCGCCCAAGTTATCGCATAACTCTAAGTGGCATGTAAGGTTGTACACCTCGAAGACCCATTAGGACGATGAATGATCGAAAAGTAGACATGTATATCACCTCGGCCGACGGAAACCAATGGTAATTCCACACAATCTTGTCAACAGTCAGATTATTGAGGTGTTGCTTCCAAGCTTCAATATCATTCGGAAAACTATGATCTTTGATTCTTTCTTTGTGGCCTCCAATATAATCATTTCATTCTACTTTAAAGCCCACTGCATAAGGGTGATGACGAATGTGTTCAATCATCCATAGTTGTAATAACATATTGCATCCCTCAAAGTAGTCTTTTCCATCCTTTCAAATTGTTAAAGTACGATAGATATCTGTCAGAATCATTGGTACGAGGATGATGTTAGGCTTTTTCTCAAAAGTTGTAATGACTGCAGCCAAGTTCATGCTAATTTTTCCTCCCTTTTTTGGAAATACCATGATCCCCAAAAAAGACACCACAAAGGCATCATAACTGTGTGCTTCCCAGGTCAGACGACACCCATTATTACGGAGTTTATTTCCATACACTTCAAATTCATCACTTTTGCCATATCTTTTGTACGAAAATTCTAACGGAACTCATTCATTATCGAGACAACCACCTATATCATTCTCATTTATATGCAGTAATTGTAGAAACCTCCTCCCATTAATATGTTTTGGTATCATAGGCTCTCCTTTGTGAAGATGTTTACCATTTCCAATTAATGCCCCTATCTCTTCAAGTGTGGGGATGAGTTCTCAACCATAAACATGGAATACATTCCTTAACGGGTCCCAAAAATGCACTAGTGCTTCTATCAAATCCCGTTGTAGCTCAACATACAAAAGGCTTCGTGGAAATCCCCAGCGTTTGAACACCATTCCTTGTCCATGATTTGTCATTTTTTCATACCATGTCTTCAAGAGTGTCGGGGCCTTATCCAATATCATGAATCGAGGTGATTGATCCTCCCTTTGTATCTTATATCCCTTTTCATATGGATTCATATTTTCCTATATTATGATAGTGAAAAATTAGGCTTAATAAAATATATATTATTTTAATAAGAATAACGTAAAAATTATACACAAGAAAAAGTAATTTTTTATTTTTTTATATTTTATTTTAAAAAAAAATAGTTATTAAAGGAAAAATGAGAAAAATATATATATATATATATAAGTAGCCCTCAAAATTTCTCCAAAAAATTTTTTCTATTAAATAACCAAGCCAGATCCCTTTTTTTCTAAAAATAATACTATATTTGATTATATTTTATTTTTTGTTAATTAAATTTCCAATTTTTTTTAATTTGTATGGAAAAAACTTGATGGTAATAATCAATTTTTCTATTTGTGAAAGAAATATAAATTTTGATAGAGAAAATTGTGTTCAATAAAAGGAATACATCAAAATTTTAATTTTATATTTTTCGTTATAATTAATTTTTTGTTATAATTAATTCATCTAAAGCCTATCAACATTTTTATAGCCTTCCCATTAATGCAACAAGTAACACAAATAATGTACCTGATAGTTCTAAGTAGGGATACTTCTCCTAGACAGGCTCGACCCCTGTGTCGAGCTCCCCATTAATTCAACAATATGCATGATGCAGATGAATCAAATCCTATAAGGGATAGTCATAGTGGAGGCTTGTTTTACTAGGTAAACTACCTAATAGAGCAGGTGTCTAGGCTGGCTGTAAAACGAGCGGACCACTCGAGTAGAGAAGTGATAGCTTACCAATAGCAGGGCTTTCCGGCCTCACTGTTACTCCTTCCCATCCTAAGACATGTGTTATTATAGAATTCTTCTCTGGAGCGTTGCTGCATATCAGGTATCTGATGGCTCGGGAGCGTATTCACATCTCCGAATAAAGTATCTCCGAAGACTCAGATGGATGCTCGAGGAGAGACAGTTATATAATAATTCACATATTATCAAAAGGGTATATAAGCAAGCAAATAACATATTATTCATTAAACACAATATCCAAAAACTGATAAGTACGTAAATAACTAATAAAGTCATGTAGAAGTCCATGTTTACAAGCTCGAATACTAGTTAGGTCCCCAGCGGATTCGCCAGAGATGTCACAGCCCTTTTCCGCACGACGGCATAAGGGTTTTTCCAATTTAAGTGCCGTTATTAATTAAGGGATTATTTTAATTTTCAGAGTCGCCACTTGGAATTGAGTTAAGGTTTTCCAAGTCACCTTTTTGTTTTTAATCCATAACAAAAAGGAAATGACTCTTTTAGTTTTGGTCTGTGAACCAGAAATTCGGGTAAGGAATTCTGTTGACCGAGGGGAGGGTGTTAGGCATCCCCTCTAGTCCCGTGGTTCTAGCATAGTCGCTTTATGAACTTTTATGACTTAAACTAATTTTTTGAATATTATATTATTAAAACAAATGTATTTACCCTCTTTCTTTGATATATCTTTAACATATTTAAAACTATCCTATTTTATAAGCATGTCAAGTTTTTATACATTATTAGTATTTATTTATTTGTTTTATTGTTTCAACATTTTGTTTGCTTCTTAATTTATCTTTTTATTTTTCTTATTTATTTTCTTTATTGTATTTTTTGTTTCTCTTTCTTATTTCTTTTGTACTAATTTTTCACGTTTTTTTAAAACTTTCCTTATGTTTTTTTTTCTATATTTATTTTTCTTCTTTTTCTTTTTTACCCTTTCTAATAGTTTTTTTATGATAATAATAAAAATATTTTATTATATTTTTTAACACTATACTTTTTGTTGTTTTTTTTTTTGTTTTTTTTAAAGTATTTTTTGTTTTTATTTATTTATTTTTATTTTTTCCTGTACATTTTCTCCATTCTTTTTATTATATTTTTTCTATTATTCTTTTTTCTAATTCAAATGTTCCTTCTCCATTGCTTCTTTTCTTCTTCTTTTATTCACGTATTCTACCTCTTTTTCTTATTCCATTTTTATTTTTATTATTTTTAATAGCATCCAAAAAATAATAATGTAAGACAACACACGTAATAATATAATATAAAATATAATTTAACGCTTTTCTAAACACAATCAAACAAAGAATTCATTCAAATTAGTAAGACATGAATATAAAAATTTGGATAACTACACATATTATGATTATAAAATTAGCATCTTTACATAATAACCACACATATTATCGTTATAAAACTAAATATGAAAAATAAGAAAAGACTTGGACAATAATTTTACTTAAGGATGAAATAAACGATGGCTTATTTAATATGAAATAAACTATTATTTGTTATAGCAATTTCACACTAAATATAACTATATAAAGGATCAGAACATAAAGTTGACATGAAATATTTGAACATACTTCATATAAAAATATAATGGTTAACCATATGTGAAATTTGACAACTTCAATATATTGCAATCAATGCTTGTATAATCATGATATTAAATTATACAATAAAAATTAAATGGTACCTCTTGCAAAAATTCCACCAAAAGAAAACAATCCGAATAAGGAATCACGAACTCGAGACCACGAAAATAAACCTCGACTTCAACTTTTATTTGTGAGTCAAAGCAAAACATGAAATAAAATGTGAATTGATTTTTTAGTTTGTGAGTGATTTTCTTCCTTTTTGTGTATATTTTTCTTTTTCTTTTCACGTTTGTCATCCCTTTTTTTTTCTTTATTGTGTCTATGTCTATATGTATAGTGATTAGGTGTGTAGTAGTGTGTACGTGTGTGCAGGTTCGGTGTGTAGTGTGAGAGGGGAGTATGGGAGTTGGGTCATGGGGTTGTGGGGTGTATGGAGTGGGGTAGTGGTAGTTTAGGCTGTTTATAAATTAAATATATATAAAATTATAATTATAAAAATATTAATTATTTTGAATTAAAAACAATAATGATACTAAATGGCTAATATATAACTGAGAAATGATTGTGTATTTATTAATCTAAATTAAAAGAAAAGTATATATTTTTTGTAACTTTATTTCTTTATAAACGATTAAAAATAAAGTTCTTA
>NC_028642.1:22348957-22350461 GCF_001406875.1 Solanum pennellii
TATATATATAATATTTTAAATAATCTTAATAAAATAATATAAAAGTCAAAAAATATTTTATTTAGATTTATACAAATATTTATACTTAAAAAAAATTGGTGTTAAGCTTAAATTCGATCAAAAATTACGTGTCTACAAATATAATTGTATATTTCATTTGCTGACTCTTTGTATGTTATGTGTTACAAAATCTTGTCCACATTGCATTATAGTGCAATTTTCACATGCAATTTATATGTAGATGACATGTAGCAAAACAAACTTGTGTGTAAAATTTGTACTGGTTTGCGTTTTTGGATTCTCTTGTTCTTGTTCCTATCTCAACAAAACATTAGCATAACACATGTGCGTCATATGAAACAACCTTGTGGTGTAAAATTTGTACTGGTTTGTATTTTTGGATTCTCTTCTTATTGTTTCAAACTTATCTCAACAAATTAGCATAACACATCATATATTTTCAGTCACTTATTCTCATGTTGAAATCTACACATCATATTGTGTTATAGATACGATATATCTGGAGTCAATGAGTCTGCATTCTCATGTAATAAAAATTCTTGATAAAAAAATATTTTCTTCAAACAGGACTTTATATAGTACGAATTTAAAATAATTAAACTTGAATACAAATTAATATAAAAACGAAAGACAGTATATACATTATAGAGAAGTGGGACATGTTAAATCTTCAAAAAGCAATAACGTGGATTTTTTTTATTGTAAGATTATATATTACATATAATTAGGGAGTGACACATAACGTGGCATTATCATTACTATAAGACGTATATATATCCAATTTTAATCATAGTTTCTTTTTGTACATGATATTGAGCTTGACCTGTCACGACCCAAAACGAGTCGCGAGTGGCACCCACATTTATTCTCCTATGTGAGCGAACCAACCAATCTAATCCCAATTTCTTACCAATAGTTCAACCATCATAAACAGAATATAATGCGGAAGACTTAAAACTCATTAATGAAAATCGATTAAATAACTTCTAAAGACTCAATACTTATTGTTCCCAAAAACTGGAAGTCATCACCACAAGAACATCTATCCTCAAAATTACTAAATATAAGAGTATCTAAGAAGCTAAAATAAATGAACGGCTACTCCATGCCAGAACTTCAAGGCATCAAGACGTAAATGAGAGAGAATCCAGTCCGAGCTAGGTACAATAGCTCACCCTGAAATCTGACGTGATGAAGACTGGCTAGAGTTGAGGACGAGTTGAAGACGATGGCACGTTTGCTGCACCCACAAATAACAAAGAAAAACAAATACAAGTAGGGGTCAGTACAAAACACAAGTACTGAGTAGGTATCATCGGCCAACTCAATGATACCTACTCAAAATAGAAAGCAATATATATCGAATAATACATAAATCCAACCAAATACTTAACAGGTGATAGCAACAAGTGTAAGAATCATTTACAACAACACCAAACACATCTATGAGGACTCAAGCCTCCACACCATACTCTTTTGGGAA
>NC_028642.1:22357401-22359275 GCF_001406875.1 Solanum pennellii
ATCCATATACTATCCTGGTGTCGGAACGTGACACCCGATCCACTATTCTCAATCTTTTAGTTCGTCAAGCCTTCTTTTATACCAAGGCATCATCATTAACAAAAAGATTCTAAGGTTTAAGATTCAACAGCCTCATCATGCTAATTCATCGCAATTATGTAATCATATCATACATACACACAATTAAGCAATATAGGAGACTTTACATTACTACCCAATACATATCATTCGCTATTAAAAGTTTACTATGAAATAGCATAAACCATAACCTACCTCCACCGAAAAATCGCGATCAAACAAGCTATTTTCCCAAAGCTGCGTTCTTCCTCTCTCTCGATCGATCGTTTCTCCCTCTCTTTGTTCTTTCTATTTTTCTTATTCAAACCCTTTTTCTTTTACCCTAATTGTCATATAATTAAGTATAAAAGATGATAAAAATAACACACTTTTTATTTCAAGGTTATCTCCTTTAACCCCCACGTAATGGAATTATTAACATTAATCCACTAACTTTATAATTATAAGCATGAATTGTCCAAAACGCCCCTTAAAAACTTTTAATAGAAATCCGACCCAGTCAGGGTTACGCAGCCTGTGACGGTCCGTCACGTCCGTGACGGTCCGTACTGCATGTCCGTCACAAAGTTCAGAGAGTTAATTCTGTGGAAAGATTTGTGACGGTCCGTCGTGCCAAACACGGTCCGTCCTGCCATTCCGTCGTGAAGTTCAGAGAGTCGATCTCAGTACTCAAATTTTCAGGATCTAAGTGTTTTGGAACGAGACACCCTCGACGGTCCGTCGTGGGATCCGTCGACCCAGACAGTTATTACCAGAAATAAACTCTACTGCTCAAAACGACTAAACAGGTCGTTACATAACCTTCAAACAGTGATTATGTAAATGTTTTGAACACATTATTTAATTGGCCACTAACAATGTAATATTTGGTGTTATTTATTTAATGGTTGGTTATTTAGTTATCATACAATTTTTTTTTGTTACCTACACTTTTTTTAGTTCCATATCTAAATTATTAAGAGTGAGTTTTATTCATAAGTTATCGCTTATTAGTTTAAGAAACACACATCATTCTTTTATGACATTCTCCGGTGTGTAATATACTCACTTTTTTATTTTAAAAAATTTCTCACATCACACTACACATGGACAAAATATTTTCACTCGACAAAAGTTAAATAATTATTAGCATTAGTTAAAATTAAAGATCAAAAAATTAATATAAAATGTTTTTCTTTCCTGACTCTTTCACTTCCTCTCGCCGTACAACCCTCCCACACCCCACCCCACCCCACACACCCAAAAACAAAAAATCTGCTTTGTTTACAGTTGTTTTATAAATGTATTTAAATTTTTTTGTTTTTACTTCATCTCCCTTTTCCCCTTCAAATTTTAATTTAGATAATTTTTTTAAACAAAAATTCTACCAACTCCATCTAAACTCCAATGCCAATTACTTTTCTTGTTTTGTGTTAGAATAGATATATACATATCGAAATTATTTTTTACTATATACTCTTTTAAGAATAAAAACTTTATTTATCTTATATTCGATATATAAATAGAAAAGAAATCTAAAATATTTATACATATCTAATGCAAAACAAGAAAGATTTTCAAAACTAAAAAGTAAAGTAGGAATGAAGGAATAAATATAATGGGGTAGCATTTTTATTTCTTAAAAATAAAATAATATCAATCTTTTGGGGGATTAGTGGGTGGGTGGGTGGAGGGTGAAGTATGAATTTGTTTTTAAAAAATTATGAAAGAAACTTTTTTTTTTAAAAAAAAAAAGGCCGGTGGATTTTAGGGGGGCGGGGGGAGGTGGTGAAGTGATGTAACAAAAATAATTTAAA
>NC_028642.1:22359708-22374364 GCF_001406875.1 Solanum pennellii
TATATATATATATATATTGGAATAGCAATAATTTAGTCTTTAATTTTTAATCAATTTAATATTAATATCGTTATTTATTTTTAGTCAAGGCGGAATATTTATCTTTATGAAATGTCATGTGTCAAGGTTTTTTCAAATAAAAGAGAAATTCTGTTATACACATGTGTGTTTTTTAAACTAATTAGTGATATTTAAGATACGGCAAAGGGTCAAATATACTCATGTACTATATGAAATATTTATATATATCATTAGTTATACTTTTGGGTCAAATATACCCCTTTTGTTATACTTTGAGGCTAAATATGACCTTATGACTAACTGAAAACAGGTAGACGGCTAAGATTGAAAGAACTATTCAATTTAAATTATATCAAATTTGAATATAACCCTCTACGCCCAAATAATTTAATTTGACCTAATTTATATCATTGACCCACCTGTATGTGCCAATGGAGGGAAGTGAACGATGAGTTTTTTAATAACATTGATCCACCAACTGGTTGTATATGCCGTTGGCACCAACTGGAGAGCAATTTGACTATGGAAATGAAATTTTTCAAGTTAAAAAAGAAAAAATAGCTCTGTAGATCGAGAATGTTGTCAATGGAACAACTCAGGTGAGCATTGGTAAGCGATGGAAAGAGTTTCTTGATTACAATGACATAATTGGCTTTATATTTCATGATGATGCAAAGAATCTTGACAGAGTTGCCAAGAATTGAGTTGGAAACCTAAATAAGTCACAAAAATGTAAAAATGACCAAAATAAGCCACTATTTTAGTTACTAACTAAAATAAGCTTAGTGGAAGAAAAGGTTCCACTTTATCTAATTTTCTAAACGTTTTCCGTTAGTGTCATAATGTGTATTTTTAATGTATAACGGAACTTTTTCTTACACTTTATAAAGTGTAAGTTAAAAAGTGGAGATTTTTCTTCCACTTTCTAAAAAATTACTTTACCTTTTCACCTTCTCCTTCTTTCTTTCACTTTCATGCTTCTAAGCTTACACTTTGAAGATTAACATTGATGGTCCCAATCCGATAACTGAAGTGGCCCCACACTAAATAAATTAAAATATCGGAGTAGCACAACCCGACAACATAACAATCCGTCCCTACAAATTATATAAATTAGGTATTTATTTAACATCTCATATTTTATTTACTTAGAATGTGTTTAATTTATATCATCTTGTGTCTAGTATAGTATCATTTTGCCTAATGGTTCTGATTCACAGAGTAAATTATAACTTACATGTTCTTAAATTATTTTGATTTTATTTTACAATGGAATAGTAAAAATATTAAGAAAAATAGAGTTGACTTAACATTCTTCCGTATTCCTAATTTAGATTTTATTTCTGCTTGTTAGTGGAATAATTATTGAAGTTCATAAGAGGATTAGTTGCTCAATCTCTATGTTGTATTAAATTTGAAAATAAATTTCGAAAAAGAAATATTCCTATGGTCAACCTTTGGACCGCACGTTAAAAAGGAGATTGGAATTTTGAATAGTATATTAAAGTTGAATTTTTTGAATTTTGTGAGAGTTCTTTAAGATACCCATTAGCTTTGACAAAATGATATTAAACATTTTTGAGAATGATATTAAACCACAAAGTTATAGTCTAATTTGTTTTTATCTTATTATTTAACTACAATAGAATGAATCAAAATATAATGATGTAAACACTGAAGCTAATCTGGCAAAGTAAAAAAACACTAAGGATGTGTTGGGAGCTCTATACAATCTGGCAAATTAAAAAAAATAATATCACATACTAGACATATAGGGAGTCTAGCAACTAATTTAGTGTAGATTCCTTTTTGTATGTGTTATAAACAATTCCTTTCACAAAATATAATTACCAGCATATTCCCAAGAAAATATCCCAGTGGTCTTTCTTACAAGTGATTGTTTACTTGTTCAAATACTACTTCGGTAACACTGTTTGGGTGATTGATTACTATTTCTGTAATTTTGTTTTAGTAATTTCTTTTGGAGTTAGCAGACTCAAGTTATTTCACCAACTTGAGCTGAAAGCCGAGAGAGTTATATCGTTATTATTTGTTAGATTTCGATTAATAGTAAAAAACATTCTTCATGATTATGTAATAGTTAATAACTAATAATTTTAAACATTATTTAGTTAAAATATTCTCGATCATCATATATGTTCTCACTACTTACTCAATTAGTATTCTTTTTTTTCTTTTACCCCCCTTCACAATTCAAAAGCTAAAACCTCGTTGAGGAACCTCGACAAATAATAAGAGGTATAATATAGAATTTTACTTTTACCGCAGAGGTCCAACAAAGCTATAAAAGTAAATAAAAAGCAGAACTGTCTATGCATTAATATGTCAAAATATAATTATATTATACGAATTAATATAATTTTGCTTACAGTATATAATGGAGCGTGTTGTGAATCCTGGACCAATTGATCGTACACTTCTTCTCTCTCAGCATGAGCATAAATCAGAATTGTTTTGGAAAGGTGAGATACCATTAGTAGCCTTATTAGGACGGTGCGCATGAATGATGCCTGGAATTTATTTCGTTTGCACCAATTTCATGACGTGTTGAGGAGATCTTACGTAGGTCCGGACTGTATGATGTAGTTTGTGTGGGCAGGCAGTATGATCGTGCCCTTGTTACAGCTATGGTTGAGCGTTGGAGGCCAGAGACTCATTGCTTCCACTTACCTTTTGGTGAGGTCACGATTACATTGCAGGATATGCAGGTCTTGTTTGGTTTGTGCATTGATGGTGATGTTGTGTATAATCAGGATGCTACCCGGAGGATTCGTCCATGGCGTACTTTATTAGAGACACTCACAAGATGCACCATAGCACCTACTGATATGGATGGTGCGAGTCGGGTGAGGATACATAGCATTACCGGCTACTTGCGAGATCAGTTACATGTAGATCCGATAAGAGATGCTACTCCAGTGGAACGAGTGGAGAGGATTGCTAGACTTTACATGCTTGTTATATTAGGAGGCATCTTATTTCCGAACTCTTCAGGAAACCTTATTAGTTTACATTACTTGGCGTTCCTAGATCGTATCCACGATGTAGGTAAGCACAGTTGGGGCAGTGCAGTGCTAGCCTACTTGTACCGTGCACTTTCTCGGGCATCTATAGATAATGTGATTGACATTTGCAGATTTATTCCTCTCTTTCAGGTAATTTTACTTAAGTTTTAAAATACATTCAAATGTAAAAATCTTTAACATTATACCGTACAAGAATATTTTTTCTACATTCAATTTTTTAAAATATTTAAATTACATACAAATAGTTTATTTTCTTTGCCTGCTTCTTTCNTAGAAACACTCACAGGATGCGCCATAACACCTACTGATATGGATGGTGCGAGTCGAGTGAGGATACATAGCATTACCGGCTACTTGCGAGATCAGTTACAAGTAGATTCGATAAGAGATTCTACTCCAGTGGAATGGGTTGAGAAGATTGCTAGACTTTACATGCTTGTTATATTGGGGGGCATCTTATTTACGAACACTTCGGGGAACCTTATTAGTTTACAATACTTGGCGTTCCTAGATCCTATCTATGATGTAGGTAAGTATAGTTGGGGCAGTGCAGTGCTAGCCTACTTGTACCGTGCACTTTGTCGGCCATCTATCGGTAATGTGGTTGACACTTGTGGATTTATTCCTCTCCTTCATGTAACTTTAGTTAAATGTTAAAATACATTCAAATGTAAAAAACTTTAACTTTACACCGTACAAGAATAATTTTTCTATAATCAATTTTTTAAAATATTTAAATTACATACAAATAGTTCATTTTATTTGTCTGCTTCTTTCGGCTGAAACCTGCATTGATAAAGCACACAATGTTATTCTATTAGAAAACCTACATAGTTTTAAAAAAGAGGTCCCACCAAAGGTTGAAACTCACTTCATAATTACTATGAATAATTATTAGAAAACCTACATAGTTTTAAAAAAGATTCACTTACATTTTTCTACAGCTATATATATATATATATATATATATGTAATTATCTATTTTTTTTTGTTAATGATGATAATTTCATTATTTTGTTTGTCACATCAAGGTTTGGTATTGGGAGAGGGTCTTGCCTGTACAACCATCAGCTCCTCCTCAGCATGATGGTGACATATTACTTCTATATGCTAGGCGTTGGACGCGTGGAACTGATAGTGATACTGAGTCATATCATGTTCATATCCCAATTAGAGACCAGTTAGACCGCATGACGGAGAATCAGGTACATCAAATAATTTTTGCAACTCTACTAAAACAATTAAAAAATATAAATTACATATAAAAGTAAATCAATAATAATTTTATTTGTATACTAATCAGTTAATGTTGATTTTATTTAATTGTTATATCTTAAAAATAGTTTCACCGTACAATGAGATTTTACACACACTGCCTCATTATTGTATGGTCGATGAGCCCCTATGGATGGCATGTGTTCCTATGTTTTGCCTAGAGATTGTTGAAGTGCACTCTCCTGATAGAGTAATGCGACAGTTTGGTCATTCCCAGCATGTACCTGTGATTGTTGGGGAACCAACCACCATGTGCATAATCAGCGTAGGAGGCTTGGACCAAAGGTTCTTGAAATGATGGATAAATATTTTCGTGATTGGGGTAATCGACATCAGAGTTTAGCGGTGGAGGTAAATGATGGTACTAGCGGGGCAGGGTATAAATTATGGTATATGATGCAAGGAAGATTGTTTATAGGTAGTCCTGCATTAGAGGTTGCTGTATCGTCAGACTTTGTTCATTCCGCTGATACTAGTATTGCAATGTCCAGAGGACTATTTAAGTTGTATAGTCTTGCATTACAGTGGCAGAGAGACACAACCTCAGCTTCACATGGTGAAGAGGTATCTCAGATTGTTAAAGATACATTGGTTGAGGCCGAAATATAATTTAGAGAGCCATTTTTTGAAAGAGATCCTTTATTTGAACATGTGCGTGCAAGAGGACCCAGACGTGGACGGATGGGGCATAGAGGTAGAGCTCAAGGACGCAATCTAGGACGTGGCGCTGGTGGTATGCCTATGCCTCCAGACATAGAGGCAGAGGTGAGAGTAGAGGCTGATGATTTGCATGTTCATCAGTTTGGCACGTCAGACATCATGAATTTATTACATATGTCATTTGATCCTCATTCAAGACCGACTTGAGATGTGGAAGAAATCGGACGTATGAGCTATGATTCAACAATAGATGTTGGAGATTATATACCTGATATGATGGTAAGCATTAACAATTAATTATAAACTTAAAACATTACTAACTTATATAAATATTTCAAAATAAATAAACAAAACTATTTATATATTTTTGTAGGCACATTAGGTACTATCCATTGTGACAACGAAGATACTACTATTTATAACACTCGAAATTTTATCGAAGGATTGCTTGATGATCTAATTGAATCACAGGTTCGTGTTATTTATCTATTTAATACAGTTATTTTCTTTAATTATTGAATGAGGGGTCTTTTGTTTTTCTTTTGTTTTAGTTATCTAGAATTCAAGATGCTTGACCAAACAATCTATAAATATGTTCTCCGAAAATAGTAGGTGTGAGGAAAAAAACAATTTTGAGATCCCATGAATAAGGCGATAGAATCTCAAACTTTGGTGTTGAAACATCATACATGCACACATAATTGGAAGTGACTTGAATGTCTATCACCTCTAACAATACACAACTTGCATCACATTGCATATTCCTATCATTTATACTTTTATTTTTAATTTCTACTATCTAACTTTGTATTGCAGATCACCTTATCACCACTCTCGTCTTCAGATTTTACTTTCAATATGTCAGTGGATGATATGCCGCAAACACCCAAAAGAAAAAAACGTGTTAAAATAATTGTAAAGAATGTGAACATAAAGGACCTTCCGGCCTAAAAGCGGAAGAGGAACAATGAACATGAATATGGATATACGGGACTTAGACCGCGAGATATTTTACGGATTTCAAAAAAGGGTTGTGTAACATAATATTATTATATTTGTCTATGAATCTTTTTTTATTCTAATCATATATAGTTTTATTTTGGTTTATGTATCTTTTTTTGTGGTGTATAGTATTATTGTTTTAGTTATATATATTATTATTATTTTGTGTATGTATTTTTTTTCTTTTAAAAGTGAATGAAAAAATTTGAAAATTTAAACATGACTTGAAGATGATCAAAAGTTCGAATAAAAAATTGCATAAAAATTGATACAAGAATAAATTAACACAATTAAACATATTTCTTTAGCTACTACCACCAACTGAGGCGTTTCGAGTTCGTGAATGACAGTTGCGCCTATCATGGCATATTTGTTTGCATGTTGAGCACTTGCGAGTGAGTGTACTTGCAGGAACATCCATTTCATTTTGTTTACGGGTGGTTTTATTTATGCCCCACTTTTTGTAAATAATTTTTATTTGTTATAATAAGAAAGGGACTATCATGCCAATACTTTTCACCGCCGAGTGGATTGAATTGTCCAAAGTAGATTTTTTCGTAGCTACGCACAGTGAATTCTGGTGTCATATTCTCCCATGTTTGATACCCAATTTGGTCAAATCCCTTTATTGCATGAGAACACAGAATGTGGTATGATTTTCATTTACCATATTGACATTTTCCTTGTGATGCATTTACAATGTGCTTATTACCACCACGACTATGATGCATATGTGTTTGCACCTCAAATATGTTTTTCCTTTGTTGGTAATAGTTGATCAGTGTGTGTCGTTGTGACTTTTTTCGATTATCCTCAAAAATCTTGAATGATTTAGGCATCCATTGTTGCATTTCCTGTACTAGATGATTAACAAATTTTGATCTTGTAACAAACTGATTCATAATTTGATTGTAAGTGAGTCTTACCATTACAGTAACGATTTGAGAAGACCATTGAATGATTCAGAACTGTTTGTTGTCAGCATGCCCCATCTCTTACCTCCATTCCTGTGCAATATCCATTTGTCAAGATCGTTCTTCATTAGCCACACATGTGCTTCCGCATTAATCTCCTTGATCTTTTTCATTTTTTCCGAAAAAGTTTTCTCCTAACAGTGATTTGCAGCTGCCCATAACAGGTTTTTCAAAGTGACATTTTTGAATTTTTTTTGAAAATTGGCTTTCAAATGTCTCAAACAAAAATGATGGAACCCAAATGGAGCCTGCCAATTCGGAGAATTATAAACGGATGAGAGTATTTCGTGATGCCTATTTGATATCAATGTGACCCCTCTACGACCCTTGACAACGTGCAAGTGCTAATGATCCAAAAATAAAGTCCATGTCTCTATGCTCTCATTTGCAACTATTGCAAATGCCAAAGGTAATATAGAGTCGTTACCATCTATTGTAATCGCAATCAACAACTTGATATCATATTTTCCATAGCATGTGTTACATCGATCGATATAACAGGACAACAATGCACAAACCCATCAATGCATTATTTAAAAGCCCAAAACACATAGTTGAATACATCTTCAATGACATCAACACGCCGCTCTGTTTTCCATTCTACTATTGTTCCAGGATTGAAGTGTTTCAAAGCTTCCATGAACCTCGGTAACTCGGCAAAAGAACCCTCCCAAGTACCATAGACTTTTTCAAAAGCCCGCTTGCGACCAAGATAGGCTTTTCTTCTACTTATCGAAATGTCATATGCTTTAAGAACGGTTGTTTGACAGTCTTTGATGGGAAACCTGAAAACTAATAATAATATTGATTATCAAATAAAAACAAATATTTTCTTATTAAATAAGAATCATCTAAGGATAAAATAGTACATTAGCTTTCTTTCTATATCAACACGGAGGACGTTAGCAATCATCTCAACATCCAAGTTGAAATGTCCTTCGCGACATGTACACATATCACATGTATGTTCTTCAATGTATCTTCCAACTTTTTACATGTTAGTATGTTTATCAATAAAAGAAGTCAACCTAAATCGACATCCTTGTTCTACACGCCTGCAAACAAGACGCCATGATTTTTTTGTCGATTTAATAACAAAGTACTCCCTTGCTACTTTCAGATATAGAAGTTTAACTGCTCTTTGCAACTGCTTCTTTGAATTGAATAACATGCATTTTTCAATATAAATAGCACCATTCATGTAATCTTCTGGTTCATACCACGTACGTTATGATGTATACTCATCATATGTATCACCAAAGATATCTGAACCATCCGGGAGATGATCAAGATAAGGAATTTCATGATTACGTAACGGGCTCATGGACATTGGTCTTGGTGATCGATTGAGAGTCAAAAAACCATCATCACTAGATGATGCCTCAAATGGAACATTGTCTTCTGATTCCTCACCATTAGGCAAATCATTACTATCACTAGCTGAAGGTGAGCCATAATTAGGAAGGTCACGATCATTGATATTCCAGGATCACTGGGTTCATCTTATGTAATATTTTTCCTATATCTGTAAAAAAGTATAAATATTTCGCTCATGCGATTAACTTACTTAAATAAACAAAATCAAGCGTTGGACATACTGATGATCATCTGCACCAAAAGTACGCGAGACATGAAAATTTGAGGATGTTCCAACATTTTACGTCGTTTCAAAGTGTGAGGACTGACCAAAATAATTATCTAATCCATAACTTAGAGCAATATTCCTATCTTGCTGAGGTAAACCGCTACAAAATATATAATAATAAGAAAAATATATCATATAAACTAATAAATAATTGAAAAAATCAACAAATATTGATTGAAATATAATTATTGAGCATTACCGATCACTTTCATTGATAGTTTCATTTAAATCAAAATCATATGGGCTGATAAGAATATTTTGATAATGAGTCATGTAAGGAAAATCAGTAGATTGATTTATTGGAAATTCATCAAAGTTGTTACGAGTTTCTAATTGGAGATTGACATCGACTGATAAATGAGAACGTTGTTGACTAATCTTAGGCTCCTTCATAACATAGATTTCAAGTATTGTTAACTTGATTTGATCTATGTGGTCATTTGGAACCGTCAAAAAGTCGGTCAACGATTTGTCATAATGGATAATCCACTCTCCAAAATTAACTTGTCCTTGTGATAAAAATGAAGTAAGGCATTTTCCGACTATAACCAAATTATACTAAGTACTGTTTATACTCATCCTTTTATAAATTGATGAAATAAATTTATGATATTGAACATTAATTGGATATTTAGCATTGTGTTTGGGAGGACAATAATAATAAACAATATTTTTGTCATGTATAATTTAGTCATTCCAATAAGTTGAAACTTTAACTTAGGCGTAAAAGACATTTTTTTTAGATTGAATGAACAAATATAGAAGATTTTATGTTGTAGGTGATATCAATTATTTTAAACGTCCTTAAATAGAGATTGAAAGTTTTTTCAGAATAAAAAAAATAAAAATACATAGTGTAATATTTTTTTCCATTTTATGACATGTCAAATCAACATAATTGTATGACAACACTGAAAAAACTTTTTCAAAACGTGAAAAATATTCCTCTTATAAGTGTAAGAAAAAGTTACACTTTATGAAGTGTAATAAAAAGTTCCACTTTATAAAGTGTAAGATTTTCTTCCACTTTATAAAGTGGAAGAAAAAGCTCCACTTTATAAAGTGTAAGTTTTTCTTACACTTAATAAAGTGTAAGAAAAAGTTTCGTTATACATTAAAATACACGTTATCACACTAACGGAAAACGTTTGAAAAATTGGATAAAGTGGAACTTTTTTTTTCACTAAGCTTATTTTAGTTACTAACTAAAATAGTGACTTGTTTTGGTCATTTTTATATTTTGGTGGCTTATTTGGTTCCCAACTCCCAAGAATTGTACCTGAATTTGATTAGGTCGGGTTAAATTGTTCAAGGCGGGTTATATTCAAATTTAATTATTTTAAATTAAATAACTATTTTAATTTTAGTCGTTTATGTGTTCTTCGTTAGTGATAAGGATATATTTAGCCTAAAAGTATAACGGGAGAGATATATTTAGCCCAAAAATATAAGTAAGAATATATTTAAACTAGTTAATATAGTACAAGAGTATATTTGACCCTTTGTCCTATTATATATGAAACACATATGCCCAATAATTTATGTATAAAATTCAAAAAACAACATATTTTAGATATGTTGTTTACACTTTATCTAGTATGAGTACTAAGAATAAAATCAGCCAACCAATTTTTATCTTTAAACTATTAGGAATTTGGATGTCATACTCTTTACGGCTGATTGAAATAATAATATATGTCTACACATGGAATGAATTATGTTGGAAATGTTAATATGCAACTCTACCTACGGTCGACGTAACGTAAAGAGATAAAACTATAATATTGATCTCGACTCTACCTACAGTCGACGTAACATAAAGACATAAAACTTTAATACTAATATGTGACTCTCTTTGGATCGTTGCCTACGGTCGATGTAGATGAATCATGTGATTTTTTATAATGTATCGATGTTTATTATGTGTTATTAATTTTTTGAATTTTGACTACTGTATTTGGAATATTCACATATAGCAAACATAAAAATCATATTTGTATGTTATAACATAAAAATCATATTTGTATGTTATAATTATAGTTTGCATAATTGCACTGCATAGCAAACATAAATATGTATATTTCGCTATACATATACGAAAAAGCAGTCGTATAGTTTTCCATACATATGCAAAGAAAGCAGTTGTATAATTCGCTATACATATGCAAAGAAAGCAGTTGTATAATTCACTATACATATACAAAAGAAAGCAGTTGTATACAAAATATCAACTGTATAATCTTTGTATGTATAAAACGAGAAAGAGAGAGAGGCAAAAGAAAACTAACAGAGAATATTTGTATTGTATAATTATAAGTGTTTAAGACGAAAATATATGTATTGCATGTGTATATAATTTTCTTTCGTTTTATACAAACAGAAACGCGATTTATACATTTCGTTTCTTTTTGTATAAGCGAAAGAGGCGAGGGCGGCGAGTGAGATCTGGAGAGTGACAAGAGAATTCTGGGAGAGGGGAGAGAGCGGAACGAAAATATATGTATATATACAATTTCCTCTCGCTTTATACAAATACAAACACATTTTATACATTTGTGTTTATATCAAAGCGAGAGAGACGAGAGAGACTGCCACCAAACGAGAGTGGCGAGTAAGATTCCACCTGCTAGAGAGGTGAAAATAGCAACAATTTGTTATAGAATACAATTAAATAAAAATATATTTATATCATTTAATTTGAATTAATGGTTTACTATTATATACAATTTTCCCTATTTAAAAATGAAAGAATTACGAGAATTTAATATTTAAGATCATAATTTACATATTATTATTTAGTATTTTTATTTACAACATTCACATATTTTTTATTTATAAGTGTGACAATGGATTATAAAATAAATATCTACATGATTTAAGACCTATTTTATTGGTTAGTGGATTGATTTAATGCACTCATATTTTACATTTTATTTTATTTACTATTTAGGATCTCAATCACAATTATATTTGAATACGCTCCTTAATAAATATCTCATTTTCTCTTTCTAGTTAATCTTTACATAATAGGACTACCAACTAAATGTCATTTATCATCTTTTTCCTTGGTATTAACGCACTATTACTCTTTTTTTCTTTTTTTCAGTGTCATCTCTTTATATCTCTTTCTTAAAAATATCCATTGACAAATTTCTCTCATTCTTTTTTTCCTTTCAAATTCATCTCTAACAACACAAAAAGATTATCTACGCACATAAATTATTACCTCAAATAGATTAAAAAAAAAGGAGGGGAAAAGAAAAGAAAGTTATAAGTGTTATTTTGAAGAATATTTTGCTACCGTAAATTTTGTGTTGCCAATAATTATAGTGTCCTTGTTTATTTAGGAATACAAATTCTTGACATGTAAATGTGCTAATATTGTGATGTATAAATGTGGTACTAAAGATGTGAGTATGCATAGGCTAACACCTGATTTGTTTGTCGTTAATGGGGTTTGAATCTTAATTATTCCACCTCATTATGAGTGTTTAGGAGTTAATCTGAATTATTCAGATTCAGTTCATTAAGTTTGTTTGTTTTATTTTCTTATAAGTTTTTAAATGGGTTCAAATATATCTGAATGAATCAAATCTATAACAGTTTTTAACACTATTCGGACAGAACGCACCGGGTGTTTACACCAAACTAATTCACTTTTCATTATATATGTGATTAATTAATAAGGTTAAGTAAAATGAACTATAAACGCATGACATGCATGTATTGGATTGGTGTAAACACCCGGTGCAGGTAATTTTTACTCTATTCAGACTCAAAAGTAAGACTTCTATCTTAATTCTACTACGTCACAACAACTCATAAAAGTTGTTTTCTTATTTAATAGGGAAAAGGTCAAAAGTACCCCTGGACTATTCGAAAAGGTTTAAAAGTAGCACTCATTCACCTATTCGATTAAAAATACTCATTCATCCATTCTTTTGGTCCATAATTACCCTTGAAACTAACAACCTTTTATTTTTAAATTATTATTAATAATTATTATGTAGCATCTTCCTATTGAATAAATTTAAATTTCAATCAAAAAATCTTTTACCCATTTGACCCATATTCACATTTTTTGACCCAAACCAAACAAAAAACTCATCAAAATTAAAAGATTTGAACATCTCTTTTCTACTATTCAAACCTAATAACCAATTCTTTTTCCCATCACCATATGCAAACTCAATCAATGATAACTAAAATAATACATATATTCATATCAATAATCAATCAAAAACTAGCGAATTTAATACCAATTAAAAATAAAAATCTCTTCTTGATTGTGTTAGAATTTGGTCAATGCCATCACTAAAATACAATCAAATAGAGCTTTTTAGTGTAACTCCACTATGAAAAATTGAATCTTTGAAAAGGATGTGAACCAAAAGGAACAAGAAGACCCAATTCGGGTTTTCTCAATACTATCATGAAAACACAATCAAGAACAACTTTTTTAGTGCAACTCCACCATGAAAATTGAATCTTTTGAAAAGGGTGTGAACCAAAAGGAAGAAAGAAATAAGACCCAAGTCAAATTACCTCAATTCCACTATAAAAGCACGATTAAGAAGAGCTATCTATTGCAACTTCCCCTTTAAAAATTGAATCTTTTTACATGGTGTGAACCAAAATGAAGAAACAAGAAAGACCAAATTCAAACACAATCAAGAAGAGTTTTTTTATTTTGTTTGATACGACCAAATTCAAATACAAATATGTCAATTTCAATTTCAAATACTAATTAATTCAATCATTAATTTTATTTTGAAATTGTGGAATAAGAAAAGAGGAAAAAAGAAAATAAACTATTAAGTTCAAGGGAAGAGAAGAAGTCATGACATATAATTTATTATTTTTGATAAAAATTTTAATTGGGTTTGGGTCAAAGAATGTGGATATGAGTCAAATGTGTAGAAAAAATTTGATGGGTTGGATATAAATTTATCAAATTAAAATATGCCACATAATAATTAATAATTAATAATAATTAAAAAATAAAAGATTGTTAGTTTTAGAGGTAATTGTGGACTAAAAAGGTGGATGAAGGGTATTTAACCCAATAGGTGAATGAGGGGTATTTTAAACCTTTCGAGTAGTTTATGGGTATTTTTGACCCTTTTCCATTTAATAAATGTTAGTTACATGCTTATCATTATAATTTCCTTTATTTTTATTAACTTAATATATATCTTTTACTTTCATAAATTAATCAACATATTTGTATTGATAAGCATTCCATGATATAATATATAGCACGATTTCAAAAAATATAAAAGTATTAATTATTTGATCGGGAACTATATAACAAATGTCTATTATGAAATAAAATATTTTCATAAATTTTATAGCACTACTCTATATAAACTATTTTACAATGCATTATATTAGATTCTAAAAGTGTTTGAGTGGAAATAATAGTCATATTAATAATGTAACTTAATATTAAATTATTAAAAGATAGATCATATTCATATTACCTTGTGGCAATAAAAATGTTCAAAATAGTATTTTTTTATAAAAATAATTATTTTACTAAAATGAGATTTTTAATATATTTTATTGATATAACGTTTAATTTGATATGCACATTCAGATATTGAAAACAAGTCATCCCAAGACAATGATCAGATTCAGATACAACATCTTAATATTCAGATTTACACATCTAGATCTTAATGCACATCTTAATATTCATATATATATTCAGATTCAGACGTCTTAATTTAATGAAAACAAATCAGGACTAAGAGTGTGTTTGGTATGCTTAAAGATGTTTTCTGGAAAATATTTTCCAATTTTCCATGTTTTGTTGGGACAAAAGTTTTAGAAAAATGTTTTCCAAATCAACTCATTTTCCACAAAATTGAGGAAAATGACTTCCCTTCAAAAACATAAGAAAAACATTTTCCAAAACTCTCCTCCAATTTCAAATTACATTTTTTATGGAAAAAATATTAATTTTTTTAAAAAATATTCAATTTCAATATTTTATTTTTTTACTCGATCCCTGACTCCACCCCACCCCA
>NC_028642.1:22374602-22376382 GCF_001406875.1 Solanum pennellii
ACCCAACCCCGACAACCAAAAAATTTAATTTTGTTTTTAAAAATACTATCAACTTCAAATTTTTATTTTTTCACTCCTACCCCTCCGCCTGCCCCCACCCACTACCCTCACCACCACCCCAAAGAAATAATAATTTTGTTTTCAAAAAATATTTTCAATTTCATAAATTATTTTATAATTTAGTAAAAATAAAAGATGTCTCTCAAAAATATTTTTCATTCATAAATCAAACACTAAAAATCATTTCTCGAAAATATTTTCTACTCACCAATCAAACATGAGAAAATAAGTCCAAAATCTACATGTTTTTCAGAAAAAATATTTTCTAGGAAAATATTTTCCACGAAAAACATTTTCCTCCATGCCAAACACACCCTAAATCTAGTTATTGATTACTTCTATGTTTATCTAGGTTTATAGCACTTAAAAATATCAAAAACTGTTATGCATAGACAAGATCTCTTAGGAGTATTAGCTTTACTATAAACGTTTTTCTTTTTAATATCTGGAGGTTAGGTTTCCATGTCCCGCTCTAGCTCTGTAATTTTTGTTAATCTTATTAACATGATTATTTTTTTAAAAAAAATAAAGGTTATAATGACGATAATTGTAATGTCTAATTTGTTAATATATTGGGCGATGGTGAAATATGAATTTGTTTATATTGCAGGGTTGAATTGTGAAAATGAGTAGTGTGTATTAATTTATAGTAATTCTGGTGTCTTTATGGTTAATAATTTATCTATTATTTTACTATAAGAAGGTATTGATATGACATTTTTTGTGGTAGTGAGTTACTGTGTTGGTATTTTTTGTGGTTGTTTGTCTATTAATTAATAAATATAGCCTGATGAATTGTGGAGGTGATGATGTTATGGTATTAAATGTGATATTGAATTATTATGTTGGTAATTTTTGTGATTTCTTGTTTCCATTAATGTGATGTTTTGAGTTGCGGAGATGTATATATTATGATGTAGAATAGTGAAAGTGAATATTTGTATTGGTTGTTTCAGTGAGAACATTAATAGGTGTTTTATACCATTTAATGCCCATAGAAATTCTTAAGTAATTTTGTCTTTTTAGGGTTATACCATGTGTTAATCTAACAACATGACTCAATATATGCAAATAAATTACAAATTTATACCATATTATATATACAACAGACGTTTATACCAACTATGGAGCCAACATTATACCAACAATTGTTATAATGATATATACCTTTAAATATATCAATATATATAAAAACCATTTTGACATTTAATTTTTTTTCAAAGAAAATCATTTTATACCATGAAGAAAATCAACTTTTTGGTGATGGTTTGTGTCACGCCCCAAAACGAGCCGCGAGTGGCACCCACACTTATCCTATTATGTGAGCGAACCAACCAATCTAAACCCCAACAGTTCAACCATAATTAACAAAATATAATGCGGAAGACTTAAAACTCATTAATAAAAATCAATTAATAACTTCTAAAATTTAATATTCATCATCCCCAAAATCTGGAAGTCATCACCACAAGAACATCTATCCTCAATTTACTAAATCTAAGAATATCTAGGAAGCTAAAATAAATAAACAGCTAGTCCATGCCGGAACTTCAAGGCATCAAGACATGAAGGAGAAGATCCAGTCCAAGCTAGAAGCATTAGCTCACCCTGAGATCTGACGTGATGAAGACTGGCTAGAGTTGCGGTTGAGTTGAAGACGATGGCACGTTTGTTGCACTCCACAATTAACAAAGAAAAACAATTACAAGTAGGGGTCAGT
>NC_028642.1:22383614-22406489 GCF_001406875.1 Solanum pennellii
GTCCGTCCTGCAGGTCCGTCACAAAGTTCAGAGAGTTAATTCTGTGGAAGGATTTGTGACGGTCCGTCGAGCCCTCAACGGTCCGTCCTGCCATTTCGTCGTGAAGTTCAGAGAGTCGATCTCAGTACCCAAATTTTCAGAATATAAGTGTTTTGGAACGAGACCCCCTCAACGGTCCGTCGTGCCCATGACGGTCCGTCGTGGGATCCGTCGATCCAGGCAGTTATTGCCAGAATAAACTCTATTGCTCAAAACGACTAAACAGGACGTTACAGTTTGACAGTTTGAAAGGTATAACATAACCATTTTGAATTACTAAGCATTACAGAATGATCTTCAAAAATTGATATATAATTTGATATATAATGCCACTACATGTCCCATAATAATTTTTAGGTTATTCTAATTATTAGAGAATTACACTATATGTTAATCCAACAATATAACTCATATATGCAAATAAATATAACATATTTATACTATACTTTTAACCAATATTCAATCATTTAATCCAGAAATATTTAAACCAACAAATATTATGATATATACCTTTTAACATCTTTTTTTCTAAAAAAAAGCATTTTATATGATGGAGTAAATTGACTTTTGACAATGGATAGACTAGTGTTTCAAGACTAGAGCGAATACCATTTACGATTACTAAAATCGTTAATATCATTAAATATTGAGATAAATATCAAAAATATATCTGAACTATCTCTTTTTTTTAGTTTCATATTCAAACTATCACTTATTATTTGAGAAACACACCTCAGTTGTGTGTGTAAAGCACTATCTCTTTTATTTTAAAAAAACTGACACATGACATTTCATATTGATAAAATATTCCATCATCACAAAAATAAAATAATAAACTATTAATATTAATAAAAAAAATCAAAGATTAAATTACTACATTCCCAAAATCTACTTTTTTTATAAAAAAAAAATCTCTTACCCCACTCCACCACCTCCTCACCTCCCCCCCTCCCCGACAATTCCCCGTCCTTTTTTTAAAAAAAATAAAATTATTTTATAAAACATTTTTAAAAAATTCATACTTCACCTTGTCCCACCCCCAAATTGATATTATTTTATTTTTAAAAAATAAAATTCCACCCACCATATTTAACTCTCCATTCCTAATTTATTTTTATTTTTTACATTTTTACATCTTTCTTATTTTGTGTTAGATATGTACATATATCTTTTAGAAATATTTTTCTACTTGTGTACCGAATATAACATAAATAAAAATTTTACTTAAAAAAGATTGTGGCAGCAAGTAAAAATATTTTTAATATATTTATATCTAACAGAAACGAAAGAATTTGAAGCATACGGTTAGGTGGAGTGGAGGTGAATTAAAAATAAAAATACTTTCATAAAAGAAATTTAAATTAAAAAAAACACTAGAAAAAGGCTCTCGGGATGGGGGGGTAAACTAAAAAAATAAAATCCAACAATATTAACAAATATTAGAGATATTTGGGGTAGGTAAATAACAAAATAGAGGAAATTGATAAGTTAGAATACCACTAAATGTTGAATATTATGTTTTCCTTTCTTTTTTGTTTTATGTGTATTTTGTAAAAGTTCTATTGCTATGTTGATGAAAAGTAAAACTACTGTTATATAGTGATTATTTAGATACTTATTTTATATAGTTAGATTATTTACCCTCAATTTAATTGAAGTAGCAATGTTGATACATTGTGCAATGTACTGCATTCTCGATCCTTTATTTATATTAAAAGCTTTTCAAGAAACACAACGAGAAGCAAAATGATTGAAAACTCAATTGACATACAAATTATTGAAGTGGAGTGCGTATGACTAGAAATGTTAATTATTTTTCTTGTCTAATAAAGTAATTTTATTTGTATCAATAAATAATAATAATAATAATAAAAAATGCAATGTTGATAAGATTCTTGAAGTAAAATTACTTTTCTAACAAATAAAAATATTTAATATTTCTAAATTCTAAAAATGTCCAGTCAAACAAATTATAGTGTATGTTTGTATGGTTAAATTTTTGAAGTGGAAAATGAACAATCAAATAAACAAGAAATATGACCATTCCCATGTATTGAAAAATAAGAGAAATTTGAATTTGGAAGGAAAGAGTAAAAATGTGCAAGCATATATATATAATGTGAACACGTATTATTATAAAAATTTATCAACAGTTAACTGAATGAACCCAAAGAGCCCCCCCCCCCCCCAAAAAAAAAAAAAAACATGTGTCTAGAGAGCAGGCTGATTAGAGAAGGGAAAAGGATACGGGAGGCAAACGAGGAGGCCTAAGAACAATACTACAACTCCAAGAGCCATGTATTTATTTTGAGGATGAGTGACTTCTTCTGATAGTGGAGCAATAGGCCCTCTTTGGAGGAAGAATATTAGGACTACCCAGTAAAATGCTACATCGTTAAATAATGAACATATTCCCAGAAGACCAATAGATAGAGCACTAAGGCGAGCTGAAGCCTGCGCAGCATCAAAATTAACCATCAATTCATCCATCCATCCATCTTTACACATGTTATAGACACTGTTATGTTATGTTACCTTCCTTCCCCACATCGCAAATGCAATCCGACCACCATCAAGCTCTCCTGCAGGAATGCTATTGATAGCATTTATCACAAGTCCAGCCCACGCCCATATCACAAGCGGATGTACTGATATAGGACTTCCTTCCTGGAGAACATCTCCTAAATAAAGCTTGGCTACATGTCAACAATCAAAACAAAGGCTCAACTCTTTCTTTGCACAATAGAGTACCAATCATAACACAAACTACTATTACTACTTACCTATACCACCAGCTAGAAATGATTCATGGAACACAGACGGATCTACGATGATGCCAATCCCATCAGTAGGAGGTAACATGAATCCTGAAAGCAAAAGAATAAACCCCACACAGAACCCAGCTAATGGTCCAGCTGCTGCAACTTTCAACAGATCTTCACGATTTGGTACAACATTTAGAATCCTTGTTATAGCACCAAAACATCCTATCTGCCACCAGAACAGCTCATTAAACGTGATGGCCAATCACATTTCACCACTCACCATGACTAACTAGACAGCACCTAAAAGTTCTCTTGCAGCCACATCACTGAGAACTACCATACATAGAGTACTTGAAATTAAGTCGGAACTTGACATATGGTGAACTTATGCATTTTCTTCCTGAAGCAGTAAGAGATACAAGGAAATATAGAAATTTAACAAGAGTGTCTAAAATTTCCAATAAAGATGATCAAGTTACACATTACGGGCTGTAGTAACAATTTACAGAAATTCTTAAAAATTTATAGAATCTTCCTTTGAAGTAATGCAAATGTATTTCGAAATAGCTATTGGGTTGGGTCCATCCATAGCCAATTAACATATAAATAACCATTATGGGTGTTGAGAAAAAGAAAAGATAGTTTTTTAACATTAATATGATGGCCAGTGTTCAGAAAGAGAATATTCAATACATCTTACTACAAAGGATTTTTAGTCTGAAAACAAGGGAATTCATCAGCTTCATGAGGATTACTAAAGACCGATGACACGAGTCGTGGTTGCTACAGATCCGGAGAAACCAGTAAATCTGCTCACTATTAATTTCGGTTAAGTACTACACTTACACAGGAAAGCAATTGAAATTCACACGACTATCGCTTTGCAGGAAAAAAAGAGTAGAAATTCACTCAACCTTGCGGCTTGGTGATGCTAAAACCAATGACTTGGATAACCATTAGAAGAGTTTTTGGTCCCTTACAGGTGCTGCAAGATATCTGTAATTTTAATACTATCGCACTAGAAAAGAAAGAGAACTCTTGTCTCTGGGTGTCACTAATGAGCATTCTCAAGTGTTATTATAAAGAGAAATATCATATCAGGCCAGATTAACATTACAAGACTGACTATTTCTAATAATAGCCAACTACACTGCAGACAGGACAAACCAAATGTCACGAATTATCATCAAAAGTAGCTTTATGACTTGACAATTTTAGTGTCCAAACATTTATCAGTCTGACACGGTTAGCAAACTCCAATACAACAGAATCTTCCCAAGAGAAAAGGTGCAGTAGATAATTGATGCATTCCTGACCCAACAAGGATATCTTATCAGCTGACTGGAGAAATGCTTCACCTATGAGTCATAGTTGGCAGTTACAAAAGGACTCCACAACCCCCAAAATAATTTTTTATCAATATGAGGTTTTAGATCAACTAGGACGACATATGAATAAGGAGACACAAAGGGTTGTCTAATCCATAGAGTGCATGAAACCTACGGTCCTATACACCTTACCTGCCAGCTAGGAACAAAATATGGGATGCTGAGCTTAATCCCAATCTCTGTGGCAACTAAACGATGGCTAACTTCATGAACCCCCAGAAGAAAGGCAGTCATTAAAGCTCCAGGTAATCCATCTTTCAACAAGTCAAGATTGTCGAAAACTGATCTGGGAAATAAAATTATATCTTAGGGGCTGTGAGTTTTGGCGAAACAGGTTAAGAAGAATATGCACAGTCCGACAGCATGAATTATCCAAGATAACAGATTTCAAGAAAGATTGTTATAACTGAGATTTTTCTAGATTCACTTGCTGTAATTTGAGCAAATGCAAATAAAACTCGACACAATCTTGAAAATAAAAAGTGAGCACTTCTAACTGAAATGTCAAGAGAATAGAGTAGAAGACAACCAAGATTTACCTAATAATTTTGTATTTTCAAAATACTTATACGAAAGCAGAAGTCCAGTACATAATAATATTGATATGACGCAACTATTCCATAATTCAGCTATATTGGACTTGGAAAATGAAAAATATAAATTAGACATTAAATGTTAAGCTCCACTTGACTTTCGAAGCAAATGCAAAGCCAGTGACCATTTCAGGTAATATTAGAGTAATGGAATGTATACGGTACGTACAAAAAGTTTGATTGTAATGCTGGCACATTGCGAAGAAGTAAAGTGAATACTGTAACGAGTCCAAAGGCCCCTGCTGCAAACCATTCTGGAACAGCTGCAGTCTCAGACAAACTGTGTTACTATTTGACAAGGAGAAGCTCTATTTTTATTTTAATTTTGACACAGGAATTGAAGCCTGTGAGGATGATGAATAATTTACCTGTAGTTTCAGGTTGCAGGGTCATTCTTGGGACCACAACGGCCACAGGCTTATCATCCTCTGGATTGATTAAAAGAAAAAATTTATAGTCATCTCCAAGTTTTTCCTGTTAGGCAAGTGCCATTTTGAAATAGTAAGAGACCACGGTGATGTCCAACCTAAATTGGAGAAAAAGAGAGGAAATTTGACCTACCTGCATTCTCTTTGATACTTTTTCATATGTTTTTGCAGCCTGTCCTCGTAGATTCCCTTTAAATAGTACTCCACCCTATAAAAATAAGTCGAAGAGTGGAACCACAAAGAATTGCATATTAAGCAAGAAGGCAAGAACAGAAACACAAGCGCATGACCACTTGCTTAAGAGGGTATTTACTTTTCATGGTTGTATCTCAACTAAATTTACTTATATATTATTGGTTCCTGTTTGACTCAGAATTTTGTTAAATGAGATAAAAAAGAACATTTCAGCAGATAGCTCACCTCATACGGCTCCTGGCTTGTAACAAAAAACGTGTCAAAACCAAATACTTGATTTCTGAGAATTTCAACTGTTTCCTTGGGGATCCTGATTGATTCATCGAGTTGTTGAGGCTGCTTGTGAAATAGTATCAAAAGTAAGAAAAAAATCAACATGATAAACAATTTATCCAATAAATATTCAACCACCTTGACACCGGGAAGAGGTGATTCACTAGCAAGTTGATCATCGGTATCATCCTGCTTCAACCAAGGCTTAAGAAAATGACATGGAAAAATTGAAATAGAATTGCTTTACCACTATTACAAAGCAAATTCTGAATGCGAAAGCAATAAATATGTTGAAAATGCATTTGCAACGTAACCATATATGGATAGGGCACTAGAACATCGGGTATTATAGCTGTAGTCATTAACTCATTGTATGTACTTAAAAAATAAATACGACCAATTACCTCAAATCCAGTTAGCCCATTCAATTGAGGCCCATCATTGTTTTCAAGACATGTATTCTCCAATGGTTGATCATTATCCTAAAAGACAACAAAATGACTTTTTATTCACTTAAACTTTTTTCCATTTAATTATTGCAATGAAGAATTCACCTGATGACTATTATTATTATTATCTTGAACAGAGTCGTCTTCCTTTAAAATACAAAATAAAATAAGAGTAAGACAGCCTGCACATCAAACACAAATGGAATAGTAATAATTAATTAAAAAAAGAAAACCTTATTGTTGTCATGACTCAATCTGCAAACAAGTCTACCTTTCTTGCGGATGACCAATCTATGGTCAGCAAAAACAAATAAAAATTGTTAACAACTTCATATATTCAAAGGAAAAAAACACACAAACAAGCATTCACCTTAACAAATGTGTTGGTGGAGTAGAACATTGAAGCCGATTGAAAGAGCAAGGGAGAACCGCCGGTATGTTCATTTTTTTTTCAGCCTCTTTTGTTTTTGATTTGATAAATATCTCTCTTATCCTTTACCGCCTAAAATACTAAACTTCATCCAATAAAACCAAAACAAGTGGAACAACTTTAAGCTTACCATTTTCAACATATATACAACTCTTTACTTTTTCCACTCTCATACCTATATTCAATTCTTTCAATTTTTCTCTTTAACACGCCTAAACACTCGGGGCTCGTTTGGTACAAACATTGATAGTGTAGAGATTAGTAATGTATGGATTAGTAATGTAGGGATTAGTAATGCCTAGAGATTATTTTTTGTCAAGTGTTTGGTTCACTACTTTTCACTTAATTTTGTGTTTAATTTATAATTCTACAAAAAAATTCTTTTCTATTATACCATTGTGTTATTATGAGTGTTTATTTCATGTAACTGGGTCAAGGTAGATAACTACCGGACCGGATAATTTTAATAACAGATAGTATTAAATAAATAGTATAAAATAATATTAGTATTTACTGTGTACTAATCCTAGTCCTATTAGGATTAGTACTCCTTAATCCTAGTCCTATTAGGATTAGTACTCCTTCATATATCTCCTATATATATCTCCCATGTATTCCCTTAACATTTGAATACAATCAATATTCCTTCATGGTATCAAGAGCCAGAAAACCTAGATCTTCTTTTCTCTAGGTTGTTTTCCTCTCTTTAGGGCACCGATCGTTCCCTCTCTTCTCTTGGGCGGCGGCAGCCATGACAACCGAGGTGGATCCTCTCGATTCACTTCCTTCTGGCGTTAAACTCCTTCTCAGGCATCTTCATGCCCTGATTCCCGAAAAATTATCAGACATAAATTACCCTACATGGAAAATCACCGTTCTTACAGCCCTTGAGGCCAATTACCTTCTCAAATACGTCGATGGAAGCACAGAACCGCTGCCGGCAGTCATCACCGCCACGGACAAATCAGAAAAAACCAATCCGGCCCATGCCGCCTGGAAAGCCGTGGATGGCCAGATCCGATCATGTTTGATTGCGGTCATCTCTCCCACGGTTCAGAAACACGTCCGATCCTACACAACTGCTTCAGCCCTGTGGACGGCCCTCGCAACACGCTATGCATCAATTTCCCACTCTCATATTTTTCAATTGCGTGATCGTCTCCACACAATTACCAAAGGCACGAAAACTATGGCGGAGTATTTAGACGAGGTCTCCACCATCATCACAGCCCTCGACACCGTGAACGAAATCATTCCCGAAAAAGATCTCGTCATGTGCGTCGTTCGGGGGCTCCCATCAGCTTACTCCTCCATTAAACAGGCGGTTCGCATCAGTCCAACGCCCGTTGACCTGGCTACTCTCTCCTCGTGGCTAAAAAGTGAAGAAATCAACGTGGATCTGGAGAGCAAACTTCTTCTCCGAGAAGCCGCTGTTATGGAGCCGGCCACCGCCCTCACCGCAAGCCAGAACTATCGCGGGGGGCGTGGTGGCGGCCGGCAGGGGAGCCGCGGCGGCTACGGCAGAAACAGCGGAGGCCGCGGGCGCGGCGGTCGGCAGGGCAGTCGTCCGCCGTACGACGGTCAGCAGCACGGCAGCAACAACAGCCTGCACTCCTTCGGCAGCGGCGGGCAGTCATCTTCCAGCGGCGGGCAGGGCACTTACGAGCGGGATCGTCCAACTTGTCAAATCTGTCAGAAAACAGGACACACCGCTGCTCGTTGCTGGTTTCGGTATGAGGAGAGCCGAAATAGTGATAACCGTGCCAATTATGCATCTCAAGCCGGCCCTTCCTCTGAATGGCTGTTGGATACTGGGGCCAACATGCACGTTACTTCTGATCTATCCAAGCTTAACGCTCCAAATCCATATCATGGCTCCAATGGTATTACTGTTGGCAACGGTGAGTCCCTTAATATTTCTCACACTGGCACGGGTACCATTAAAACCCCCACCGCTATCTTTCACCTAGGTAACCTTACCCACGTCACTTCTATTAAATCCAATCTCCTTTCAGTTCACCAATTCACAAAAGACAATAATTGCTCACTCTTGTTCACCTCTAATGATTTTCAGATCCTAGACAATACTACCAAGAGGGTGATTTTTCAGGGCCCCTGTGAGCATGGTCTGTACGTTCTTCCTGGCACAAGTTCGTCTGCCCACCCAGTTTCAGAAAGCGTTCCTGTGGCTCCGGTGGCTCTTTCGGCTGATGGCCACAGTCTGTTGTGGCACAGTCGTCTGGGTCACCCGTCTACTCAAATAATAAATTCTTTAATGTCTCAATTAGGTTTTTCTTCCATTCATGTAAACAATTGTGACTCCTGTTCAATTGCTAAATCTCATAAATTACCTTTTACTTTATCTGAGAAGCGTACAACTGCACCTTTTCAACTTATTCATTCTGACCTATGGGGTCCTACTGCTGTTCCTTCATTTGCTGGTTTTCGCTATTATATTTGTTTTGTGGATGATTTTACAAAATACACTTGGTTGTACCCACTAAAACACAAATCACAGGCATACACCACCTTTGTCACTTTTGAAAAAATGGTCAAAACACAATTCAATTCTCATGTTAAACTTTTTCGAAGTGACAATGGAAAGGAATATGTCAATAACATCTTTGGCCAGTTTCTGCAATCCCTGGGAATTATACATCAAACCTCCTGTCCATACACTCCCGAACAGAATGGGGTGGCTGAGCGTAAGCATCGCCATCTCATTGAAACGGTGGTTACTCTTCTACATCAATCTCATCTCCCTGTCTCCTTTTGGGTAGAAGCTCTAGCCACCGCAAACTACCTCATTAACAGAATGCCCAGTCACACTCTCTCCAACAAATCACCCTATCAACTCCTTTACCAAGAACTTCCCAATTATACCAACCTCCGCGTCTTTGGGTGTCTTGCCTACCCTTGGCTACGCCCTCATATTACTCACAAATTACAACCCCGATCCCGTCCTTGTATTTTTTTGGGCTATCATCCTACCTCCAAGGGTTATCGCTGTCTTGACCCACAAACTCATAAAGTCTACATATCTCGTCATGTCAAATTTGTCGAAAATGAGTTTCCCTACGAGTCTATTTCCTCCTCCACAAATACATCATTCATTGGCGTCCTTCCCCTTTTTCCAACATACTCACAGGGTCCCTCACCACCTTCCCCCACACCTCCACCCACTACCCAACCTCCCCTCATCACCCCTTCGACCGTCACCCACAATACACCCGCAACCACCACCCACACTCACAACCAACCCGAACCACCCCATACCCACAACATCTCCAGCCCGATCCGTTTTGGGTCCTTCCCGGCCACCCCCGAATCACCACCGCCCGTGCCACCCCCCAATACTCATCCCATGTTAACCCGTGGCAAAGCCGGTATCTTTAAACCCAAAACCTTTCAGGCTACCATACTACCAAATACACCCCTTCCCGATAGTGAACCAACAACCTACTCTGTTGCCTCAAAAAATGCTTATTGGCGTCATGCTATGGATGACGAGTTTAAGGCTTTGACTGATCAGAAAACTTGGGTTCTTGTACCTAAGCCCCATGGGCGGCACCCAGTGGGCTGTAAATGGGTGTACAAAATTAAACACAATGCGGATGGCAGTATTTCCAGGTACAAGGCTCGTTTGGTTGCTAAAGGCTACAATCAGGAGTATGGGCTTGATTACTCCGAGACATTCAGTCCTGTTATTCGGCAGGAAACCATTCGCCTGGTACTGTCACTCGCCGTGCGCAACAATTGGCTCATCAATCAGTTGGATGTTTCCAATGCTTTTCTTCATGGCATGCTTGATGAAACTATCTACATGACGCAACCACCGGGCTATGTTGATCCCCGCTTCCCTCAACATGTTTGCAAACTCCAGAAGTCTCTGTATGGGCTCAAGCAAGCCCCCCGTGCTTGGTACACACGTCTGAAAACGTTCCTCCAGGGACTCGGCTTCACGTGTTGCGTACACGACACGAGTCTGTTTACTCGACATTCAGCACACGGTACAGTCATTCTTCTTGTCTATGTAGATGATATCATTATTACAGGCTCTACTGCAGCTCTCATTCAGGATGTCACTCGAGCTATGCATACTACCTTCAAAATGAAGGACCTTGGCCCGTTACATTATTTTCTGGGAATGGAGGTTTCTCGGACAGGCAGCGGCTTGTTTCTTCATCAGTCAAAATATGCTCGAGATCTGTTGCAGAAAGCTGGACTGGAAAAATGCACCAGTCAACCAACACCGATGGCAGTCTCTTCGTCTACGAATGGAGCCGACACCCCCTTTGCCGATATCACCCACTTCCGCAGCCTCATTGGGGCTCTACAGTATCTGGCCATTACCCGTCCTGACATCCAGTTTGCTGTCAACCGAGTTGCTCAGCGCATGCATCAACCAAGTGAACATGATTACCATTGTCTAAAACGCATTCTCAGGTACATTTTTGGCACTCTTGGTCGTGGTTTACTCATTCGACCCGGGGACTTGGAGCTTCGGGGTTTCTCAGATTCAGATTGGGCGAATGATAAAAATGACAGAAAATCTACATCGGGGTTTCTCGTTTTTTTGGGGCCGAACCTGATCTCCTGGTGTACAAAAAAACAACCCAAGGTCTCTCGGTCCTCGACTGAAGCTGAATACCGCGCCCTTGCTCTTCTTGCTGCTGAGACCATGTGGGTCACATATATTCTTCGCGAACTCCGCGCCACTCACACTGTTCCTGCTCTCTATTGTGACAACAAATCAACCATCTGTGTGGCCAAGAATTCCGTCCTACACACCAGAATGAAGCATGTTGATACCGATTGTCTCTTTGTTCGCGATGAAGTTCAGGCCGGCACCATGACTGTGCAGTATGTACCCACTGAAGAACAACCGGCTGATATTCTCACCAAGCCTCTCCCGAGCCGACAGCACGATTACCTCAGTTCCAAGCTTCCGTTCGCTTCCGCTCAGCTCAGCTTGAGGGGGGATAACAACAGATAGTATTAAATAAATAGTATAAAATAATATTAGTATTTACTGTGTACTAATCCTAGTCCTATTAGGATTAGTACTCCTTAATCCTAGTCCTATTAGGATTAGTACTCCTTCCTATATCTCCTATATATATCTCCCATGTATTCCCTTAACACTTGAATACAATCAATATTCCTTCAAATTTTTTAAAGAATTATTTATTCCATTTAATTAGTTAAATCAAATACATATATATAAAATTGTTATTAATTTTAAGGTATGATGTACCACTAAGAAGATCAGTGATGACACAATGTATTTCTAATTTTTTGTGGGTTAAGTATATATCCTAAACTTAGCATAGATTAAAGACTACTTAAATTGTTAATACCTAAAGCTTATTTTTATTTTTATTTTCAAAGCAATAGTTCAAGTGGGTAATTGACAAATTATCTTGAATATAAAAAAAATCAAGAAAAAATGGAGAAAAAAATATTAGTAAATTCATTAAAGTATACCAAACAAATATGAAGAATTAAAAAAGAACATTTATAACCACTCTAACATAAATAAAAAGGAAATTAAATTACAAAAGAAATTTAAAAAAAGAATAAAGGGTTAGTTTAGTCATTTAGGGATCTTATCCAAGGTTTAACAAACCTTGGAATAGTTATCCCTCCATTTCTAAGGGATAAGATAATACCACATATGATGGATAAGCAATCCATGGATTAAATTACATGAAGTAACCAAACAATGTATTAGTTGGATTAAATTTTAATCCATAGATTATTCTACCTAATACCGCCTACCAAACGGGTCCTTAAATTTATATAAAATTATATAAGTATACATATATCCAATTGTAATACATGTTTTTTTCCATTTTGAGACTATTATGTCAATCATCACTTATAAAATCAAAAAAGGGTTATATTTGTCCTTAAATTCTTAAAAAAGGGTCATATTTACTCTTCGTTATACATTTTTGATATATTTGTCCTTAACATCCAACTTTAGGCAAATATTTGCCCTTATAGAGTTAAGTACTACATCACCATTTCTATTAGTCTATGTGGCCCGTACATAGCACCTATGTGGCTCCATGTATATATATTTTAATAATAAAATTTTATTTTTAATTAGTATTCTAGCCGACTCATTTAGTAAAATCCGACCCAATCAAAATAAAAACCCATTAACTCGATGTCAATACCCATTGCCCTTATTTCTATAATCATCATTCTTGCAACACTTCTCTTAGAGAAAAGCCATTCTGTTATTTTTTTTCGTGCACTAATTTAATCTATGTTATCTGAATGTTTTGGTGTTATATTAATGAGGTATTAAGAAACCTGTCCGATGAAGTACTCCCTGAATTCATCCCAGGACCGATGCACTTTGACAACGACATATCTGTTGTGAAGAGTTAGCAATTGAAAATTTTATGAAAATCGATAACTTATGAGATCTTGTCAAAACGACCTTTTTGTGGACGCTTTGATAAAACTTATGTTTCTTCTGAAATCTTGTAAAGCCAAGGAGAGAAAGTTGAAGGTTGTCGTCTCTGCATTATCATGTTTTGATGGAGAAATTAATGTGAATGGATGGGTAGTGATGGCTCTTTATTTTGGTTGGGTCGGATAGAATATTAAATAGAAAATAAAATTTTATGATAATAATATATACACATGGAGCCACGTAGGTGACATGTAGGCTCCACATAGACTAATAAAAATGGTGATGTAATATTTAACTGTATATGGGCAAATATGAGTCTAATGTTGGATGGTAAGGACAAATACATCAAAAAAGTATAATGAAGGGTAAATATGATCCTTTTCTAAGAGTTAAGGGCAAATATGACCCTTTTCATCTTATAAAATAGATGGTTGAATTTTTATTTTTGCCGAAGATTCTCGCATTTGCATGATTAAAAGAAACAAAAAAATTATTTCCAAGTGCAATAGCTCATTTTGTTTAGGCCTAACGCATCGGTGACTCCCGATCGTTGACATGATGTTTCACTTAGACACCATAACTGGATGATGTTCATTTTAGACATCTCATGTATGATCCTGTTGCGTCATTTGACATTTTCTTATTTTAGCAAAAATATATAATGTTTGTTTGTTACACTCGCCAATGACGCATAATATGAGAATTAAATTATTACATTTGTCATTTGCAAAAGTAGTTCTTAATAATTAATTTTGAGTAAAAATAAAAAGAATGAAACATATTTTATCCAAAATTAAAAAAATAAATAAAAGAACCACACGGTAGTCTTTTCCACAGCCCCTCCCACTCCACGATGATCGTCTCATCCAAAGCCTTCCTTCCCCCTAAAACGCGACCTCCAAATAACCCCCAACCCCATCCCCTCCCCCAACCCCCGCCTATCTTCTCCAAATAAACTAGTGCGCACCATTTTTCATTACAAAAAATGAAAACTTCCAAATGCCCCACACTTGTCTTCTCCCAAATTCCCCGTCCTTTTTTGAGAGACTAACCCCACCACACATATGTACATCATTGCTAGTTTAAAGAAATTTTTAGTTTAGTTTAAATAAATTAATATTAAATTCTTCTAAGAAAGGATTTCATGAATGAGTTTAGTCCTAAATTTAAAAATATTTTCTGTCTTTTTTATTGAAATCTTCATCAATAATGGATGAAATTTAACTTTGGCAAAATAGTGGATGAAAATGAAGACAAAGAAGAAAAAAATACTTACAAATTAACTAGAAAGTCATTTCACGCGTGATACACTTATTATTCCATGTAATAAAAAAATGTGAAAATGATATAGCGAGACCTTACATGAGATGTCTAAATAAATATCGTCTAGTCAAAATATTTAACTGAAACATCGTGCCAACTTTAGGGGGCATTGATAGGTTAGGTCTTTTGTATATGCATGAGGCATTCAATGCTCCAATCTTTTTAGTCAAGTTAGTGCACATTTGTTTCTCTTTTAAAGTTAATTTCTAATATATGTACATGTATAATTTCCATAAAAGCAATTCCCACATTGAGAAATGTAAATTCGGTGTAAGCTTTCCTCAAACTATATAAACCCCTTATTACGAGTATCAACTAGCAACGTCTTTCGTCTAGCCTGAATGTAACATTTCGGAAAATTTTATATCTAGTGAAGAGCCTAATAGGTCTTTAAGAATGCGTATTGGGGATATATAGACATTTCAATGCCCAATATTGAGAAATATTGGGCATAGTATAGAAAATTGGCTAAGGGGTAATAGCCAATTTCTATATAATACCCAATAAGAAAAATATTGGGTATATTAGAAACTATTGACTTAAAGGGTGTTAGCCATATTTCTAAGTATTAATGATCTTGTTTAGAAATTTACCTGCAAGGAAGACCCTAAGATAAATTTCAAAAATTCATTAGTTGCAAACACATTAGGTACTAGACATCCAAGTGTCAAGCCTAGTACCCTAAGTACATAACCATTTAAAATGATCATGTAGAGTGAGCAGTGTCCAATGACTTAGTGAGGGTCCTTGGGACAATAAGTAAACATTCCCAAAGGAACCATAAATAATAGTTAGTTAGGAAAGTACAACAAACCCATGTGCAAGCACATGTGCAAGACATGTGCAAGACATGTGAAGAAGCTGCCAAAGGAGGGGACCAACCTAACCCAATTCGGTTTAGGATAGTTAGGGGGGAAAACGTGCACAAGGGAACACTCCATGTGGGGACTAACTTCCTAACCAATTCTAGACTCTAACCTACTGCCCTAAATAACTAATAACCTAGGACCAAACGAAATAAGCTAATTAGTGCACCCGACAACCTAGGACTAAACCGTGTTGACACTAACCTAGTACTAATTGAAGAGACAACCTAGTAGCTAACCTAGGATGGTCCAAAAGGTTAGTTATGGTCCTAACAACTTAGGGGTACTTTAGTAATTCCCCTAGGTTACCTAATTAATTAATTTAGAAACTTAATTAATTAATTAAAAGGGCTAAAGCCGAAACTACAAAGGAAATTTCCAGATTTCGGTTAAGACAAGAAAGGGACAACCTAGTACCTAACCTAGGATGGTCCAAAGAGTTAGTTAAGGTCCTAACAACCTAGGGATACTTTTGTAATTACCCTAGGATACTCAATTAATAAATTTATCAACTTAATTAATTAATTTAAAGGGGAAAAACCGAAATCACAAAGCAATTTCCAGATTTCGGTTAAGACAAGAAAAAGACAATCTAGTACTTAACCTAGGATGGTTCATAGGATTGGTTATGATCCTAACGACTTAAGGGTACTTTAATAATTACCTTAGCTCATATAATTAATTAAATTATCAATTTAATTAATTATTTTAAATGGTCAAAATGAAATTCTTACACTAACCTAGTATAATTCAAGAAACATCCTAGTACTTAACCTAGGATGGTCCTAAAGGGTTGATTATAGTTCCAATGACTTAGGGGTACTTTAGTACTTACCTTAGGTCCATAAATTAATTTAATTAAGGATTTAATTAATTAATATAAAGTCAAAATGTTGACCGAAACCATAGTCAACACCAATTTCCAGATTTGACTAAGTGTTATGTTCTCCTATGTTTAGTCAACTTAGGAGGGTCATTTTTGTAATTGGTTAATTAGTTTATTAAATTAACTTATTAAACCTAAGTGGTATGATTCAATATTAGTTCTTAAACCTAAAAATAACATTCAAACTCATAGAACATGCGACACAAAAATAGTAAGCAATGAACGGAAGAAAAAGGTAGAAAATTTATCGATTTCTCTAGGGCGATTTGAAGGTTTCTTCAAGGTTTAGTTCAAGGTGGTATTCATAGATTAATTTATACATAAGGTATGGGTTTCTCTCCTGTAATTCTTTCTCCAAGAGAAATTTCTTTCCCACGATTCAAAGATCTTGAAAGCTAGTGTTGTTCTCGTGTTCTCGTCGAACTCCCTTGTCCCTAGTATCCTTTTTGATTCAATGTTAAATAGGTTAGAGATCATGTTGTTGGTATGTGGTTCTAGATGATTTTATGTGTAATGTTCTTGAAATATAAATATCTATTAACTTATGAAGTTGTGATTGTATAAAGTTAAGTGCTTAAAATGTGACTCATGAATCGACAATGTGTTAGTTATACCCGTAATTATTAAAGAGTTGATGTCTTTGTACGAATGTTGTATTGTTGTTATTGTGACGTTATGAAGATGTTAAATTCATCAAATTTTAATATGATGCTGTCCAATATGTCTTAAAAACGTTACTCTAAAGTCATGAACTAAGATTGGCTTAACAAGACCACTATGAAATCATATCTTGAATAAATTGGCTATCTGGTTCCAATAAAATTGGCTAACTCTATTTGTCAAAATGAATATATGCAAATGGATAGAAACTTATGTAAATGATTATAAGATTGGATAAGGGTTCATACATATGGTAAATTAAATATGAACATACGTAAAACTAGCTTATGTTAATAAAAATGAATTTGCTAGTCTAACATCCCAAATCTTGAGCCAATACTAATCATATGCTAAATATTGTCTAGTTAGAGTATCAAATGATAACATAAGCACTTCTAAAGTAAATATCAATGATACCATAACCAAGGGACTGACATTCATTGGGACAACCCCCAACATGCTCCACCAAAATGAACTATGAACACATGAATCTCATTGAATGAAGTGCTCATCATACATAAACGATGATATGAAGCTACTACACTAAAGTAAGTAAGTAACGCGAGTTATAACATAATTAAAGGGGGTCTAAATTAAGTAAGTGACCAGAATGAGGTGTTAAAGACTCACTTATACCTAAGCTAATATGTTAAAGAATACTCACGTATGAAGGCGTTAGAATGTGTGAGACTAGTCTCATTAACACCAAAGTATGATATGTAAGGACAATTTACATTTCATCAATGTAAAGTAAGGATGACCAGTCATCAATAGAGTATGTAATCTCAATCTAGAAGCAAGCTTCCATAATGCTTGAGTCAACTCTAAAAGATAAGAAGATATTGAAAGTGAGACAAGCTGTATCTACGCCTAGAATCAATGTCCCTCAATGTAAATTCCAAGAGAGCATATATATGTTATACGATGAACAAATAATGAAAGGTGAGTAAAGATGAAATGAAAAGATGTTAAGAAAGAACAGTGTGACACCACAATATGAGGCTAGTGCAAGTAAGACAAGTTGTATCTACGCCAATATAAGGTCACCAAAAAGTACTCACCTAAGAGAGTGTTGAATATTAAGAGACAAGTCTCAATCAAAATCTATATGTAAGTGTAAGGACAATTCACACTTAATACATAAACAAGAGATGAGAAATCATCTAATGAGCAATGATGCCCTCATGCTAGAAGCCAGCTTCTATGATGTGTGAGATGAATGTAATGGAACTTTATACTGAGCAATAGGCTAGCTATGAGTCGCGATTCCTTCTTTCGGGAAGGTAGAGGTTCATGTAAATCTCATGAGATGAGACTTTCCATTTAGGCGGGTATGGGTCTCCTGTTATCTCCTAGTCTTTGAACCTATGCTGCTAACATAGGGTTCTAGCAGGGTTCAATTCCCTATATACGTTAGCATGTTTTGGTTTCACTTTGGCCGGTGATTCCACCTCTTTTCGGTGAAGGGTAGATACTAGATTTCATGAGCTCACATGATCTATGTCGTTTAAAGTTGAAGTTCCTCAAAGTATGAAGATAAAGAAATGAACGTTACCGGAAGTGTTTATTCAAGACAATCAGGAGGTGAAATCAGATTCAAGTAATGCCATTAGGTCATTCTTGGTCATTGAACTTCATGATCTTGATGAGAGTCTTAAACTTCATCCTAGGTATAGCTGGTGTCTACATCAGCCTATGAACGAATGAAATGAATAATGTGAAGTACTAATCAAACGAATGAAGCAGACTCTGTGTTTGCTAAAGAAGGCCCTCGGGTTGAGGTCCCATATGTTGGGACCTCACTTGAGATGTCTTAATGCTACATCCACAATTCCAAGGTCTCGTATATATGAAATGTATAATATATAAAACATGAAAACGTTAACTAAATAACCCATAACTTCCCTAACATGAAAGTAATGAAATCAATGGAATGATCAATCGAAAATGACTTATGAAATGTAATGAATATATAGTGTAATGAATGACTTGCTATAAGAATAGTCAAAGCCTGTCCAATGAAGTTTACAATAAGTAAAGGGCATAGCTAATAATGAATCTTCATGTCATGAAAATGAAAAAAGCAAAATAAAATTGGCTTATAATGACTTCCTTTATTAGGAAAAATATCAAAGACAATAATGAATTCAAATATGCTTATCCAAAATGATTAACTAATGTATTTAGCCAATAAAGATTGGCTTATAAAGAATTCATGCCCAAAGTAAGCAAGATCATAAGCCTTAATGATATTCCCCAAGAACTATGCACATTATGAAATCAACTAAAGAATAAGTATAGTCAATAAGTATTTACTTATAAATATATTCATGCCCCAAATTGTAGTTAAGTCATTTCCTTAATCTCTTGAATTACTTACTTGATTCACTGTGGGTATGGGACTACAATGAATCATTGCACTTGTAAGTAAAACATAGGACCAACGGAGTTATTTAACTACACAACAACAAGAAGAAAAACACTGAAAAATAATCTAAGTGTACAAAGAGGAGCTCTCGGCCTAAGAGGATCAAAATCTCAAATCTTCGCCCAAGTTGTTCTAAAATTATGTTGATGATACTAATGTCTTGTAATCATATAGATAATGAGTTGTGTTCTTTGAATGCATTAAAATACATCATATTCATACCATAATTCACAATTAATCAATTAAGAAAGTCTAGTGACTAGACTTTCCAGAAATACCATGTCGTTTAGGAAGAGCATAGCTTTATGTGTATGTTTGCATCCACCCATAATTAGTACAAGTGGTGTACTAACCCCTACTATTTACTATTTTATAGATGCAGGTTAAAGGACAGATTAACCGCTCTTACAACGGTTTGGACGTCAACGTTTCTCCTGACCATTTGGTAGGTCGTTGTAATTTCGAGGATGCTACAGTTTTAGTCTAGCCTTAGTTTTAGACATAGCTAGTGGATGTTTTCTTTAGTGTTTATTTCGTACTTTCATTTTGAAGGTTTTGTAATAAAGTCCGGTAAATACTCATTCGAGTAAATCTTTGTATTCGAGAGCCCTAAATGGCTGGACCCAACCTTTTCTAGCTCAAATAACTCCCCAAGTTAGTTGTCTTGTCTGTAGCAAGGGTTCAGACGTCTTGTTCTACGCTCATCAATCCGTGTGAGCTCTGTCTAATCGTAGGCATTCTAGACACATTAAGCATTATTTAACATAACCATTTTAGGGTTGTTACAAGAACCTTCACCTTTAGAAAGTCTGGGGTCCCAACATAGATGTTGTCTCATGAGATCGAAACATCTACTTAAGTAAGTCAAGGTTTCTAGTAGCAATCTCCTTGTTTCATAACTACACGCCCCCGTAGGACTTAGCTTAGTGAATCCACTAGAATAGCTTTTATGTATGAATATCCTACCTTGGAAAGTAGTATCCACTCTTTTCGGTGTGGGAGTAGAACACTGGATTTCATGTAGCTCACATGGTCTATGTTTGTTATAGCTATGTCTCCCAAGAATTTAATAAATGAAATAAGATAAGAATATGAACTCTAAAGCATAACTCCTTGAGGAGGTTACTTAGTATAGGTAGGACTATGGTCCCTACCTATGAATTGCACAAGTAAACTCCAAGAAAGGATAAAATTAGCACCTTTATAAAATGAAGACTTATGTATAATTTGTATGAATGCATATTAAAGTGACTTCGCTATGATAAGACATGAATTATGATTATGCATGTGAATTACACTTGTGGCTCCATGTGTAATTGCACAAGTAAGCTTGTGAAGGGGTTGTAAGGGTGGTTTACCTATAATATTGATTAAGTGAGTTATGACTAATGTTGTAGTAAATGAATGAGTCCTTATATGATGCTATGAAGTATGTGTCCATATATCTAGTGATAAATGAAGGTAATATGATCTTCACCTTATCCTATTCATTCTCTCGAGCTGAATGTGTGGGAAAGTGTTTAGCATTCACCCTCTCGAGCTGAACCCACGACAATCCAATAACCACCGTCTATCAGTTAAGTACTTTTGGTCTAAAATTTTCTCTCTCGAGCAAACCAAAGACACGAAGATAAAGTCATATTTTCAACTACAATTCTTTTAAGTTCATACACAATTACTGAATGAAATCACATTTAAACAACAAATTAACTATTAATTAGCAACACCCAGCGGTAAATTCAACCGATATTCACATAATCACACCCTATGAATTGGGGTTTTAGCGAAGCATGGTAACATGATTGAAATCTATACCAAAAAGTGTATCCATTAATTGGGCACGATAGAAAATATCTTTACACATGTTAAGGATTATTCTTCAAGACCCACTTCCGCTTTCTTGAAGTTAGGAACCTTTAAATCTTCAAAGCTCAACAACAATGTCTCCCAAAAACTCTAAGAACTAAAATTAGAAATATCTCAATACTAAAAGTCTAAAGTAATATCTGTTCTTAAAAACTAATGTCTTACTGAGTATTTATAGTTTTCAAAAATTAGTGTTGTGAATGATCACTCGGTGCAGTTATTCGGAATTGCCTATAAACTCGGCGATCTGTCTTTTTGTATATTCCATCGTCGTCATGCTTTAGCCTTTAACATCTTCGCGTGCTGTATCATTGGGCGATATTGTACTGATTCGCAGAACTGTTCCCACAACACGTGGACTTCTTTTTTTCACCATCGACTTGATCCTTTCCTTCAGGGCTCAACACACTGGAATATTAGGAGAGATTAAGACCATTCAGTGACTCGCTTATTGGATTAGGCAATCTTCAGACCTTCATTTCTTCGTTCGTACAGATGCCTTGTTCCTTTCTGCATAATTGTGTCCATGCTTTGTCTGCAAGTCTAAATACGTGAAACTCAATGTTTTTTAATCAGTTATTTGAGACAAAATATGCATTTCAGGTATGCGTTTAAATCATGGACTTATCAACACCCCCAACTTAAACTTTTGTTTGTCCTCAAGTAAAACCACAAGTTCAGCAGTTCAAAAATGATGTCTCAAACTGTAGCACACAAGACTCAATCATGAATGTACACAACAATCTCAACTTACTCATGCAAGGATCAATTGTGTACTCAAGACTCAAGATCAATTGTGTACTCAAGACTCAAGTTGTGACACACCATTATCAAAGATTTTCAAGCGTGCGATACTTGCTTTAAATGCAAGTTCAAACTCCACAAAAGTGATCAAATGCCCTCACAAAAAGTATGATTCCATTTCCACACACAATGATTAAAGAATTTTAAGTTCCGAAATCATATGCAAAACTGACACTAACAAAGATGAACACAATGCATAAATTAACCCATAGTTTCGCTCGTATTTTCCTATCAACCTTTGTTTCAGCTCACTCAAGATCAAAAAGGTTTTTCCATAGTTTGTAACGGGGATCAGTGTAAAGGTATGATCATTTAGAATCATTGACTTTTATTCTCATGAATTGTGGTGCTCAAAATACTTCATCTCCTCTTTTTTCATTATTATCTTACATGCACATAAGTCATTCTATTATTTATTTTCCATGGATTGTTCGGAAATCCCATTTCTTTTTAAATTTTCATAACTTTATTTCACAAGTTTTTTATTCTTTTTCATTCTTTTTTTATTTTTTTGTATGGAGGGGTTCATTTGTCTCAACACCATGGGTTGAAGGAGAAATTTCTTGCACTTCTTGACTTGCTGTCACTTTTCACAACACCCCAACTTAGGCTTTCGGCCAAAGTTGGCTATTCAATTGTCACGACCCAAAACGGGTCGCGAATGGCACCCACACTTAACCTACTATGTGAGCGAACCAACCAATCTAAACCCCAACATTTCAACCATAAATAACAAAATATAATGCGGAAGACTTTAACTCATTAATGAAAATCGATTGAATAACTTATAAAAACTCAATACTATTTATTCCCAAAACCTGGAAGTCATCACCACAAGAACATCTATCCTCAAATTACTAATCTAAGAGTATCTAAGAAGCTAAAATAAGTAAAAAGATAGTCCATGCCGGAATCTCAAGGCATCAAGACATGAAGAGGAAGATCCAGTCCAAGCTAGAAGCAATAGCTCACCCTGAAATTTGGCTTGATGAAGACTGGCTAGAGTTGCGGTTGAGTTGAAGACGATGGCACGTTTGCTGCACTCCACAAAT
>NC_028642.1:22407495-22407827 GCF_001406875.1 Solanum pennellii
GCTATTAAGAGTTTACTATGAAATAGCATAAACCATAACCTACCTCCACCGAAGATTTGTGATCAAGCAATCTAGTTTTCCAAAGCTTTGCTTCCCTCTTCGTTTCTCCTCTCTCTCGATCGTTATTCTCCTTCTCTTTGTTCTTTTAATTTTTCTTATTCAAACCCTCTTTCTTTTACCCTAATTAGCATATAATTAAGTATAAAAGATGATGAATTAACCCATTATTTATTTCAAGGTTAGCTCTTTTAACCCCCAAGTAGTTAAATTATTAACATTAACCCACTAAATTTATAATTATAGCAGGAATAGTCCAAAACGCCCCTTAAAAA
>NC_028642.1:22407908-22415978 GCF_001406875.1 Solanum pennellii
GTCTGTGACGGTCCGTCGTGCCCACGACGGTCCGTCCTGCCATGTCGTCACGAAGTTCAGAGAGTCGATTTCAGTACCCAAATTTCAGAATTCTAAGTGTTTTGGAACGAGACCCCCTCGACGGTCCGTCGTGCCCATGACGGTCCGTCGTGGGATCCGTCGATTCAGCCAATTTTTCCAGAAATAAAATCTGCTGCTCAAAACGACTAAACAGGTCGTTACATCAATCAACCACAATTCAACAAGGGTCATATGTAGTGGATTAATAAAGGTCATGTTTTCATAAAAGTTTCTTCCAAATTAAAGGTAAGGTTCAAAGGGTGTTCAAAAGAGGTTCGCACACTCACAAGGTAGGTCCTAAAAGATGTATGCGTCAAATTGTTTCACCCTCGTCAAAGTTTCCTAAGATCATATAATGAGATCACATTATTTAGTAAACTGGAATAACAGAGAAAATTCTAAGTGTCATCATGCATGCTTCGCGGTAAGCTCATTACATAAGGCATCGACTCCAAAGTAAAACAAGACTTCACACTTTCGCTAGTGTACAAAGTTCATTGCAAAAAACTCAATTTGATAATTGTCTAATCATAGTGTGATGCAAAAAGTTCAAATATTGTCTATGCAACTTCATATGTCCTCATAGTAGTTGTACATTCATGTTCGTTCAATTACGAGCACTATTCAAGTAATTGGTATTGATTTAAACAGAGACTTAAATTTGCCAAAGAACAACCACGTTCAAGTACATGCAAGAGGTGACAAAAATTTATTGGGCGGGTCAAATAATTTACAGTTAAATCATAAGGATCCACAATCTTAAACATCCACAATAAGCATTATAAAACACAATGACCCAAATAAAAAACATCAACATTCTGAATAAGGTCACACAAAAAGGTGGTGCTCACCCCACCACTAATAGAAGTATTTATACTCAAATGCAAACCACAATAGAATATCCACAAGTTGAGATGACATTAAGACATAAAGCAAGGTAAAAGGGGATCCTTTCTAAGCAGTCACTCTACTTGTCTGAACATAAATATGGACTTGAGACTCAGTTCCCGAAGTATCTTCAAAAGGAACAATAACACCAAACTCATTAGGAGTTTCGATAAGTGCATTTTCCAAATATCTCTGCATAGCTATGTAGATTCCTCGAGCCCATGAAGGGATAGAAGGATGTCATTGATTAGTTTTTCTGTTGGAACTGGGCCTCTTGCCTTTTCATTGTCTTATAGGTGGAGGTTATTGATCCCTTCATGGGAACTTTCGATATCCTTTAATTTAATTTGAATCCCCCACTCTTATCAGTCGGGGTTGTATGACTTTTCAGCCAACTTTAGGTCTAGACATATCTGCAAAATTTGAGACATAGTAAGAAAAACATTTGACAAAAGCACTGAAAATCAGTCGCAAGTAGACTCGCCGAATTGTTCAGTGATTCACTGTCATTAGACAGCAGGTTAGCCCGATGGAAGTTATAGTGCAACAATGCTACATGAGTTCAAACAGAAGGCAATAAAGAACTATTTCGGGTGAGTTGCTGAGTGCATTTTGCAACCTGAAGCTTCTCATTGAAAGTTACAGAATCCAACAACACATTTAGCATTAAATTAATGGCGAGTTGGAGCATTAGGAAAAATGTTGAATGGTTTGGCGATGTCGACCTAGCTCGCCAAAAAACTAAACTTGCCTATTTTCAACCCAACTTCACGAATTCAACCTCGCAACCCTCAAAAATCAGTTCAAAACATGCACAACTCACATTAACACCAGACCCATAGTGTAACATCTCGCAACTAAAAATAAACTAGAGGGAAGTTTAGAAATTGAAAATAGTTCTTTTTGGAAAGAAATTGAAAATCTGGGAATTTGGTAAGTTAAAGTGAGTTTTTGGTCAACTTCAAACGACCATAATTACTAAATCAGAATGATTTAGGTGCAGTTCCAAATATGGTTGAACATCTCTTAACGCGAACTTTCCAACACCGCAAAGTTTAGGTTATTTCGAGTTCGGATGAGTGAGTTATGCTCTTTAAAAGTCGGGCTATTAAAATAAGAAAAGTCGAATATGAAATTTTAAAGGGTAATTAGGTCTTTTTCTTACCCAACTTAATTACTTAATTTTGGTAATATTTTTAGGTGCTAAACTGACTTGGTTCAGTTAAATCTTTTGAAAAATAGAGTTAGGGTTTTTGGAGAAAGAACGCAAGAGAAAAGAGAAGAGGAAAAACAAAGATTCATCATTTCATAAATATTCGATTGCAGATTTCTTCTAGGATTTAATTTCCAAAACCAGGAAGCACCCCCTAGAAAAAATATGACGTATTTGTCCTCTTAGAGGTCTTGTACAATCCCTTAGGCATCTTTCATTGCATTTCATAGGAAAATTAGCGGAAAAAATTAAAAATTTTCATAGCACATCATATGCTAGAATATCATATTACATAATTAGATTCTAAGTCTCATTTTCCAACTTAAGACGCAACTCAATAAAATATAATAGGTACACGACCCTTATCAACATAGAATAATAATCTAACTATTACATCAACTTACAGAAACATCTTGATATAGGCAATCGTTTATTCATAAGGATCTCTTTCTTTGAACTTGGGGATCTATCCAATCCCTTAACTTAGGAGAGATCCTCTAGCCATCACCACCTACATTTGTGTAAAAATATGAAGAAGAATGGTATTAGTACAAGAATGCAATAAGTATGGAAACCATGCAAAAACATGCATTTAAAGAGGAAATTTTAGTTTAAAATCATGCATCATTTCTTTTTTAGTAAACTTCATGAACACAACCACATATAATCATAAGGTCAGAAGAACATCATAATACATAAGCTACACATAAACACCATAACCTTATACAACCCCCAAGTCACACTAGTGCAATGTGTAGGTAGCATCCCATAATACTACTTACACCAGGTGTTCCTAAGAAGTAACCCTAGACTAGGCATATTATACTCAACAAGTCATGACACTTTCATCATCATTAAATATAAGGCCACATACTTCATAACATCATAGAATGACTCATGCATTTGCTACAACTTTAGTCATAACTCCTTTAGTTCATATCATAGGTAAAACACCCTCACAAGCTTACTTGTGTAATGCACACGTGGAGTCCCATACCCCCACATATACTTGTAAACTCATTTAGAAGCCACAAGTGCAATTCACATGTATAATAACAATTCATGTCTTGACATAGCAAAGTATCTTAACATGCATTCATACAATTCATATATAACATACGTCTTATTTATGCCTTCTTGGAGTTCACTATGCAATGCATGGTTAGGGTCCATACTCCTACCTATACTAAGTAAACTTCTCAAGGAGTTATGATTAGAGTCCACTTTCTTATCTTAGTTTATTTCTTAACTTTTCTAGAGAAAAAAATAACCGACATAGACCATGTGAGCTACATGGAATCCGGTTTTCTATTCCCACACCGGAAAGAGCGGGTACTACTTGCCAAGGTAGGACTTTTATACATATGTGAGATCTACCTTCACATACACACCTCTAGGCACACATGTTCATAACTTCATTAGTGATATGCTTTACATGTATGGAAATAAGTAATGATGCATAGGAGAATTAACCATTCCTTAGTCATCATGAATCTACCTTATTCATAGATATGCATGAAATGTGTGTGTACATTGGTTAACATGATCATATAATGGATATAACATAGTATTGAGGAAGACACCCTCAAAAGATCACAACACATGTACAACATTCCTCAAGTCTCAAATCATTCACATATAGAGTATTAACATACACATTCACATTATATCATAGGAGGCAAGAACATATTCAATATTAGAATAGAAGACTCCTCCATGCATAAAATCACACATTCATATAGGGATTTCATAGGTAGGGGTCATGCTATAAGAGTATTCATCATCATTAGCCATATAGACCACACCTAACCCTAATGATCATCCACATATAAACAACATCATCCACACACCTACATCATGCAATTAGTGTGGAAGACTATTCATATAACTTCATATAACGTCAATTCACTTCGAACATGATACTAGAATCAAGCCTTACACCCATCAACTTCCTAAACATGAAATCATCATATCGATTCATATTGCATCTAATGCCCTCATGTCCATGATCACAACACATAAATATATACAAAAATCTAAACACCACCACCATAAGTGGGTCATACCAATCAACATAATTCATTATTCATAGTGTGCTAAATAGAGGAAAATAGGTTAACTTACAAACTCTTCATGCTAAGATCATCATTGATCAATTACCAACAATTGTGTATCAATTAAAATAGATAACATTAGGAATAAGCAATAAAATATAATCAAATCATAATTGCATCATCATCTAATCAAGATCACAAGACCCACATCAAAGGCTAATTTGAAGGATTAAGGAGATCATGGGTTCTTCATGGAATTGGATTTAAAATAATGTTTAAAACATAGATTGATAACATATTTACCATTAGAATAATTTTGAAATCACCTTAATAATGAACCTATGGCTAGATTGAAAGATAGCATTTTTTACTTTAGAATCATGTTTGAAAATTTGAAAGAACTCCTTAGATGAAAGAGTAACTCAGTATAAAGGGTTACCATACCTTTCTACATAAGAAGCCACGAAAGTTGGAGAAGCATTCACTTGAAATCCATCTTCATGGGCTGTTCTTGAGCTTGGTCTTCAATGGAGGCTTTGGGGTTTTCATATTTGGGAGGGAGGTTTGATTTGGAAGAGTCAATTTTTAAATTAGAGATAAAGATTATAAAGGGACTTAAAATACTTAAAGATACCTAAAATAATTGTCCATGTTTTAATTAGGACATGGGGTGAATTTCCCAATTAACCCCTATCATGGCAGCGTCTCAAGACCGATCGCAGACTTCAATTAACGTCCAGACTGACGAACCATAGTTGGAACAACGGCGCCGTACTACACATCCACTGTTGGTGATTGAGGCTCCCAATTTGGGGTTTATCTTACACGTCTATGTGTGGAGCAACGCCCCCAGTCACGGGGCATCGATCAAGGTATGGGACGTCGTTTCATAAGCGTAGATTGCACACTGCCAGCTTTTGGTTCCTCCACATGGACCCTTTGGTTGGTCCTTGGGGATTCGTGCCCATACATTTCGAACCTTAGTATGCTCATATACAAGTTAATATCATTACCTATCATTTTAGACCCCAAACAATACATAAAACATAGAAAGGCACACAAGAACACACTAGTACGTCTGAAGAACAACTTTCGAACGTGTTGGTCATTCTTGGATGTTTGACCTCCAAATAACTTCAAATCAACTATACAAGCTCTAAAACACTTTATTAAAATGTTAGTAACCTTTTTAGTCACATGTGAGGCTCTAGCTACCCTAATTCATTTTGAGGGTCTTGACAATATCCCGCACTTGGGAACATACGTCCTTGAATGACACTTGGAACTTTTAAAACACTTTCAAGGACTCAGTGACCCATATAGAAGCTCACAACATTCAACATGTTATTACATAATAGTCAATGCACCAAAGTTACAAGGAACAATAACTTAATACATGGATTAATCTTATAATCATTTCCATGTTTACATTCTTCTTCATACTTATTGCCATTTGGAGGAACTACCTTCTCCAATATTTAGGCATGCTCATTATTTCATCATAAGGTTAGACATACAATGGATTTCAATTGCACACACAGGCATAATCCACACTTCAATTGATGAGAAAATTAATCAATTCATTTAGTTGCACAAAAATCATGAATCATGTAGGTTAACTACAATTTTATAGTCTAGACATAATACCATCAAGGTCTTATATGACATTACCATGTTTAGAGATTTTGCTCAAGGAGGAACAACCTTCGCCTTGTCACAACATACACACATGGCATTATAGAATTCACATAAAGACAATGCACAAGGGTCAATTCATTTTAATGAGGATTTATTTACTCCAAACCACATTATTCTCAAACTTTCTTCCTTATGAAGTCAAAATGGAAGCTCACACCACACACATCTCAACAATAGGAAGTTATTTCATAAAATTTCAATTTCTAGCATAGCACTAGCTCTCATAAACATGCATTATTTAAGAAATTGTTACAATTCATAGGCACACATTGATGACATTAGCTAGACATACCATAACTTCTCAAGAGTGAGCCTATAACAACACTTCCTAAGTGATAAAAGTGATACGTTATTCAAGGGACTGATCTTTTCTTATTTAAATAAACTCATAACTTCATTATTGAGACAAAACACTCTCATATAAAAAGTGTTATCAAGCATGTTCATGTAGCCATCTCATGAAGTTAAATGCACATTTATCAGATCAACAGGCATAACAACATGAGAAAAAAGCAGTTTTGATCAAAAATCCTTTTTCATGTAATAATGACCTTTCATAACATGCATAACATACTGTCATTTAAGACATGCATAACATATGAAGAACATGCAACTTATACTCATATGCAAGACTCCCATCATAACAAGCTACTTAGGAATTCTTTGGTTTCAAGCTTGAGTAAGAATAGATGGAAAAGATAGGGATATCTACAACCTTACTACTCACGTCATCATCCCCCACTTAGGTAAACCCATTTAAGAGAAATTTATCTCATTCAAGAGAACTTGGACTTACCAATCTTTCTTGTCAAGCATTACACCTCCTGGGATAAGCTTATGCAAACTTTTCTTAACATCACCTCCCTCCATCTCTCAAGAAGGAACAATTTCCCACTAGCTATTCACTCACACTCCATAAGGTCAGGAATTCAAGAGATCACAAATGAGTATCTAGCTTACTCCACTTCATATCCATCACTAAAAGTGATTCTTAATCTAGGGAAGTTCAAAGGAACTCATATTAGGACACTTTGAGAATTCATAGTCTTACCATCTAGAGATGTTATCCCCCACTTGGGGTAAGCCTAATCAATCATTCATCACCTCATGCCTTTATCCACTAAGGTCAAGGTATGTCAAGACCAAATCTACAAGGGTCCTCACCTTTTTGGTTTAAACTTCCAATCAACCATGACTAGGTACAATTTAAGCACTCCCTTAAATGGACATAGCTAAGATCATTCTTAAGAGACAACTAACCATTTTAAAGTAGGTTACATCAATTTTCTCCTTCTCTTTAAGAGTTAAGGGGTGCATACTACCTTCTAAGTCACATTAAAGAAAAAAACATAATCCCAACTCATTGAATAAAACCCGTTCTCCCTTCTTAGGATCAAGTCTATACAAAAGACTCCAAATCACAAGGGCAACTATGGAACATTACTCATATAACAAGGCAACATTCATCTTTCTCACTATTTACCACATTTCTCCAAAGCCTTTCAAGCATATCATATAACATTATAATACCATCATGCATGATCATGAAACAACCTATCATTCCAAAGAGAACTCCATTCAACTATAGCAACTCTTAACAAGATATAACCATATCATATCATAGCTTCTCAACATAATATCTTAATTTTCACAAATCACATATTGCCATAAATGGAATCACATAACGATATATCAGGTTTTCACCTTCATACATACTCATCAAGCCACAAAACCAAGGTAAGTATGAAAACTCACCTTTTCTCCCTCAAACCTTGAAACATCATCCTTCAAGCAATCACATCTAAAAGACCACTAGACAAGGAAACAGAAGAGAGAAATCATATAGAGTTGAGTTCTATGGTACAACATAAGAGTAGTGAAGAAAGTGAAATTCTATTATCCTATAGCCTCTCGCTCATAGATGATCACGACTCACTACCGATGAACAAGACTCTACTGGACGTGGCAATATGAGACTTTGGACCCTAAAACTATTTTTTATAACATCACGGTCTGATACCAAGTTTGTCACTACTGGGTAGCACCCCCAAGAAGTAACACGACGTACTGGACCTCTCAGAGGTCTTATACAAGCTCTTAGACATCTTTCATTGCATTTCATATGAAAATTAGCGGATATATATATATATATATATA
>NC_028642.1:22416542-22447450 GCF_001406875.1 Solanum pennellii
ATATATATATATATATATATATATATATATATATATATATATATAATAATAATACATAATTAGACTCTAAGTCTCGTTCGCAAACTTAAGACACAACTCAATAGAATAGAATAGGGAGACGACCCTTAACAACATAAAATAATAATTAACTATTACATCAACTTAAAGAAACATCTTGACATAGGCAATCCTTGAATCATAAGGATCCCTTTCTTTGAACTTGGGAGATCTATCCAAGCCCTTCATATAGGAGACATCCTCTAGCCATCAATACCTACACTTTGCGTAAAAACATGAAAAAGAAGGGTATTATCACAAAAATGCAGTAAGTATGGCAATCATGCAAAAACATGCATTTAAAGAGGATATTTAAGTTAAAAATCATGCATCATGTGTTTTTTAGTCAACTTCATGAACACATCCACATATAATCATAATATCATAAGAACATCATAAGACATAAGCTTCACATAAAAACCATCGCCTAAGGAAACCCCCATGTCATACTAGCGCAATGTAAAGGTAGCATCCAATAATACTACTTACACCAAGTGTTCCTAAGAAGGCATCCTAGGCTAGGCATATCATACTCAACAAGTCATAACACTTGCATTATCACTAAACATAAGGCCACATACTTCATAACTTCATAGAAGGACTCAAGCATTTGCTACAACTTTAGTCATAACTCCTTTAGTTCATATCATAGGTAGACCTCCCTTATAACCCCTTCAAAAGCTTATTTGTGCAACGTACACTTGGATTCCCATACCCCCACATATACTAGTAAATTTATTTAGAAGCCACAAGTGCAATTCACATGCATAATCATAATTCATGTATTTACATAGCAAAATCACTTAACATGCATTCATATAACTCATACATAACATAAGTCTTGTTTCATAAAAGTACTAATCTTATCCCTTCTTGGAGTTCAATAGCGAAATGCATGGGTAGGGTCTATAGTCCTACCTATACTAAGTAACCTCCTCAAATATTTATTATTAAAGTCCATATTCATATCCTATTTCATTTCTTAACTTTCGAGAGACATAGAAATAACCGACGTAGACCATGTGATCTACATGGAATATGGTGTTCTACTCCCACAAGGAAAAGAGAGAGTACTACTTACCAAGGTAGGACCTTCATATGTGATAGCTATTCTAGTGGATCCACTAAGCTAAAACATACGGGGTACGTAGTTATGGAACATGGAGATTGCTACTAGAAACCTTGACTTTCTAGACATGGAGGTTTCCATCTCACGAGACAACATCTATGTTGGGAACCCAAATTTTCTTAATGTGAAGGTTCTCTTGTTGGAAGCCATACTTACTAAACGTGAAGCCCCCAATCTCATTTTCATGTTCACTTGATGCTAAGCTCAAACTCCCTTTCTAAACGTATTTAAGCTTTTAATACATTAGTTCATAAAGAAGGCTAAAGGAGCTTGCTCCATCATACATCATACAGCTCAAAGGTTCCTAATATGAGAATGTCCTTTCATTATAAAACCTATATAATGGTAGAATGTCCTTTCACATAATTCTACTATTCATATAATCATGTGTGTGTGCATACATATATGAGATCTACCTGCACACACACACACCCTCTAGGCACATATGTTCATAACTTCATTAGTCATATACTTTACATGCATGGAAACAGGTAATGATTCATAGGAGAACTAACCTTTCCTTAGTCATCATGTATCTACCCTGTTCATAGATTTGCATGAAGTGTGTGTGTACATTAGTCAATATGATCACACAATGGGTATAATATAGTATTGAGGAAGCCACCCTCTAAACATCACAACACATGTACAAAATTAATCATGTCTCAAGTCATTCACATATAGAGTATTAAGGACTATAGACTACACACATTCACATTACACCATAGGAGGCAAGAACATATTCAAAATTAGAATAGAAGACTTCTAGCATGCATAAGATCACACATTCATATAGGGACTTCATAAGTAGGGTCATTATATAAGAGTATTCATCATCATTAGCCACATAGACCACACCTAACCCTAACATGATCATCCACATATTAACAACATCATCCACACACCTAGATCATGCAACTAGTGTGGAAGACAATATATATAACTTCACATAACATCAATTCACTTAGAACATGATACTAGAATCAAAACTTACACCCATCAACTTCATAATATGAATTATCATATCAATTCATATTGCATCTAATGACTTCAAGGCCATGATCACATCACATAAAGATATACAAGAATCTAAACAACGCCACCATAAGTGGGTCATACTAATCAACACAATTTATTTTTTTTACTATACTAAATAGAGGAAATAGGTTAAATTACCAACTCTCCATTGTATTATCATGAATGATCGATTCCCAACAATTACATATTAATTAACATAAATAACATTAGGAATAAGTAATACACTATAATCCAATCATAATTGGATCATCATCTACTCAAGATCACAAACCCCATCAAAGACTAATTTGAAGTATTAAGGAGATCATTGATTCTTCATAGAATTGGATTGAAATCATGTTAAAACCATATATTAATCACATATTCACCATTAGAATGCTTTTGAAATCACTTTAACAATGAACCCATGTGTTACACTTCGGAAGTTTTATGACTTAGACTAGAACCTCACCTATTAAATGATGTTTAAAATGATATTTTCAGACATAAACCAAAGTTTTAATCTAGATTAGGAGTATTAGAGCCTAAACATCAAGGTACAACCATGACATCTGGAAACTAGTGCAATAGATCTTGTAAACGTCCTTAGGTCTTGAGAAGGTTTGTAAGTATTGTATGGAGTCTAAAACTTGTAAAAATATATTAAATAGGTAAATTTATGTATATAGGGTCAAAACGTCAGGTTACAACCCCCGAAGGACCGGCCTAGGGGTCCTTGAAGGGACCTCAACTATTGGCCAACAAGTTGCCAAAGCAACAGCCAAGTTGCACTAACAAGAAGTCAGTCCGCGTCATGGACATGATTAAACATGGTCCAATACAATGGTCCACGTCATGGACCACATAGCGGAATCCACTATCTCAAAAATTAATTTCAGACTAGTTGTGGGAACAACTTTGAGACGCGGACTTGTTACCCCACGAAAAATCTGAAATTAGAATTCAAGTTTTACTTCACTAAAAGGTCAATTAAGTGTCGGATCCTCAAATCAAAACCTAAAATCTCTCCCTTCTCTCTAATTTCTCTTTCTACTCAACCTCCATTGAAGAATCTTGAAGCTTGAAGAACAAGACCAAATTCCCAAGTTTTCTACTCATAGGAGGCTAAAGTTTTTTTTAAGGTACGGTTTGTTTCACTCATGGGATTCCTTTACCCAAGAGGCCCTTTCAAAGATGGTTTTCAACTTCCCCAAGACTAGGGTTTCAATATAGACATGGGTTCTCTTTTCAAAACAAAATTGTTATTCAATTATGATGAAATATGGTCTTTTATTCTTCCGTGAAACCTTGTTCTCCCCTAAACTCATTTTATCTTGAAATTCTATGGTAATTTTTGAAGATGATGAGTATATGAATATTTAGAATCATAATTGTTATGCATTACTGCTTGAATTTACCATTTTTATGAATTGGTTATGTATTGTTGGGTAATTGAAGTATGGAGGCAATGAAAGGGAAAGAAGGTATGAAGATTGATTCTTCATAAATTCAATTATGAAGTATCAATTGCTTAGATAGTAATGCTTCTATGTCTAATGTGTGGTTCTAATGTTGATAACAAGTATTCGTCATCCTTAACCCTAGATTATTGAATTAGTGATGAAGTATGTATGAATGTTATGATATGATTATTATATGATTGAAAGTAGTTCTTATGATTATAATAAAGTGTTAAGTGAAAGGTTTACTCACATGTATGAGGTCTCTAAAGTAAAATTGTAGTTCTCACTTATGAATACCTATGAGCTATTATGATAAGATGTTTGCATAGGAGTCTAGAAGAGACTAATGTGAACTTATATGATGAATATGATGACTAATAAAGGGAATTAATGCTTAGCACCGAAAGGGCATGTAAATGAGATGCCAGTCTCACGTTTAGCAAGTCTAGCCTCTTACATAGGTTTCCTCACATTTAGCGTGTCCGGATTCCAAAGATATGTGTTGCCTCATGAGATGGAAACCCCCACATTAAGCAAGTCAAGGTTTATAGTTGTAATCTCCTTGACCCTTAACTATGTGCCCACATAGAACTCTAACTAGCTTAGTGGATCCACCTAGATAGAACAATTCCAGATAAGGCAAGTGTTAACCCTCTCTTTTTGGTGTGAGAGTAGAACACCGAATTCCATGTAGCTCACATGGTCTCACGTCGGTTATTGCACTTCTCTCTCTAATGTAAAAGTAAATGGACAAATTATGCATGTGAACTCTTATTAGGGTTTGTCTTAAAGGCTACCTTATTCAAGCATGTTATATAGAAATATGAGGTATGTTGTATGCATAAAGTAAGTGACTTAATACGATATTTAACTTTGGATAGGGTTATGGGGTTCTATTCTTGGTATTGCACAAGTATTACTTTCGGTTGCTTATGTGGTGGGTTAATGTCATGTTGATTGATTTATGTTCTTTCCTTGTATGTGCATTTGATACTAAGGATTGTTTTTGACTAAAATTGTCCTTTTTCTCATGCATTGGTGATTTTATGCATAGGAGCCATACTTATTACATGTGATTTGTACTAACCCATATTTCTTCCCTTTTTCCCAAACATTATAGGTTCCGTCCATTGAATAGGTTCTAGGCTATTTTGCAGGAAGACATGGAATTTTCCCCCAAGTTGTTGGTGTGTCATCAAAGTTTGAGGATGGTGCCATTTGATCTAATTTAGTATTATTTCTTATGGATAAAGACACTTATTCTTTCCTTTATCATTGAGACTATTGTTGTAAGCCTATATGTTTCATAATGTACTTGTATAAGGGCTATGCCCTAATGTTGTAGTTCTCTTTAGATGGTATTATATGAGAGGAAGTATTAGACTATATCTTACGAATTGTTTTTTTTTGCGTAAATGAGAAGTATAAACTTCATAAGCAAGGATTCTATTAAAACTCCATATATGATATGTGAGAAGTCTAAGTATACTTTACTATGTAAAAGTTCTAAATTTTTCCTTATTTTGACCTATGATATATAATAATGAATGCTAAGGGCTAGTCTAAGTCCTATTTGAGGAAGAAAATGTCGGTTACGTCTAGGGGGTGATGCCCGGTCGTGATAAACTTGGTATCAGAGCATGAGGTTGAATAATATTACAATTGATATTTTAGTAAATCACGTATTTGTAGAGTCTTGTTCATAATTGTGAAGCGAGCCACACTTATGAATGCGAGGCTCTGTGATGTTTAGGAAAGTCTCACCTCTTGGTATTCTTAAATTCAGACCTCTAGCGTTTTAACTCTATGTGTCCTTTCTTCTTATCTCTTTCTTGTGCTTATAGGCATTGAATATAAGAAGGAACAATGCTCGAGGGGTCAAAGAGGAGAATATGAATGAGGCGGTTCCCCCTTCGGATCCTCAAAACCCTCATGTTCCGATTAAAGAAGGGGCTATGTCTAATGTTGAGATAAGGGTGGCCATTCATAGCTTGACTCGAGTGTTGGCTACTCAAGTTGCTAGGGATGCTAGGGTTCAAGTGAACCCAATGCTGGCAACATCACATCAAGGATAAGGGATTTCACAAGGATGAATCCCCCAAACTTTCTTTGGATCTAAAGTGGAGGAGGACCCTCAAGGGTTCATTGATGAAGTGTACAGTGTACTAGATGCTATGGAAGTGTCTTCACAAGAAAAGGCAGCGCTAGCCGCCTATCAACTAAAGGATGTGGCTCAAGTTTTATATGAGCAATAGAAGGATGAGAGGCCAAATAAAGAAGTCCGGATTGCTTGGGGAGATTTCAAGACGGCTTGCCTTGATAGGTTCTTTACCTTGGAAATAAGGGAGAGGAAAATGCAAAAATTCGTCAACCTACTCCAAGGGATTTGAGTGTGAAGGAGTATAGTCTCAAGTTTACTCAACTTTCAAAGTATGCTCCTACCATTGTGGCAGATTCTAGGGCTAAGATAAACAAATTTATTATGGGGATACCGATCTTGTGGTTAATGAATGTAGGTCGGCTATGTTGATTCTTAGCATGTACATCTCTCATCTCATGGTTCATTCCAAACAAATTGAGGAGCAAAATCTTAAGCAAGTTTGTAAGGAATTGAAGAGGACAAAGGACGACGATGGAAATTATTCTATGGCTAGATTTTAGGTGCAAGATAAGCCAAGATTCAAGAAGAGGTTTCCCAATCAAAGCCCTGCTACCACTCCAAGGATCAACAAAGGTAAAGGGTCTACACCCAACCTCAAGAGGGTAAAGGTAGTGGTCCTTATGTTGAGAAGCCTAGTTGTTCTAAGTATGGTAGAAAACATGAAGGCAAGTGTCTAGTTTGCATGAAAAATTGCTATGGTTGTGGTAAGAGAGGCCATATGAAGAGGGATTGTCCTATTATTAAGGCTCATGGAAGATAAAATGCTCAAGCACAAGAAAGTGATCCAAATCCCGATGCTCCTAAAAAGAATCGCTTCTATGCTCTCTTGTCTAGGGGTGAACAAGGGTATTCTCCTGATGTCGTCAACGGTATGCTACAAGTGTTCTCCATTAATGTCTATGGTTTACTTGATCCAGTGGTACTTTATCATTTGTAACTCCTTTAGTGTTTGATGTTCTACCCTATATCTTAGTTAAACCTTTTGTGGTAACTACCACGGTGGGTGACTCCATTATTGCTAAAAGAATCTATAAGAGTTGTCTTATATCACTTCCCAATAGACTTACTTTGGTTGATTTGGTAGAACTTGATATGGTTGATTTTAATATTATCATGGGAATGAATTGGTGGCGTTCTTTTTTTTTTCTTCTATTAATTGTAAAACAAGAGTACTTAAGTTCCAATTTCATAATGAACCTATCATACAATTGAAGGCGGGAAACCCAACCCCTGGAGGTCGTATCATTTCGTGTCTAAAAGCTTGTAAGATGATCTCTAAGGGTTGTCTCTACCAGGTTGTGATGGCCAAGGACCTTGAATCCGAGGTTCCTCCATTAAAGTCAGTACCCATAATGAGGGATTTTTCAAAAGTCTTTTCTGATGACTTACTCGAAATTTCTCCCAAACGGGAAGTAAACTTTTGCATTGACTTGTTGTCGAATACGAAACCTATCTTAATCCATCCTTATTGGATGGATCTGGCCGAGTTGCAAGAACTAAAGTTTTAACTCAATTATTTACTCGACAAAGGTTTCCTAAAACCTAGTATTTCTTCTTGGGGCGCTCTTATTGTTTGTAAAGAAGAAGGATGGATCCCTTAGGATGTCCATTGATTACCGTCAACTAAAAAGGTTACCATAAAGAACAAGTATCCTCTCCCTTGGATTAATGATTTGTTTGATCAACTCTGAGTGGCAAACTACTTTTGAATAATTGACTTAAGGTCGGGGTATCACAAACTTAGGGTGAGAGGTGAAGGCATACCTAAAATAGCATTCCGAACTAGGTATGGTCATTATGAGTTCCTAGTTATTTCTTTTGGTCTAACTAATACCCCGGCGACTTTTATGAACCTTGTGAATAGAGTGTTCTTGATTCCTTTGTTATTATCTTCATTGATGACATCTTTGTATATTCTAAGAGTGAGCACATGGGTCATTTCAGGGTAGTATTACAAGTCCTCAAGGAACACCAAATCTTTCTAAATACAGTAAGTGTGAATTTTGGTTGAGCTCGGTTTCTTTTATTGGTCACATTGTTTCAAGTCAGGGTATAAAGGCCGATCTGAAGAAAAAGAAAGTAGTTATGAATTAGCCTAGACCTTTTACTCCAACCTATATTAGAAGTTTCTTGGATTTAGATAGGTATTATATGAGATTTGTTGATGGTTTTCAATAATCGATTCTCCTTTGACAACCTTGACCCAAGAGAAAGTTAAATTTAAGTGGTCGGAAGCTTGTGAAAGAAGTTTCCAAGAGTTGGAAGATAAGCTTACCTCCGCTCCAGTGATGACCTTACCGGAGGATACCCAAGGGTTTGTAGTGTATTATGACGCTTCTCGAGTGGGTTTGGGTTGTGTCATGATACAACATGGTTTAAGCCTCTAGAAAACTCAAGGTGCACGAGAAAAGTTATCCAACTCATGACCTTGAATTAGTGCTTGTAGTGTTTACCTTGAAAAATATGGAGACATTATATTTATGGGCTCCATTGGATGTATTTACTGACCACAAGAGTTTTCAATACGTGTTCACTTAAAAGGAGTTGAATCTCCAACAAAAAAGATGGTTGGAACTTTTGAAGGATTACGACATGAGTGTCCTCTATTACCCTGGCAAGGCCAATGTGGTAGAGGATGCTTCAAGTCATATGACTATGGGTAGTGTGTCTCATGTGGGAAAAGTTATGGAAGAACTAGTGAAAGATGTTCGTAGATTGGACCGATTAGGTGTTCGGTTAGAAGATTCTCCAAATGGGGGTTTCCTGGTTCATCATAACTCTGAATCTTCCTTAGTGGTTGAGGTGAAGTCCAAGCAAAGTCTTCATCCTCTATTGATGGAGTTAAAGGATTCGGTCCTTAGCAAGTTTAATGATTCATTCTCCCAATAGGGGGATAGGGTACTTAGGTAACAAGGTATATTGTGTGTACTGGATGTAGATAACTTGAGGGGAATTTTTTTTGAAGAAGTTCATAGGTCTCAATATTCTATTCATCCAGGTGCCACTAAAATGTACCATGATCTTCAAGAGGTTTATTGGTGGGATGGTTTGAAAAGGGACATAGTGGAATTTGTGGATAGGTGCCCTAATTGTTAACAAGTAAAGGTCGATCATCAAAAGACAGGTGGTTTGACTCAAGTAATGAATTTTCCTACTTTGAAGTGGGAAGATATCAATATGGACTTTGTTGTTGGGTTGCCTCGAACCCGGAGGCAAAATGACGCAATATGGGTTATTATGGATAGATTGACGTTATTTGCCCACTTTATCCTCGTTAAGTCTACTTATTCAGCGGAAGAGTATGCAAGGTTGTACCTTAAAGAGATCGTGAGCTTCCATGGTATCCCTTTGTCCTTCATTTGGGATGGAGGTGCCCAATTCACTTCTCATTTTTGGAGGTCATTTAAAAAAGGTTGGGTCCTCAAATAGATGGTCAAGAAGAGCGTACCATCCAAACCCTAAAAGACATGTTGAGATCTTGTGTTATCAAATTCAAGGGTAATTGGGACGATCAACTACCGTTGATTGAGTTCTCCAATAATAATAGCTACCATATGAGTATCTCCATGGCACTTTTTGAAGAAGTTTATGGTAGGAGATGTAGGTCTCCAGTTGGGTGGTTCGAGGTAGGAGATTCTCAATTCCTTGTTCCCAATATAATTTATGAAGCATTGGAAAATGTTTGGATGATAAGGGATAGGTTGAAAACAACTTATAGTCGACAGAAATCTTATGCCAACAATAGAAGAGGAGATCTTTAATTTGAAGTAGGTGATATGGTCTATTTGAAAATTTCACCGATGAAAGGGGTGATGAGATTTGGTAAGAAAGAGAAGCTTAGTCCCCGATATGTGGGTCCTTATGATATAGTGAAATGGGTCGGGAAGGTTGCTTTTAAGCTGCAGTTACCTAGTGAACTAGCCCTCAGTGCATCCCGTATTTCATGTCTCCATTCTCAAGAATTTTATAGGTGACTCCGTTTCCATTATCCTGAATGAAAGGTTAGGTGTGAATGAGAACCTTGCCTGTAAAGAAGTGCCGATTGAGATCTTATATCATCAATTCAAAAGGTTGAGGAACAAAAAGGTGGCCTTTTAAAAAATCCTGTGGAGAAACCATCTTATTGAGGGTGCAACATGGGAGGCCGAGGCCGGCATGAGTCCCGCTACCGTAATCTTTTTTCTCTTACTCCTAGTCAAAGTTGAGGTAAGTAATCCTTTTAAAATAAAATTATGAATAATGTTCAATTTGGCTTGCTTTTCTAGTAGGTGCATATTATTTGTAAAGGTTCATGCTAAAATTTGAGTTTTCATGAAAAATGCTCTTATGTCTAACTTGCACTTATATGTATGTGTATAGTTGTCTTCATGAGATTCGTAGTGAGCATGTAAATTGAATGGTAACTCTTGATGTTCCTATTGAGATCTTGTTGATATTGAGAAGGTAGTTCCTCATTATATGATATGAAATGTTGAGCTCTTATATATGGTAAATTGTAAATTGAGTTTCTATGTGCAATGTTATGATTATGTGTAGAATGGAGTTGAGTATTCCTCGTATGAGTTGTGACTCATGATGTTTATATTCATGTTGTTTTTTTGGTTGGATTGCTAATATTGAGTCTTTCCTTTCCCTATAAAAAGATTTAGGTGTCATTCGGGGACGAATGTACCTAAGGGGGAGATAATGTAATAGTCTAGAAGTCCATGACTTAGACTAGAGCCTCACCTAATAAAAATGGTTAAAATGATGTTTAGATACCTAAACTAAAGTAATAATCTTGATTTAGGAGCATTAGAGCCTACACATCAAGGGACGACCATGACGTCCAGAAACTAGCACAATAGATGTTACTTTAGGCTCTAATACTCCTAAATCAAGATTATTACTTCGTATGCATCATTTTACCTATTTAAAGTATTTTTACAAGTTTTAGACTCCCAACTATTGGCCAACAAGCTGCCAAAGAAGCATCCAAGTTGCACTATGAAGAAACCAGTCTGCGTCGCAGACATGATTCACCATAGACCAAAAGCATAGTCCGCATCTCAAAAATTAATTTCATAAAACTTGTGGGAACATCCCATGACGGGGACTTGTTTCCCGACGAAAAAACTGAAATTAGATTTCAAGTTCGACTTAACCTAAAGATCAACTTAAGTGAGCGGTCTTTTGGGTATTTTAAGTGACGGATATATATTGATTTTAAATCACTTTTCACCAAAATTTCCCACTCAATCAAAACCCAAAAGCTCTCCCTTTTCTCTAGTTTCTCTCTACTCAACCTTCATTGAAGAAGCTTGAAGCTCGAAGAAGAAGAACAAATTCCCAAGTTTTCTACTCAAATTGGAGGCTCAAGTCTTGGTTAAGGTATGGTTTATTTCACTCTTGGTATTCTTTTCCCTAAGAGTTCCTTTCAAAGATTGTTTTCAACTTCCCCAAGACTAGGGTTGCAATCTAGACAGGGGTTCTCTTTTCAAAATGAAATTGTTATTCAATTATGATGAAATATGGTCTTTTATCATTGTTTAACTAAATATTGATAGTTAATTATTGGTAATCATTTAAGATTCTTCCTTGAACCCTTTTTATAACCTAAGCTCATTATATCTTCAAATTTTATGGTAATTGTGGAAGATGATGAGTATATGAGTATGTAGAACGATAACTGTTATGCATTACTTCTTGAATTTACCTTGTTTATACATTGTTACGCATTCATGGGTAACTTAAGTATGGAGGCAATGAAGGGTCAAGAAATTATGAAGATTGATTCTTCTTGAATTAATTTATTAAGTATGAGTTAATTATATAGTAATGCTTCTATGTCTAATGTGTGGTTGTGATGTTTATAACAGGTATTTCTAATCCATAACCCTAGACTATCATTAGTTATGAAGTATGTAAGCATGTTATGATATGATTATTATATGAGCGAAAGTATTTCTCATGATTATAATAAAGTGTTAAGTGAAATTTTTACTCACTTGTATGAGGTTTCTAAATTGAAAGGGTATTTCTCACTTATGAATACCTATGAGCTATTATGATAAGATGTTTACATAGGAGTCCAGAAGAGACTATTGTGAATTTGTATGATGATTTCTAAAGGTAATAAATGCTTAGCACAGAAAGGGCTTGTAAATAATATGGAGGTCTCACGTTTAGCAAGTCCGGCCTCCCACATAGGTTTCCTCATGTATAGCAAGTTCGAATTCCAAATATATGTGTTCTCTCATGATATGGAAACCCCCATATTTAGCAAGTCAAGGTATCTTATAGAAATCTCCTTGACCCTTTACTATGTGACCATATAAGACTCTAGCTTAGTGGATTCACCTATATAGCTATGTACAAAAGTTTGTAGCTTAGGCAATTTTTAACCCTCTCTTTTCGATGTAGGACTAGAACAACGGATTCCATGTAGCTCACATGGTCTCATGTCGGTTAATGTAAAACTTAATGGACAAGTTAAGTATGTGAACTTTTATTATGTCTTTTCTTAAAGGCTACTACATAGTGTGAGGGAGGGTATGGGACTTCTCTTACACATTGAACATGTGGGATCCTAAGGGATGGTCTTAGTAGTGTTCTTGTATGATTAAGTTGATTATATATTATGTATTTCAAGTTATATATGATCTTATGATTCAATAATAATATGATGAAATATGAGGTTATGTTGTATGCATGAAGTAAGTGACTAAATGTGATACTTAGCTTTGGATGGGGTTATGGGGTTTTATTCTTGGTATTGCACAAGTATTTCTTTGGGTTGCTTTTGGGTTGACTTATGATGTTTCCTTCGATGTGCATTTCATACTAAGCATGGTTTTGACTAAATAGTCTTTTTTCTCATGCGTAGGTGATTTTATGCATAGGAGTCATACTTAGTACATATGGTTTGTACTAACCCATATGTCTTCCTTTTTCCCCAAACATTGTAGGTTCTGGCTATTCAAGAGCTTTTAGGCCACTTTGCAAGAAGACATGGACTTTTGCACCAAGTTGTTGGTGAGTCCTCAAAGTTTGTGGATGGTGCCATTTGATCTACCTTATTAGTATTTCTTATGTCTAAAGAAAGTTATTCTGTCCTTTATCATTGAGACTATAGTTGTAAGCGTATATGTGGCATAATGTACTTGTAATAAGGGATATGCCCAAATGTGGTAATTCTCTTAAGATGGTTTAATGTGAGACAAAGTATTAGACTATATCTTATGGGTTGGTTTTTTTTCCTAAACGAGAAGTCTATGTAACCTTCATAAGGAAGGAGTCTATGTAAACTCCACATATGATATGTGAGAAGTCTAAGTGTAACACTTCAAAAATCCAAGACGTATGCTAGAGCCTAACATAAGTGTCATGAGGTTTAGACATTGTTTTAAGGTCTATATTGATGAATATAAGTCATTTAGCAAGTCTAGAAACCAAAACGTCCAAGAACGTCCATGACTTACGGAAACTAGTTTAGTGAGGTGCTAGCGTGCCTTAGCCTATTTGACTAGCTTTTAAGAGTCAAAAATGATAAAAATTGGTGAAAGGGTGTCTAACATGTTTTTAGGTTGATTCATATTCGAAACATCCGAGCACGACTCCCCACAAGGACCAACCAAGGGCCTTTGAGGAGGACCCTTGCAAAAGTTGGCAAAAAGTTTCAAGAGAGTGTCACCAACGGATGCCATAGACTGGCCATTGGTAAATTGACGGGGCTTCGATGGCACTCATCGATGAAAAATTAGCCAAAATCTTGGAAGTGTCATTTTTCATAGTCTCTGAATTTATACGGATGTGCAACATGGAAGGGGGGTTGGCCGTCGATTGACCCACGATTCGTCGATTGTTGTGTCATCTATAAGGGTATTTTTTTCACTGTACGTTTTAAGTTAGTTCCAATTAATTAATTAAGGGGTTAGCTCATTAGTTAGGGATTAAGGGAAGCCTAATTAAGTTAATTAATACCCCATATAAAGACCCCAGCCTCATTAAGCTCTCATAGCTCACATAATTCCCAAACCCAAACTCTCTTCCTTCTATCTTCTTTCTCACTCTAGTGACGACTCCATTGAAGACCAAGCTAAGGGAGGATTTTAGGGCTGAAAAGAGTCAATTTTCAGAATCAATCTTCATTAATTATCAAGGTATGGGATTTCTTTGACCTTTGAGACTTCTTTCCTCAATGGGTTCTACCAAAATGATTTTTAAAAAAATTGGGTTTTCACATGGGTTTCATCCAATCTCAAAAATTATGTTATGAATTGATTTTTTTATGATTTATTTTTTATATTATGAATAGATTAAAATTTCTTCTAACTTAATTATGATGTATCTTGATGGATTGGTCTAGTTTGTTGAAGATGACCCTTATCCCTTAACCCTAGATGATGATCTTGATATGAATTATATTGTATTGCTTCAATTGACTTATTTATTGGTTGAATTACTTGTGGATGAATGAATTAGTGTGAATTATAGTCCAAACATTATAGTTCTTGAGAAGTTGATCTAGTTTATGAAGTATGTTGTGAATTGACCTAAGTATCTTGTCTTAAGGTATGAATTAGTATTGAATTATGATGTAGTGATTCTTTTTGCCCTTATCATATTGGTCATTGAGTTATGGTGATGTTATACCCTAATTGGGTTGAGTAAGGGTTGATGGTAAGACCTTGATGATGAGTTATGAAGGAGACTTGGTAAGTCTTGTGATCCATATTCTTTACTTCAAATTATGGTTAATTGTGATTAAGTCATGATGTTGTATCGGAGTATGCCTTGTATTAGAATTGATAGGTTGGTACGATGTTGAATTGAAATGTCTTGACTATGGTTTGATAGGTGTTAGCTTAAGATGTAAATGTTATAAGGATGGATATGCCTTGTATTAGAATTGATAGGGTGGTACGATGTTGAATTGAAATGTCTTGACTATGGTTTGATAGGTGTTAGCTTAAGATGTAAATGTTATCAGGATGGTGAATGTTTTACCAATGTACCTTACTATGATAGGAAAATGTTAATGTGCTAAAATCACCTATATGAATTGTAGTGAAAGCATTATACTCATGCAATTATTATTGAGCTATGATGATGATCATGATGTTTATACAATGGTTAGACCCTATGACCTGCAATACTTATGATGATTATGAAAGACATTAAAGACATTTCAAAAAAGAACTCTAGCTTAGCACCGAGTGAACTAGAGTGAGGAGTGGTCGTTCCCACATAAGGAAGGTAGGATCACTAAAGTACTCTTGAGATTGTAGACTACAATGCATGTAGAGTAAAGAGGATCCCAACTATATCTCCTAGTTCTTGAACTATGTTTCCCCCATAGGAATACTAGTTAGTGGATCCGTAGTTGCTATGTTCATGTTTTGGTACTACCTTAGCAAGTAGTCCGCCTTCTTTCGGTGTAGGATTTCATGACACCAGATTTCACATTAGCTCAAGTGATCTATGTCAGTTAAGGCAAGATGTTCCCAAAAGGTAAAATGAACTAAAGGAATGAACTCTAACTAAGATGACCTAAGGGGTTTAGCTTAGTCCAGGTAGGGGTATGGGACTCTACCTATAGATTGCACTAGTTAGCCTTAAGGGAAGTCTTAGGAAGATGTTCTTATGTATGTATATGCTTATAAATTAAAATAATATGTATATGATGATCTTACATATTAATGATGATATGTGATGTTCACTACTCTTATGAACATGTATTTGGTCTATCATGCTAAAGGTATGATATTGTGTACTCTTAATGTTATGTTATGTGAAGTGGGATGTTGGTCATGATTCTTGTTGAGTTATTTGATTGAATAAGGTTATGGATCTTTGCTTGGTCATTGCACTTGTTACCTTGATAGGTGTTCATAGGTAATTGCCTTACTTTGGTTATGTTGAAATGTGCTCTTATTCATGCTTGTTGAAGTTATGAGTTGATGGTAGAGTTACTTTGACTATATGTCAAATTACATGATATGCATGTTGACTTGAATAGTTTTGATATTGTTGTTCTTGTGATGTACATGCCTAAGACTTCATGATTATGTCTTATTGATTTGGTATTGTCTTGTTGAATATGCATAAGTGTTTTCAAAGCAAATTGCATACCTTTATGAAATGTCCCTTTACTTTGCATGATTTCAAAGTATGTGTGCATATGGTCTCATACTTAGTACAAATAGTGTACTAACCCCATTTCTTCCTTTTCCCCAACATTTTTGTTTCGGTCGTTGAAGTGATTTTGAAGACGATTTGAAGAAGGCTTGGATCTCTTATTCATCCAAATAGGGTAGGTCCTCACTTTCCGAGGGCGATGCCTCTATCTATCTAATGGAGTTGTTTCAAGTTCAACAGTTCTATGTCTCTTTCTTTTTAATTTAGTTAGAAACATTGTATATCCCTTGTGAGGCATACTAATTTTGATGTATGGATTACGCCCAAGTTCTTATACTCTTATTAGATGGTTATGAGATGAGACGACTATTATGACTATGTTATATTTTATATATATCTATGTGCAATAAAATTAGAAGACTAAGTAATCTTCCTATATGAAGGGTCTATGTATATTTGATATATATATATACTATGTGTATGTAGAGGTGTATGTAAACCTCCAATTAGAAGTAATGAAAAGTTTTGAATTTCCTCTAAATTTGACCTATGAATGTAATGATGTAAGCTAAGAGGCTAGTCTTAGTCCTAAAAGAAGACGACGACGCTGGTTACGTTTAGGGGGTATTCCCAGATGTGATACTAAGTATACTTCACTATGTAAGAGTTTTTATTTTTTACGAATTTTGACCTATGACATGTAACGATGAATGCTAAGGTATACTCTAAGTCCTCTTTGAGGACGAAGAATTCGGTTACATCTAGGGGGTGCTCCCCGATCGTGACACCATGACTAGATTGAAAGATAGGATTTTTGACTTTAGAATCATGTTAGTAAAGCCTTTGAAATAACTCTTTAGATGAAATATTAACTAAGGATGAAGTGTTACCATAACTATCTACATAAGAAGACACAAAAATTGGAGAAGAATGCACTTGAAATCCATCTCCATGGGTTGTTCTTGAGTTTGGTCTTCAATGGAGGTTTTGGGGTTTTCATATTTTGGAGGGAAAGTTTAATTTGTAAGAGTGAAATTCTAAATTAGAGTTTAGGATTATAAAGAGACTTAAAATACCTAAAGATACCTAAATAACCGTTCACATTTTAATTAGGATGTCGGGTGAATTTCCCAATTCACCCCAGCACGGCAGTGTATCAAGACAGATTGCACGCTTCAATCAACGCGCAGACTGACAGACCACCGTTGGAATGTTGCCACCGTAATGAATGTCTGTCGATTGTGACTGAGGCTCCCATTTTGGTGATGATCTCACACGTCTAAGTGTACAGCAACGCCCCCAGTCGATGGGGCATCGATCAAGGCACGAGGCGTTATTTCATGGGCGAAGATTGGACACTGCCAAGGTAGTGTACTGTCAGCTTTTGGGTCCTCCTCAAGGACCATTTGTGTGGTCCTTGGGGAGTCGTTCTTGGATGTTTCGAACCTAAATACGCTCATATACAAGTTAGTATCCTTACCTATAATTTGAGACCCCACACAACACATAAAATATACGACGGCACACTATAACACACTAGAACGTCTAAAGACCAACTTTCAAATGTCTTGGTCGTTCTTGGAAGTTTGACCTCCAAACAACTTCAAATCAACTATACAAGCTCTAAAATACTTTATTGACATGTTATTAACCTTTTTAGGCACATGTGAGGCTCAAGATACCCTAGTTCATTTTGAGGATCTTGACATCAATCCCACAAGGTATGTGAGTCTCTCATAGCATTGAGTTCATCTACCCACGCGCCAAGCATGTTTAATACATTGAAATTTATCCTAGAAGAGTTGGAAAAATTGATGTTCTTGAGATATATTCTTGAATTCAAATGTTGTTATTCAATTAGGATGAATTGAGAAGTTTATGTGATCCTTACATTTAGTTTAGGGTTCCTTTGAATTAGTTTCTTGAGTATTCAGTTGCGCATATGAATCTAAAACAAATTTTAAGATAATAAAATTTAGGTGGATTAAGGCTGAAAAATGTAGAAGGAAAAAGTCGAGTAAGGTCCCTGAAACAAGTCTGCTTCGTGGACCTGTTCCCATAATGATCAAAAATCTTCTTCGCCTCACGGACATGACGCATCCTCCTCCTCCTCAAAATTAAATTTTGTGAATAATTATTTTGGAGCATATCCACGTCGCGGACATGTTCCAAGATTATGATTTCGTAACTTTTCTTAAGTTTAGATATTCGGAATCATTTCTAAACTTCATGGGGTATCAAGCAACGAATTGTGGATAGACATGAGTTCAGGTAACTCACGTCTCCATAAAACCATGTAGCTACCATGAGTAGAAAAGGTCATACGTTTTATATGAACCCTTTTCACTGTAGACTAGTGGATTGATTGGGAAATTCAAGTCTTATACCTTTTCTAGGTATAGGATGCACTGGCAGCGTTAGGTAGATCGCTATGTCATTACTATAGCTCTTATGTGATGGTTTTCGATTAAAGAAACTCCCAATAGAAGTTATTATATTTTTTATATACACAGTTTATGTGTATTTCTTACAGACATCTTAGAGTTAATTATATCTTTGCATACATATAGAGTTTACAACATGTTTTTAAATAGATTTTGTTCATATTGCACTTACTTTATATTGAAATGAGTCAGTTATGTTATGTTGACTTGAGCCAGGTAAGTTCTTCAGTTTACTTCAAATTCTTTCTAGCCTATGTTGTGTTAGCATTGAAAATCGCATACTCATACATTCAGTGTGTTTATTCTAGTTGGCATGCATCGTATTATGATGTAGACGCATGTAACAAGGATTGGTATCTAGCGCACCGTTGATCTAATTGAGCAGTCCAGAGTCAGTTTTTGAGCACCATGCATCCCGGAGGACTCCTTTTATTGTTTTTCTGTATTTTTTTTATTAGGATGTTGTGGAGTCTGTCCCAACATCTATCACAATTATTTTAGAGGCTTCACAAATAGTGTGACAGTCAGATATGAGTCTATTATCTTTGTAAGTCTTTTAACTTTGTATTTCAGATGTTTTTCTATGAGACTTGAGTAGCCATTTTGCCTAGTGTAATGCTTTCTTTTAAGACATTCTCCAGTTTATTTCACAAGTTCCTTATATAGACTATTCTTGTGTTTTAATTCTTCCGCTTAGTAAGTAAGCCATGCTAGGGATTTTCTTGGGGCCAACAATGGTCTCCGAGTGCTAGTAACATCAGGAATGTAGTCTTGGGGTGTGACAAACTTGGTATCACAACACAAAGTTTAAGAGTCCTAGGGAGTCTATGAAGTCGTGTCTATAGTGTCCTTGTTATTAGTGTGAATCATTTCACATCTAAAATTAGGAGGCTACAACATTTAGGAATTTCTTCACTTCTTTCATATTCCTTTCGTGCGTTAGAGTTTATCTCTAAAAAGTTTCTCTTTAACTCATGCTTACACGTAAACGACTATGAATTGGGCTTTGTTTGAGGAGTCTTTTTTGGGGAAATTCTTTCCCCACGATCTAAGAGAAGCTAAGGGACAGTTGTAGACATAATAATAGAATAAACTTGTTTATAGCTGGGTTGTATCGTCTGTCGAGTAAGGAAAGTAAGGTTACGATCTTAATAGATGACATGAGCATAACAAAGTAGATGATTCATGTGCAATAACTTGATGAAGAAAACATGAGGGATAGAGAAGTCAAGAATAAGAGGGTTAAGACATAAGGAACAAGTCTGGGTAGCAAAAGAATAATGTGGACTTTTTTCTTCCTAACAAAAGCATAAACGACTTGCTCCATCATCTGCTAGTGCACCTGTACAAAGAATAAATGGATGTACAATAGTCAAAATTCTCAGAACTTCAGATTTAGACTTGCACATTTTCAAGGTAGTAAGGCACAAAGGGGTACTGAGACTTTTACATGTGCTAAGCGTGGTTAGAACCATTCAGATTTGTGTCATGTTGGCTCCGCTGGTTGCTTCATGTGTTGTTAGAGATCATTTTAAAAGAGAGTATCATAAGGAGAGGAAGAGAAATGCTCAAGTGGTACATAGAGACTAGTCTTCTTTGGTTGCTTCATAATATAGAGCCGTATCTAAATGAGCTACTTCATGCGCAGGCGGAGAGGAAATTGTCTTTATGTTATCACTATGTAACACCCCGAAAATAAAATAGGATGAACTAGAGCCTCACTTGGGTTTTAAGAGTTTATAAATTGTTAACTTAATGATTAAATGAGTTTATAGGTCATTTTGGTTGTGTTTGAGGTCAAACGTCAAGGAGCAACCAAGACATTCGGAGACTAGTCGCTTGTGTGCTACTATGTTTCTACTTGTTTTGGGTTAAATGTTAGTGTGTGTGGTGTTTGAGCTCTAAAGTTAGAGGTGATGACCTAGAACCTAGATTGGACATGTTAGGGTTAAAACGTCCGGGTACGACTCCCCTAGGACAACCCTATAGGTCCTGAGGAAGACCCAAACACTTGGCCATGAAGTTGCCATGGGCAGCACGACCAATAGCTCTAGGGAGTGGGTCCGCGTAGAGGACTAGTTCCAGCAAAGACCAAATGTTTGGTTCGCCTCACAGCAATTCTCTTTCTCAAAAATTATTTTTGTAAATTCTTCTAGGAACATCTCCGCCTAGCGGAGTGGTTCCGCGATGATGATTTCAGAAATTAAAGATAAGTTAGACTTTATTTAAAGGTCCAACTAATATAGGGGTGTTTTGGGCATTTTGGTGATTTGATTTAAGCCATTTTTAAGTCATTATACACCCATTCCCCAATCAAAAATACAATCACCCAAATTAAAAAAATCAAAACCCTTCCCTCCCAAAAGTTATCTCAAACTCCATGGAAGCTTGAGGTAAAGATGGAGCTTGGGCTATCCAATGGATTTCTTTTTCAATTCTCTTTGTTTTTCCTCTAATACGGTATGGGTATTGTTTATCTTTGCTCTTCAATCAAAGAGCCAATTCAAAGTATTTTCGAAGTTCTTCAAAAAATCTAAAAACCCCAATTATGATTTTATGCATGGATTCTTGCATGAAATGGTTTTAAATAAGGATTTATGTTGTTATTAATGATTATTTATGGTTTTAAGGAAGTAAATTTCATGAACCCATGTCTTTTCAAATTTGCTACATTTCACCATAAAGTGGGTGTATTGATTTTGAGTTAACGGTTATAGATTTGTGGTTGAATTGGTATGGGATGTTCGTATATGGTATTATTATGTTGATTTTTGAAGAATTGATATTGAATTGAATAATATGATTTAATCCTTGAATGGACAAATAGTAATTTGGTCATTATGTTTATTACTGGATCATGTTTAGCTTAATTGCATAGTTGAATCATACTATTATATATGTTATTCTATTGTAAAATTATAGAGAATGAAGGGATGGTGATGGTGGACTTAGTAAGAAGTTAAGTTTACCTAATTCCCTTACTAAGGATGATTTGATAATTGAATTGCTCTTGTGTAGTATGACCCACTTATGGTGGCGGTGTTTACTTCTTGTTCTTATAGTGATCATGGCCTTGTCAGCATTATTATCTGAATTGTAGTAGTATCATGTTAGTATATATAATGGTATATTGTGAAGTTGGATAGGTGAAGTTAATGTGATCATTAATAAGGTTTTATGGCATACATGAATGTATAAAGTGAAGGATGATGTGATGTTTGTGTGATATTTTATAATATGGATATAATGTGATGAAAATGCATTGTCACTAAACGTTGATATGTGATAATGTTAGACTATGAAGAATATTAGTATATTGATCTGGTGTCTTGATTAGGTAGACCTAGTTTTCCCTTGACTTGGTAAGCATTCTTTCTTGAGAATGAATAAATGAAAGTCGATTTTCGGTAGACCTATGTTGGTGCCCTTCCTTGGATGATAAATAAGGTATTATATAGTATCTCTTGAACCGGTAGACCTAAGAATGGTTTCCTTCTTTATAAGTCTAGAACCCTGAGTGAATGTTCAAACCTTGAATATGAAAAGAAGGTTTATAATAGAGTGAATAAGACAGACCTAGCATGGTACCCATTTCATGAATGAGTTATCCTAGCGAACCTTGATTGGCAGCCCTTGTGGACCCCTTCTTGGAATGAGTTGGTAGGCTTAGTGATGGTACCTTCCCTAATACTGTTTTTGTGAATAAACTTACTCTATGAGAGCCAAGGCAAAGCATCAAGTGGATATGCTTAAGGTAGTAGCTCTACTTGAAGTATGAGACTAGAGTACAAAGAAGCCTTTTCATATCCCTCCAACCATGTGCCTACATGGTATGTGTCCTAGTGCTACCTTTGGCAAGTGGAACACCTTCCCCAGTGTGGGGTCTTATGACACCGAATTCTGTACCTATCTAGTGTGATCTATGTCAGTTAATGCTTATCATCATCATATGAGATGTGCACTCTAGTAGTTGTATTGGTTTTATGACGTGTAGGTAGTAGTATGGGATGGTATCTACACATGGTACGATAGGCCTTGAAGATGCTAAAGTGAGTTCCCTAGGTCTTTCAAAACCATTATGTAAAATCCCTTACTTTTCTAGTTATATGTTTGACTTCTAAATGACTCAATTAAAGAACGTTCACCTTAATGTTATCATGTAGAAGTAAAATGATTCATATTTAGGGTGGTTTTGAGTATCACATAGGTGTGCTTGAAGAGGGTGCATGGGCGATCTTTTCATGTCTTACTTAGGAGGGTCTTAGAGTAACCTTAGGTAGAGAGTCTAAATGATTAAAAGTCTTACTTGTTCAATATGGAATTAAGTGATATATGATTAATGCTAGTTTATTATGTCTTATATGTCATTGCCGACTTCTGTTATGTCTCTTAACATCTTATGATAAAGGTTTTCAAAATGTCATGACAAAATCATGTTTCTATACTAAATGCCCCTTTTTGCATGGTTTTTGCATGGTCTCCATACTTACTACGAAAATTGTGCTAATCACTTTGTTTCCCTCAAAATTATGCTAGCCCCTATTTCTCTTTTTAACTAAAGTGTAGGGATTGGAGATATGGTCTGCTATGGAGGTTGATTAGATTTCTAAGTGGTTGAGGATGAAGACTTGGTGAGTCCTCATAGATTCGAGGACAACACCCTACATGTTCCTTTATGTCGTTTGGTCCATCTATAAGTTTTGTATGGGCTTAGTCCTATTGTTGTACTTTAAAGTTATTAGATGGTTTATGAGACATACATTTTGTAAGTTAGATATTTTAAAAGTCTTCCACTTGCTTATTGACAAAATTATTCTTCATGTGCGTAGAATGTTTTAAATTTTTACTTATTTTTTAGTATCGTATGCAATGAATGATCCATGTGGCTTCTATGAGACCTCTGAGAGGTATAATACGCCGGTTACAACTAGGAGTTGCGCTTGGGTCGTTACAACCTTGGTATGAGACAATAAGTTTATATAATTGTCTAAAAGTTGTCTTAAAACCACATTTAATAGAGTCTTTTTTATAATTTAAAGCACGCGACATTATGAATAGGAGGTTATTGGGTTCTAAAAGAGTTTCACTTCTTCATTCTTCTAATCATGCCTAAGTTTTCTCTACGATGTATTTCCTTGCTCCTTATGTGATGATTCTTCAGTATGATTCCCTTGTAAGGGTGGTGTTGAAACGATGAGGGAGAGAAAAGGTTGTTTGTGAAATGGTAGGTTGTGATGAGTAAGAAGGTTTAATTAAGTTTTTCTCCGACCTTAAAAGGGGAGGAGGTGATATTTGAATGGCTAGTGTGAGTTTCTCCTAAGTTGTGGATATTGTTGCTAGATGATAAGGCTTTTGAAATTCCTTTATGTGCATGAGTTAGGCTTGATTGATTTTGTTGTTTCAAGGGGTATAGTGAATTGAAGATTTGAGGGATTATATGTTGTGATGTATTTGACACATTGAATGTGTTGGTAAGGTTGATGGTTTCTTGATCGATGTTCATGTTGAGTGTAGATGGGTTTCTCCCAAGTGGGTATCATAGTGAATAGTAAGGTGATTTGGAGTGATATATCCATATAATTTCTTTATGTGCCTGTTCAAGCCTAAATCTAAGAGTCCTTAGTACCTTGGTTCATGATATGGAGTCTTTTGTGAAAAAAAGAATGAGTTTAGAGATACTACCTATGATATTCATGTTTTGGTTGAATTCCTATTAAAAGACAAAAAAGAGTTTTCATATATTGCATTCCCTCATGTTCATGTGCACTTAGTGCAAATTTTCTATATACTTCATGTGGTGGAATGATGTACATGCCTAGTGTGTTATTGAGAAGTTGCATATTGAGCCTTTTTGACAAAAGTGGTTGAATGTGCCTTATTGAAAATGTTGCATGAGTTTGCTTTGATGAGAAACTGCATGATGTGCTAAGCAATGTTTAAATGAGAATGATGTAACTTGGATGACGAAGTTCCTCCAATGGCATGAGAAATGGTAAAGAATGATCCATAAGGAGTTTGTAGATGATTTCCTACTTGCTTGAATTGCATGAAGATGTATGGGACTTTTTATGTAGAGTTTATGTTATTCCTATATATATATATATATTTTTGTATTAATGTGGTATGGTTGTGAGCTTATAGTCTTGAGTTTCTAACCCTTGATATTGTTTTAGTCTCATTAGAGGACTAATATTTTCCAAGTGGCAGAGTATTGTAACAGCCCCAAAATGAAATAGAATGAACTAGAGCCTCGTGTAGGTTTTAAGAGTTTATAACTTTTTTATTTAATGAGTACGTGAGTTTATGGGTCATTTTGGTTGTGTTTGAGGTTATACGTCAAAGAGATACCAAGGCATTCAAAGATTAGTCGTTTGTGTGCTACTGTGTTCTTATGTGTTTTGGGTTGACTGTTAGTGTGTTGTTTCAGGTCTAAAGTTAGCAGTGATGACCCTAGAATCTAGATGGACATGTTTAGGGTCAAAATATTTGGGTGCTACTTCCCTAGGACCACCCTAGGGGTCCTTGAGGAGGACCCAAACACTCGGCCAAGATGTTGCCATGGGCAGCCCGACCAGTTGCTCTAGGGAGTTTATCCGCGTCGCAGACTAGTTAAAGCAAAGACCAAAATATTTCTCTGCATCGCAGAGCTGGTCCAGGAAGTTTCTATCTCAAAAATTATTTTGGTAAATTCTTCTGGGAATATCTCCCCATCGCGGAGTGGTTCCGCGATGATGATTTTTGAAATTAAGTCAACTTAGACTCTATTTAAAGGTCCAACTAATGTAGGGATGTTTTGGGTATTTTGAGGATTTGATTTAAACCGTTTTTAAGTCATTATACACCCATTCCCCAATCAAAAAAACAATCACCCAAATTAAAATAATCCAAACACTTCCCTCCCAAAAGTTCTCTTAAATTCCATGGAAGCTTGAGGTAAAGATGGAGCTTGGGCTATGGGTTCCAACGGATTTATTATTCAATTCTCTTGGTTTTTCATCAAATAAGGTATGGGGATTATTTATCTTTGATTCCTCTTTCAATCAAAGAGTTAATTCAAAGTATTTTTGAAGTTCTTCAAAAAACCTTAAAACCCCATTTTCGATTCTATGCATGGGTTCTTGCATGAAATGGTTTTAAATGATGATTTATGTTGTTATTAGTGATTATTTATGGTTTTAAGGAAACAAATTCCATGAACCCATGTCTTCTCAAATTCCCTAAATTTCACCATAAAGTGGCTTTATTGATTTTGAGTTGATAGTTATAGAATTGTGTTTGAATTGGTGTGGCATGTTCATATATGGCATTATTTATGTTGAATTGTGAAGAATTGATATTGAATTTAATGACATTAGATTTAAGCTTGAATGGAAAAATAGTGATTTGGTCATTATGTTGATTATTGGATCATGTTTAGCTTAATTGCATAGTTGAATTATACCATTGTCTATGTTATTCTATTGTGAAATTATGGAGAATGAAGGGATGGTGATGGTGGCTTTTGGAAGAAGGTAAGTTTACCTAATTCCATTAGTAAGGATAATTTGATAATTGAATTGCTCGTGTGTGTTATGGTCCACTTATGGTGGCGGTGTTTACTTCTTGTTCTTTTAGTGATGATGGCCTTGTTTGCATTATTGTGTGAATTGTCGTAGTATCATGTTATGGTATATATAATGGTATATTGCGAAGTTGGATATTTGAAGTTAATTTGATCACTAATAAGGTGTTATGAAATATATGGATGTATAAAGTAAAGGATGATGTCACTTATGTGCGATCTTGTATAATATGGATCTAATGTGATGAAAATGAATTGTCACTAAATGTTGATATGTAATGATGTTAGACTATGAAGAGTCTTTATATATTGATATGGTGTCTTGATTAGGTAGACCTAGTTTTCCCTACTTAATACATGAATGTAATGTTGGATGTTATTTCTTGACTTGGTAAGCATCCTCTCTCAGAATGAATGAATGGAAGTCTATTTTTAATAGACCTAAGGTTGTTCCCTTCCTTTAATGATAAATGAGGTTTTCTAGAGTATGTCTTGAACCAGTAGACCTATGCAATGGTGCTCTTCTGGAAAAGTCCAGAACCCTAAGTGAATGTGCAAACCTTGAATATTAAAAGAAGTTTTATAATGAAGTGAATCGGATAAACCTAGCATGGCACCCGTTTCATGAATGAGCTATCCTAACAAGCCTTGACTAGCAACCCTTGTGGAATCCTTCTTGGAAATGGTATTATGAGTTTGTAGGCTTAGTGATATTCCATTCTAATACTCTTATGTGAATGAACTTACTCTATGAGAACTAAGGCAAAGCACCGAGTAAATATGCTTAAGCTAGTAGCTCTACTTGAAGTATGAGACTAGAGTACGAAGAAGCCATTTATAATCCCTTAAATCATGTGCTTACATGGGATGTGTCCTAGATCTACCTTTGGAAAGTAAAACACCTATATAGTGTGGTCTATGACAGTTAATTCTTATTCTCATCATGTGGGATGTGCACTCTAGTAGTTGGATAGGTTCTACGACATGTAGTTAGTAGTATGGGATTGTATCTACACATGGTACGAGTACGCCCTGAAGATGCGAAAGTGAGTTCCCTAAGTCTTCCAAGACCATTATGTGAAGTCCTTTACTTGTTTAGTTGTAAGTTTGACTTCTAAATGACTTAAGTAAGAATGTCCACCTTAATGTTAGAATGTGAAGTAGAAAGGTTCTTATCTAGGGTGGATTTGAGGATCACATAGGTATGCTTGAAGAGGGTGTATGGACGGTCTCTTCATGTCTTGCTTAGGTGGTCTTACAGTAACCTTAGGAAGATAGTCTTAATGATTAAAAGGCTTACTTGTTGAATATGGAATTAAGTGCTATATGATTGATACTAGTTTCTTATGTGTTATATGTGAATGTGGACTTATGTTATGCCTCTTAAAATCTTATGATAAAGTTTTTATGAAAATGTTATGAAAGCATGTTTCTATACTAAATGACCCTTTTTGCATGGTTTTTGCATAGTCGCCATACTTATTACGAAAATTGTGCTAACCCCTTTCTTTCCCTTTTTGATTAAAGTGTAGGGATTGGAGATGTGGTGTGCTATGGAGGTTGATTAGGTTTCTAAGTGGTTGAAGATGAAGACTTGGTGAGTCCTCATAGATTCGAGGACAACACCCTTGCATGTTCCTTAATGTCCTTTGGTACTTCTTTAAGTTTTGTATGGGCTTAGTCCCATTGTTGTACTTTAAAAGTATTAGATGGTTTATGAGACATATGGTAAGTTATATGTTTTAAAAGCCTTCCTCTTGCTTATTAATGAAGGTATTCTTTGTGTGCGAAGAAACTTTTAAATTCTTCCTTGTTTTTTAGTATCGTATGCAATGAAAGATCCATGTGGCTTGTATGAGACCTCTAAGAGTTTGAATACACCAGTTATGACTAGGGGCTGCTCTCGGGTTGTTACACACTAGTCACTAAGAGTAAGAGGATTCGCCAAATATTGTCACTCGTATAATCCAAGTATTCAGTTTTGTTGTTCTTCATGAGCAACTTCTTGAGCCCTTCAGTGTTTCTACACTTGTTGGTTAGTCTATTCTAATAGAGGAAGTCTATCGTGATTGTAGCTTCTCTAGCAATCACAAGAGTACCATGGCTAATTTAACTGAGTTAGATATGGTAGACATTGATGTCATTATTTCTATGGATTGGCTTCATACATGTTATGCCTTAATTGACTTTAGAACTCGAGTTGTCAAGTTTCAGCTTCAAAATGAGCCAGTCTTAGAGTGGAAAAGCAGTTCAGTAGTGCATAAGGGTCGTTTCGTATTGAACCTTAAGGAAAAGAAGTTAGTTTCTAAGGGGTGTGTCTATCACTTAGTCGTAGTTAATGACTCAAGTGTTAAGGTCCCTCCTATTCAGTCAGTTCAAGTAGTAAAAGAGTTTCCAAAAGTTTTTCAAATGATCTTCCCGTAGTCCCTCCTAAGAAAGAGATAGACTTTTGTATAGATCTTCCTCCAAATACTCTTCCTATCTCTATTCTGCCATATAGAATGGCACCAGCCAACTTGAAAGAGTTAAAAAACTAGTTGAAAGATCTTTTAGAGAAAATATTTATTCGACAAAGTGTCTCACCTTGGGTGCCCTAGTCTTATTTGTGAGAAAGAATGATGGTTACCTTAGGATGTGTATAGATTACCGTCACTTGAACAAGGTCACCATCAATAATAAGAATCCTCTTCCTAAAATTTATGATCTTTTTTATCAGCTTCAGTGTGTTTCTTGTTTTTCCAAGATTGACCTCAGATCAGGCTACAACCTGTAACTACCCTAAAAATGAACCAGGTTAAACTAGATATATCATGTGGTTAAAGAGTTAATAACTAGTTCATAATGGGTTAAAATTATGAAGAATAACTTAAGGGTCAGTTTTGAAAGAGTTTAGAAGTCGAATGTCAAAGAACAACTAAGACATTCAGAAACTAGTCTTGTGTGTGCTAGTGTGCCTTAGCGTGTTTTATGTGTTGTTTGGTGTCTAAAATGATAGGAGGAGACTCCAACGTCTATATTAGTGTGTTTAGGGTCGAAACGTACGAGTACAACTCCCTAAGGACTACACTAAGGGTCATTGAGGAAGATCCAAACGTCCATGAAGCTGCCAAAAGCAAACCCAATCAACGGCCAAGTCTACTCCAAAAAGATTGGTTGACGCCCCGCGAAATGGGGGAGTATCTCCACACTTAGTCGTGGGACCTTAGCCCACAAAACATGAGTCTCTGACCAAAACCACGCCAAGAAAGATAGGTCATGTACCATAGATGCCCCGTCATTTGATGGTTGTCATTTGGTCTGCAATTTTCCTACAGGTCTCAGCCAAATGAGCGGTGAATTAGGAAATTCATTCCACATCCTAATTAACTATTAGACGGATATTTTAGGTGTTTTTAGGTATTATTAGTTAGTTCATACACCTAAACCTAATTTTGGACTTCAGCTTCCAAAATCAAAACCTCCCTCCCAATAAAAACTCTCTCAAGACTCCATTGGAGCTTGAACTCAGGGTAAAGCTAGGATTGAAGATTTTCAGTGGGTTCTTCATCAAATTTCGTGGGTTTTTTTTCTAATAAGGTATGGTAATTATTCCTTGATTCTTTTATCATTCAAGGAGCTAATCAAAAGGTTTTTTTAAAAGGTTTCAAAATCATAAATTCTTCTATTTAAAATTCTAAGAATGGCTTCTTGCATGAAAACATTTTAATGGATGACTTAAGATGTTTTATGATAAAAATTCCATGAACCATGATCATCCTAATTCTCTATTTTTGGGTTATGAAGTAGGTAAGTTGATCTCAATTGTTCTAGTCTTCTTGAGTTGATTTTGTATGGTATGGTCCACTTATGGTGGCGGTGTTTACATGATGTATTCAAATGTATATCTGTATCGTTATTATGGCCTTGAAGGAATTGAATGTGAAGTTATGAAGTATAGGTATAGCGATTGTCTTATGAAGTTATGAATGTGTGTATTGAAGATACTATGTCTAATTTAAGCATGATGTGAATGTAATGTATGATTGTGTGTGAATTATGATGAATGTATTACGATCATGATTAGGAGTCAATGTTATGAAAAATGGTAATTATGAGGTAGGTCCTCTCACATATACTCACACACGCACACACATTGAATGAATGAATGGATCTAATGGAATGGTAAAGAATGAGATTAGGGTTTTCTCAATAAAACTATAATGAATGAAAAGGGGAATTTCGGGGTGGACACTTTTAGTGACTTGAGATGTAGTGTCTAGTAGCAACCTCAGTATTCCTAAGATCTTTCCAAAGAATGAATGATAGATTAGGGGTTAGAAAATCTTCGTGAGTTGAGATGTAGTATTCAAAAGTAACCCTTAGAGATGAGTACTTGTCATGAGTTGAGATATATTACTTGGTATAAATATCTTAACCTATAGCTAATGAATGTGTAAAACTCTGTGAGGACGTATTCTTAGAACCACAAGAATTTGAAGAAGGGGTGGATGATACGCTCAAACTTACTTCTCAAATAAGAAGTAAAGCTGTCGTGTCAAGTAAATAACCCAACTAGTGGGGTGGGATGGTTCCCACGAGGAAAATAGTTTAGACTTAACTTCAATCTATTATTACTATTGTTCAGTCAATTACTTCCTTGGAAAGCAAAAATGATAAAAATGGGGGTTTCTATTCCTAAATAAATGAAAATAACTAGCGAAATAAAAGGAGACAACTAACAGCTTCGAATGTTGGAGTTTAATCAATTAATCAAAGTAACTAGGGTTTACGTGTTCCCCACAGGTTCATAACTTGATAAGTCTAACTATAACAATTGTTTCCTAGTATCTTGCATGCAAAGTGATAAGTTATGTATTTCTAAATCCTTGGTCCGGCATCTAGAAAATTTCACTCCGCACCTTGGTCCGGCTACGTGTGTTGCTATCCTAACCCTTATCTTTACCTCATATTAAGCATC
>NC_028642.1:22458421-22556024 GCF_001406875.1 Solanum pennellii
GGGCATGCCACGCCCGACATCATTCGACTGTGTGTGCTGCCCAAGGGCCATGAGGGCAATCCACGCCCGTGTCATCCGATCATGTGTGCTATCCAAGGACGATGATAACAGGCCACACCCAATGTCATCCGATAGTGTATTCTTTCAATGGGCGATAATAACATGCCACTCTCGACGAAGTCCGACGGTGTATGTTGTCCAAGAGCAATGATGTCATTAAATGCCTAACGTCGTCTGACCGTGTGTGCTGCCCAAGGGCAATGATGCCATTTAACGCCTAACGTCGTCTGACTGTATGTCCTGCCCAATGGCGATTATATCATTTCCACACCCGACATTTTCCTTTCGTGTGTGTTGTCCAAGGGCAATGATTACATGTCATGCCCGACGTCGTCCGACCGTGTATGTTGTCCAAGCGAGATGACGACATTCCACGCCCGAGATCGTCCGACCTTGTATATGTTGTCCAAGGGCGGTGATGGCCTACCATGCCTGATGTAGTCCGATCGTATGCGTTTTTCAAGGGCCATGATGGCATGCCACGGTCGACGTTGTCCGACCATGTATGCTTTCCAATGGTGATGACGGTATGCCATGCCCGACGTCGTTCCACCGTTTGTGCTCTCCAATGGCGTTGATGAAATGCCACGCCTGATGTAGTACGACCACGTGTGCTGCCTAATGGAGAAGATTACTTGCCATGCAAGATCTTGTCCGACCGCGTATGCTGCCTAATGTTAATGATCGCATGCTACGCCCGACATTATCCCACTGTGTGTTGTCCAAGGGTGAAGATTGCATGTAACAGCGTGTGCTGCCTTATGGTGAAGATGGCATGGAAAGAACGATGTCGTCCTACCTCGTGTGTTTCCTAATGGAGATTATGGCATGCCACGCCCGACTTCATCCAACCGTGTGTGCATCCCATGGTCCATGCGGGCATTCCACGTCTGACGTCATTCGATCTGTGTGTTGTCTAAGGGCAATGATAACATACCACGCCCGACATCGTTCGATCGTGTATGCTTTCGAAGGGCGATGATAACATGCCACATCTGGCGTAGTCCAATGTGTATGCTGTCCAAGGGAAATGATGGCATTTAACGCCCGACGTCGTCCGACCGTGTGTGCTTCTCAAGGGAGATGATAGAATTACCACGCTCAAAGTCCTTCGACCGTGTGTGCAGTCCAAGGGAGATGATAACTTCCCACGCCCGATGTGTTCCGACCATGTATGTTGTCCAAGGGCAATGATGGCATGCCATGCCCGACAATTTCCGACCCTATGTACGGTGTCGAAGGGGGATGATGGCCTTCCACACCCAAAGTCGTTCGATCGTGTGTGCTAGCCAAGGGTCATGATGGAATGCCACGCCTGACGTAGTCCTACCGTGTATGTTGTCCAAGGGCAATGATGGCATGCAACATCCGACCTCGTCCCACCGTGTGTGCTATCAAAGGGCGAAGATGGCATGTCACGCCCAACGTTGTCCAACCGCGTGTGCTACCGAATGGCGATGATGGCATGCCATGCCCGACGTCATCCGACTATGTATGCTGCCCAAGGATTATGCGGGCATGACATGCCCGACGCCGTCCTATCGTGTGTGCTATCCAAGGCGATGATAACATGCCACACTCGATGTAGTCTGACCTAGTATGCTTTCCAAGGGCAATATCGGCAATTAACTCCCGACGTCGTCCGACCATGTGAGCTTCCCAAGGGCGGTTATAGCATTGCCATGCCTGACGTAGTTGGATCGTGTGTGATTTCCAAGGACGATGATAACATGACATGCCCGAAGTCGCCCAACCATGGATGCTGTAAAAGGGTGATGATGGCATGCAACGCCCTACATCGTCTGACCCTGTGTATGCTGCCTAAGGGCGATGATGGTCTTCCTCGCCAAACATAGTCCGACCGTGCGTGTTGTACAAGGGCCATAATGGCATGCCATACTCGACGTCGTTCGACAATATATGCTGTCATACAGTTGGATGACGTCAGGCGTTGAATGCCATTAACAACCTTTGGCAGCACATACGTTTGGACGATGTCGGTCATGACATGCCATCATCTCCCTTGCGAAGCACACACGCTAGATCGACGTGGGGCGTGGCATGCCATAATCGACCTTGGAAGGCATACACTGTCGGATGACGTTGGGCGTGGTATGCCATCATCGCCCTTGGACAACATACACGGTCGGATGACGTCGGACGTGGCATGCCATCATCGCCCTTGGACATCATACATGAGTGGAGTAAGTAGAGTGTGGCATGCAATCATCACCATTAGAATGCATAAACGGATGGACGACATGGGGCGTGGCAATACCATCATCGCCCTTATGCAACACTAACTGTCGGACGACGTCGGCAGTGATAATGCCATCATCGCCCTTGGACAGCATTTACGGTCGGACTACGTCGGGTGTGGCATATTATCATCGCCCTTTGACAACATACACGATCTGAAGATGTCGGGTGTGGCATGTTATCATCACCCTTGGACATCACACACGAAAGAACGACGTCGGGCATGACATGCCTGCATGGACTTTGGGCAGCACTTACGGTTAGACCATGTCGGGCGTGGCATGCCATCATCGCAATTGGGCAGCACACGCCGTCAGACGAAGTAGGGAATGACATGCAATCTTCACCCTTGGACAACACACACGGTGGGAGGACATCGGGCATGGCATTCCATCATCGCCCTTGGACAACATACACGGTAATACTACATCAGGCGTGGAATGCCATCATGGCCCTTGGCCAGCACACACGGTCGGACGACGTCAAACGCGTCAAGCCATCATCCCCCTTGGACAGCATGCATAGGATCGTACAATGTCAGGCGTGGCATGCCATCATCGCCCTTGGACAACATACACGATCGAACAACATCGGGCGTGGCATGTTGTCATTGCCCTTGGACTTCACACACGGTCGGACGACGTTGGGCATGGGAATGATATCATCGCCTTTGGGCCGCACACACAGTTGAACAAAGTCGGGCTTTAAATGTCGTCATTGCTCTTTTTACTGTACACACGGTCGAACGACGTCGACGTGTCATGCAATCATCACCGTTGGACTACATACACGGACGGATGATGTCGAGCACGGCATTGCCATCATCACCCTTTGAATGCACACATGATCCGGCGACGTCAGGTTTTGTATGCCATCATCATTCTTGGAAAGCAAACACGATAGGACAACGTCAGGAGCGACATGTAATCACCGCCCTTGGACACAACACACGTTCAGACGACCTCAAGTGTGGCATGCCCTCGTGGCCCTTGGGAAGCACACACGGTTGGATGACATCACACATGGTGGGATGACGTCGCGCTAGTTATGCCATCTTCACCCTTTGACAGAATACATAGTCGGACTACGTTGGGCGTTGCATAGCATCAAGTCCCTTGGCTTACACACACGGTGGGAAGACGTCGGGCGTGGCATGCCATTATCTCCCTTGGACAACATACACGGGTGGAGTACGTCAAGCGTGGCATGCCATTATTGCCCTTGGCTAGTAGACATTGTCGGACAACGTCAAGCGTTGCAGGACATCATCCCCCTTAGACAACATACACTGGGTCGAACGACGTCTGGCTAGGCATGCAATCATCGCCCTTGGATAGCATACACGATCGGACGACATCGGGTGTTGCATGTTATGATCGCCCTTGAATTGCACACACAGTCGGATTACATTGGGCGTGGGAATTTTATCATAGCCCTTGGGAAGTACACATGGTTGAACGACCAAGGGCTTTAAATGCCATTATTGCCCTTTGGAATGCACACATGGTCGGACAATATCAACATTGCATGCCATCATCGCCTTAGGACAACATACACGGACTGACGACGTCGGGCGTGGCACGCCATCATCGCCCTTGTGAAACACAGACGGTCGGATGACGTCGGCCGTGGCAATGCCATCATAACCCTTGGAATGCACACACAATCAGGCGACGTCAGGCATGGCATGCCATCATGATTCTTGGAAAGCATAGACGATCGGATGACGTCGGGCGTGGCATGTTATCATCGTCCTTGGATAGCACACATGATCGGACGACCTCGGACGTGGAATGCCTGCATGGCCCTCGGGCCTCACACATAGAAAGATGATGTCGGGCATCGCAATGACATTATCGCGACTATGTAGCATATGAAGTAGGACGATGTTGTGCGTAACATGCCATCTTCGCCCTTGTACAACACACACGGTGGGAGGACATCGGGCACGGCATGCCATCATCGCCCTTGGAAAACGTACACGGTAAAACTACATGAGGAGTGGCATGCCATCATCGCCCTTGGACAACATACACGATCAAACAAAATCGGGCGTGGCATGTTCTCATTGCCCTTGGACTTCACACACGGTCGGACGACATTGGACATGGGAATGATAGCATCGCCATTTGGCCGCACACACGGTTGAACAAAGTCGGGCTTTAAATGTCGTCATTGCTCTTTTAACTGCATACACGGTCGAACGAAGTCTACGTGGCATGCAATCATCAATGTTGGACTGCATACACGGACGGATGATGCCGGGAATGGCATTACCATCATCACCCTTGGAATGCACACATGATCTCGTGACGTTAGTTTTTGTATGCCATCATCGGTCTTGGAAAGAAAACACGATAGGACAACGTCAGGCACGGCATGTTATCATCGCCCTTGGACAGAACACACGATCAGACGACCTCAAGTGTGGCATGCCCTCATGGCCCTTGGGAAGCACACACGATCGGATGACATCACACATGGTGGGATGACGTCGGGCTAGGTATGCCATCTTTTCCCTTTAAAAGAATACATAGTCGGAGTACGTCGCGCGTTGCATAGCAACATGTCCTTTGGCTTACACACACGGTGGGAAGACGTCGGGCGTGGCATGCCATTATCTCCCTTGGACAGCATACACGGGTGGAGTACGTCAAGCGTGGCATGCCATTATTGCCCTTGGCTAGCAGACACGGTCGGACAACGTCAAGCGTTGCAGGATATCATCCCCCTTAGACAGCATACACTGGGTCGAACAACGTCTGGCTAGGCATGCCATCATCGCCCTTGGAGAGCATACACTATCGGACGACATCGGGTGTTGCATGTTATGATTGCCCTTGAACTGCACACACAGTCGAATTACATTGGGCGTGGAAATTTTATCATCGCCCTTGGGAAGCACACATGGTCGAACGACCTAGGGCGTTAAATACCATTTTTTCCCTTTGGAATGCACACATGGTCGGACGATGTCAACATTGCATGCCATCATCGCCTTAGGACAACATACACGGACGGACGACGTCGGGCGTGGCATGCCATCATCGCCCTTGTGAAACACAGACGGTCGGACGACGTCGGCCGTGGAAATGCCATCATCACCCTTGGAATGCAGACACAATCGGGCGATGTCAGGCATGGCATGCCATCATGATTCTTGGAAAGCATAGACGATCAGATGATGTCGGGCGTGGCATGTTATCATCGTCCTTGGACAGCACACATGATCGGACGACCTTGGGTGTGGAATGCCTGCATGGCCCTTGGGAATCACACACACGGATGATGTCGCGCATGGCAATGACATTATCGTGACTAAGTAACACATGAAGTAGTACGACGTTGGGTGTGACATGCCATCTTCACCCTTGGACAGCACACATGGTGGGACAACGTTGAGTGTGGCATGACATCATCGCCCTAGGATCGAAAACTTGGTCCGAATATGTCGGGCGTGGCATGCCATCATGGACCTTGGCCAGCACACACGGTCGAACGACATCGGGCGTCTCACGCCATTTTTTCCCTTGGACAGCATACACAGGGTGGGATAACGTTGGGCGTGGCATGCCATCATCGTCCTTGAACATCATACACGGTCGGAAGACGTTGGGCGTGGCATGTTATCATCTCCCTTGGACTGCATACACGATCAGACGACATCAAGTTCGGCATGCCCTCATGGCCCTTGGGAAGCACACACGGTCGGATGACGTTGGGCTAGGTATGCCATCTTCGCCCTTTGACAGAATTCATAGTCGGACTACGTCGGGCGTTGCATAGCATCATGTCCCTTGGACAACACACACGGTCGAACGACATCGGGAGTGGCAGACCATCATCTCCCTTGACAGGTTACACAGGCGTGGAATGCCATCATTGCCCTTGGACATCGTACACGGTCAGAAGATGTCGGGCGTGGCATAATATCATCCCTCTTGGACTGCACCCACGGTCAGACGATGCTGGGCGTGGTAATGTTATCTCTCTTGTGCAGCACACACGGTCAAACAACGTCGGGCGTTAAATGCCATCATTGCATGGTCGGATTACCTGAGGTATAGAATGTTATCATTGCTCTTGTAAAGCATACAAGATCGGACGATGTTGGGTGTGGTATAATATCATTGCCCTTGGACAGCACACAAGGTTGAATGACATCGGGCGTGGCATGCCCGCATTGCCCTTAGGTAGCACACATGGACGGATGACATCGTGTGTGGCATGCCATCATCGCCATTAGGCAGCACACGCGGTCGGACGATGTTGTGTGTGGTATGCCATCGTCGCCATTGTGCAGCACAAGAGGTCGGACGACGTCAGGCGTAATATGCCATTTTCTCCCTTGGACAATGCACATGGTTGGATGACGTCGGGTGTGGCATGTCATCATCTCCCTTCGATTGCATACATGGTCGAACGAGGTTGAGCGTGGCATTCCATTATGGCCCTTGGACAGCACACACGGTTGGCATACATCGGGCGTGGAAGGCCATCATCGCCCTTGGGCAGCATACACAGGGGCAAACAGTGTCCGGAGTGTCATGCCATCATCGACCATGGATAGCATACAGAGTAGGACGACGTCGAGCATGGCATGTTATCATCGCCCTTGGATATCACACACTATCGAACTACGTCCGGCGTGGCAATGATATTATCGCCCTTCTGCAGCACACACGGTCGAACGACGTCTCACGTTAAGTGCCATCATTGTAGTTGCACATCATAAACGGTCGGACTACGTCAGGTGTGGCATGTTATCATCTTCCAAAGAAAACATACATGATCGGACGATGTCAAGCATGGCCCTTGGGCAGCACACACGTTTGGATGACGTCGGGCGTGAGATGCCATCATTGCCATTAGGGAGCACACAAGGTCGTACAACGTCAGTTGTGACATGCCATCTTACCACTTGGAGAACACACACGGTGGGAAGACGTCGGGCGTGGCATGCCATTATCTCCCTTGGACAGCATACACGAGTGGAGTACGTCAAGCATGGCATGCCATCATTGCCCTTGGCTAGACGACACGGTCGGACGACGTCAACAGTTGCAGGACATAATCCCCCTTAGAAAACATATATTGGGTCGAACAACGTCTGGATTGGCATGCCATCATCTCCCTTGGAAAGCATACACGATCGGACGACATCGAGTGTTGCATGTTCTGATCGTCGTTGGACTGCACACACAGTCGGACGACATTGGGCGTGGGAATTTTATCATAGCCCTTGGGAAGCACACATGGTCAAACAACCTAGGTCGTTAAATGCCATTACTGCCCTTTGGAATGCACACATGGTCGGACGATGTCAACATTGCATGCCATATTTGCCTTTGACAACATACACGAATGGACAACGTCGGGCGTGGCATGCCATCATCGCCCTTGTGCAACACAGACAGTCGGACGACGTCGGCCGTGGCAATGCCTTCATCACCGTTGGAATGCACACACAATCAAGCGACGTCTGGCATGGCATGCCATCATGGTTCATGGAAAGCATAGACGATCGGATGACGTCGGGCGTGGCATGTTATCATTGTCCTTGGACAGCACACATGATTGGACGACCTCGGGCGTGGCATGCCTGCATGGCCCTTGGGCATCACACATAGTCGGATGATGTCGGGCATGGCAATGACATTATCTTGACTAGGCAGCACATGCAGTAGGACGACGTTGGGCGTGACATGCCATCTTCGTTCTTGGACAGCACACATGGTGGGACAACATTGAGCGTGGCATAACATCATCGCCCAAGGATAGAAAACACGATCCGATTATGTCGGTCGTGGCATGCCATCGTGGACCTTGGCCAGCACACACGGTCGAACGACATCGGGCGTGGCACGACATCTTTGCCCTTGGAAAGCATACACAGGGTGGGACGACGTCGAGCGTGGCATGCAATTATCGTCCGTGGACATCATACATGGTCGGAGGACATTGGGTGTTGCATGTTATCATCTACCTTAGACTGTACACACGGTCGAACGATGTTGGGCATGACAAGCTACCATCGCCCTTGGGCAGCACATCTGTCGGACGATGTCGGGTGTTAAATGCCATCATTACCCGTGGACAGCATACATGGTTGGACTATGTCATGTGTTGCATGTTATCATCGCCCTTGGAAAACATACAAGATTGGACGACGTTAGGTGTGGTATGATATCATCGCCCTTGGACTGCACACACGATCAAATGACGTTGTGTGTAGCATGCCCACATGGCCCTTTGGTAGCACACATGATCTGATGATGTCAGGCATGGCATGGCATAATTTCCATTAGGAAGCACATGCTGTCGGATGATGTCGTGCATGGCATGCCATCTTCGTTTGGACAGCACACACGATGGGTCAATGTCGAGCGTGGAACGCTATCATCGCCCTTGGACAGAAAACACGGTAGGACTACGTCAGGCATGGCGGCCCTTGGCAAAACACACACCGTTGGACGACATCGGGCGTGGCACGCCATCCTTGCCTTTGGACAACATACACAGGGCCGAAAAACGTCAGGTGTAGCATGCCATCATCGCCCTTAAACAACAGACATGGTCGGACAATGTAGGGCGTGGCAATGCTATCATCACCCTTGGGCAGCATACACGGTCGGGCATTAATTGTCATTATTGCCCTTTGGACAGCACACATGGTCGGACGACGTCGACGTGGCACACCATCATCGCCTTTGGACTGCAAACACGGATGTATGAGGTCAGGAGTAGCATGCCATCTTCGCCATTGGGCAGCAGACGCAGTCAGACGACATCGAGAGTGACATGCCATCTTCTCCCTTCGACAGCACACTTGGTGGAACCACGTTGAGTGTGGCATGCCATTATCGCCCTTGGTTAAAATACATGATCGTACGACGTCTGGTGTGGTATGCTATTATCTCCCTTTGACAGCACACACGAGCGAATGACGTCGGGCTTGGCATAACCTCATGGCCCTTGGGAAACACATACGGTCGAATGATCTCGTGTGTGGCATGCCATCATCGCCATTTGGCTGCACACGCGGTCGGAGGATGTCGTGTGTGGTATATCATCCTTGTCATTGGGTAGCACACGCTGTCGGAGGACGTAAGGCGTGACATGCCATCATAGCCCTTGGAAAGCATACACGGTCGGATGACCTTGGGCGTGGCATGCCATCATCGCCCTTGGACAACATACACGGTCGGATGACGTCGGGCGTGGCATGCCATCATCGCCCTTGGACAGCATACACGAGTGGAGTACGTCGAGCGTGGCATGCCATTATCGCCTTTAGTATGCATAAACGGATGGACGACATCGAGCGTGGTAATGCCATCATCACCCTTATGCAACACACACTGTCAGACGACATTGGCAGTGGTAATGCCATCATCGCCCTTGGAATGCACACACGATCGGGCGACGTCAGGAATGGCATACCATCATAGTTCTTGGAGAGCATATACGATCGGACGACATCGGGCGTGGCATGTTTTCATCTCCTTTGGACAGCACACATGCCATGCACGACGTTGTTCAAGGTCGATGATAACATGCCATGCACGACGTTGTTCGATCGTCTATGGTTTCCAAGGGCTATGATGGAATGACACACCTGACATCGTCCGACCCTGAGTGCGTCCCAAGGGCGATGATGGCATGCCACGCCCAACTTTGTCCGACAGTGTGTGCTGCCAAATGGAGAGGATGCCATGCAGCGCTCGACCTCATTCAACCATGTGTGATGCAGAAGGACCATGTGTATGCCACGCCCGACGTCATCCAATCGTGTGTGCCGAAAGAGGGTGATGATAGCTTGTCACGCCAGACGTCATTCGACCACTTATGTTGCCCAAGGCTACTGCGAGAATGCCACGCCCGACGACGTCTGCCCATATGTGAAGTCCAAGGGCGACGATGGCATGCCACGCCTGACGTAATCTGGCCATGTGTTTTGTCCATCGGCTATGATGACATGCCACGCCCGATGTCATCCGACCCTGTGTGTGCTTTCCAAAGGAGATGACAGCGTGTCATACCAATGTTAACCTACCATGTATTTTGTCCAAGGGCGATGATGGCATGCCACGCCTGATGTCGTCCTACCATGTGTTTTTCATTATCATGTTAATTGCATACCAGGCCTCACTTAGTTTGACAGTTTGTGCTGCACAAGGGTGATGATGGCATGCCACGCCTGACATCGTGCGTCTGTGTGTGCAGTCCTAAGGCGATGATGACATGCCACATCGACGTCAACTGACGATGTGAATTGTCCAAAGGGGATGATGTCATGACAAGCCTGACATCGTACGATCATTTGTTGTCCAAGGGCGAGATAGCATGCCACTCCTTATGTAGTCTGATCATGTGTGCTGCACAAGGGTGATGATGTCATGCCATGCCCGATTTTGAACCATGATGTGTGGTGACCAAGGGCGCTGATGGCATGCAACGCTCGACATAGTGTTAATGTGTGTTCAGTCCAAAGGCGATAACAACATACCACGCCCGTTGTTGTCTGATCATGTATGCTTCCTAAGGGCGATGGGGGCATACCACGCCAGATGTCGTTCCACCGTATGTGAATTCCAAGGGAGATGACAGCATGTCACGCCCGACGTTGTCGGATCGTGTATTTTGTCCAAAGGCAATGAAGGCATGCCACGCCTAATGTCGTCCTATTATGTGTTTTTCATTATGATGTTAATTGCATGCCACGCCTCACGTAGTTTGATTGTGTGTGTCGTCCCACCGTGTGTGTTGTCAAAGGGCGAAGATGGCATGTCANCCGTGTGTGTTGTCAAAGGGCAAAGATGGCATGTCATGCTTGACGTTATCTGACTGCTTGTGCTACCCAATGGCGAAGATGGCATGCAACGTACGATGTCATACGACCTTGTGTGCTGCCAAATGGCGATGATGGCATGCCACGCACGATGTCATCCGACCGTGTGTGCTTCCCAAGGGCCATGCGGGCATGCCACGCCCGACGTCATTCAATTGTGCGTGCTTTCCAAATGTGATGATAAGATACCACGCCTGACAACTTCTGATCATGTATGCTTTTCAAGGGCGATGATAACATGACACACCTGACGTAGTCCGACCGTGTATGCTATCAAAGGGCAATGACGAACTTTAACGCCCGACGTAGTACGACCGTGTGTGCTGCCCAAGGGCAAGGATGGCATTGCCACGCCCAACGTCGTCCGATCCTAAGTGCAGTCCAAGGATGATGATGGCATGCCACACCCGACGTAGTCTTATCGTGTGTGCTGTCCAAGGGCGATGATAGCTTGCCACGCTCGTCGTCGTCCGACCGTGTGTGCTTCCCAAGGACCATGCTGACATGCCACGCCTAACGTCGTCCAACGGTGTGTGCTGTCCAAGGGAGATAATGGCTTACCACGTCCGATGTCGTTCATCAGTGTGTGCAGTCCAAAGGAGATGATGGCATACAACGCCTGACGTCATCCGACCGTGTGTGGTGTCCAATGGAGAGATACCATGCCCCTCCGAATGTAGTCCGAATGTGTGTGCTACTCATGGGCAATGATGGCAATGCCACAACCGAGTCGTCTGACATTGTTTGCAGTCCAAAAGCAATGATGGCATGCCATGTCAACGTCGTCCGAAAATGTGTACTGTCAAAAGGCGATGATGGCAAGACATGTCCGACGTTTTCTGAGTGGTGTGTTGGCCAAGGTCTATGGAGGCATGCCACACCCTACGTTGTTCAACAGTGTTTGTTGTCCAAAGGCGATGATGGCATGAAACTCCCGACATCGACTGACTATATGTGATGCCCAAGGGTGATGATGTCATGCCACGCCCTATGTAGTCCGATTGTGTGTGTTGCCCAAGGGCAATGATTGTTCCTAAAGCCCGACGTCATCTGACCGTGAATGCTTTCCAAGGGCGACGATAACATGCCATGCCCGAGGTCGTCCAATCGTGTGTGCTGTCCAAGCGATATGACAACAGGCCACGCTCGACGTTGTCAGATCGTGTACGCTTTTCAAGGACGATTGATGGCATGCCACGCCCGACTTCGTTCATCCGTGTGTGTGTTCCAAAGGCGATGATTGCATGCCATGTCCGATGTAATCCGACAGTGTGATTTGTGCAAGGGCGAGATGGCATGCCACGCCCAACGTAGTCCGATCGTGTGTACTACCTATGGTCAATGATGGCATCTAACGCCTGACGTAGTCTGATAGTCTGTGCTATCCAAAGGCGATGATGGCATGCCATGCCTGTCGTCGTCTGACCATGTGTGCTTCCCAAAGCCATGCGTGCATGCCGCGCCTAACGTGGTCTAATTTTGTGTTCTTTCCAAGGGCGATGATAATATGCAACGCCCGACGACGATCGATCACGTATGCTTACCAAGGGCGATGATGGTATTTCACGCCCGATGTTGTTCGATCATGTGTGCTGCCCAAAGGCCATGCACAAATATCATGCCCGCATGGTCTAATCGGGTGTGTTGTCCAAGGGTGGTGATAACATGCCACACTGATGTCATCCAACCGTGTATGCTTTCAAAGGGGGATGACGGAATGCCACGCCCGACATCGTCCGATCGCATGTGCAGCTTAAGGGTGATGATGTCACGCCACGTTAGACGTAGTCAGATCGTGTTTACTGTCCAAGGGCGAAGATGGCATGCCAAGCTCGACGTTGTCTGATCGTGTGTGCTACCTAAGGACCATGCTAGCATGCCATGCCCGGCATCGTTTGATCGTCTGATATCTCCAAGGGCGATGATGGCATGACACATCTAATCTCGTTCGTCCGTGTGTGTTGTCGAAAGGAGATGATTACATTCCACGCCCGATGTCGTCCAATCGTGTGTGCTATCCAAGGGAGATGTGATTCCATGCCCGATGTCATCCGACCGTGTGTGCTGCACATGGGCAATGATGGCATACCACGCGCGACGCTGTTCGTTCGTGTGGGTTGTCTAAAGGCAATGATGGCATGCCACGCCCGACATCGTCTGACCGTATGTGCTGCCCAAGGGCGATGATGGCATGCCACTCCGACCGTGTCTCCTGCCCAAGGACCATGCGGGCATGCAACGCTCGACGCCGTCCAACGGTGTGTGCTACCCAAGGGAGAATATATTATGTCACTCTCGATGTCGTCCGACCTTGTGTATTTTTTCCAAGGGAGATGATGAAANTGTTTGATCGTAAGTGCAGTCCAAGGACGATTATGGCATGCCACACCCGACGTAGTCTTATCGTGTGTGCAGTCCAAGGGCGACGATAGCTTGCCACGCTCGTCGTCGTCCTACCGTGTGTGCTTCCCAAGGACCATGCTGACATGCCACGCCTAACGTCGTCCAACGGTGTGTGCTGTCCAAGGGAGATAATGGCTTACCACGTCCGATGTCGTTCATCAGTGTGTGCAGTCCAAAGGCGATGTTGGCATACAACGCCTGACGTCATCCGACCGTGTGTGGTGTCCAATGGAAATATACCATGCCCCACCGAATGTAGTCCGAATGTGTGTGCTACTCATGGGCAATGATGGCAATGCCACAACCGACGTCGTCTGACATTGTTTGCAGTCCAAAAGCAATGATGGCATGCCATGTCAACGTCGTCCGAAAATGTGTACTGTCAAAAGGCGATGATGGCAAGACATGTCCGACGTTTTCTGAGTGGTGTGTTGGCCAAGGTCTATGGAGGCATGCCACACCCTACGTTGTTCAACAGTGTATGTTGTCCAAAGGCGATGATGGCATGAAACTCCCGACATCGACTGACTATGTGTGATGCCCTAGGGTGATGATGTCATGCCACGCCCTATGTAGTCCGATTGTGTGTGTTGCCCAAGGGCAACGATTGTTCCTAAAGCCCGACGTCATCTAACCGTGAATGCTTTCCAAGGGCGACGATAACATGCCATGCCCGAGGTCGTCCAATCGTGTGTGCTGTCCAAGCGATATGACAACAGGCCAGGCTCGACGTTGTCAGATCGTGTATGCTTTTCAAGGACGATTGATGGCATGCCACGCCCGACGTCGTTCATTCGTGTGTGTGTTCCAAAGGCGATGATTACATGCCATGTCCGATGTAATCTGACAGTGTGATCTGTGCAAGGGCGAGATGGCATGCCACGCCCAACGTAGTCCGATCGTGAGTACTACCTATGGTCAATGATGGCATCTAACACCCGACGTAGTCTGATAGTCTGTGCTATCCAAAGGCGATGATGGCATGCCATGCCTGTCGTCGTCTGACCATGTGTGCTTCCCAACGCCATACGTGCATGCCACGCCCAACGTGGTCTAATTTTGTGTTCTTTCCAAGGGCGATGATAATATGCCACGCCCGACGACGATCGATCACGTATGCTTACCAAGGGCGATGATGGTATTTCACGCCCGATGTTGTTCGATCATGTGTGCTGCCCAAAGGCCATGCACAAATATCATGCCCGCATGGTCTAATCGGGTGTGTTGTCCAAGGGTGGTGATAACATGCCACACTGATGTCATCCAACCGTGTATGCTTTCAAAGGGGGATGACGGAATGCCACGCCCGACATCGTCCGACCGCATGTGCAGCTTAAGGGTGATGATGTCACGCCACGTTAGACGTAGTCAGATCGTGTCTACTATCCAAGGGCGAAGATGGCATGCCAAGCTCGACGTTGTCTGATCGTGTGTGCAACCCAAGGACCATGCTAGCATGCCATGCCCGACGTCGTTTGATCGTCTGATATCTCCAAGGGCGATGATAGCATGACACATCTAATCTCGTTCGTCCGTGTGTGTTGTCGAAAGGAGATGATTACATTCCACGCCCGATGTCGTCCAATCGTGTGTGCTATCCAAGGGAGATGTGATTCCATGCCCGATGTCATCCGACCGTGTGTGCTGCACATGGGCAATGATGGCATACCACGCGCGACGCTGTTCGTTCGTGTGGGTTGTCTAAAGGCAATGATGGCATGCCACGCCCGACATCGTCTGACCGTATGTGCTGCCCAAGGGCGATGATGGCATGCCACTCCGACCGTCTCTCCTGCCCAAGGACCATGCGGGCATGCAACGCTCGACGCCGTCCAACGGTGTGTGCTACCCAAGGGAGAATATATTATGTCACTCTCGATGTCGTCCGACCTTGTGTATTTTTTCCAAGGAAGATGATGAAATGCCACACAGACGTCCTCTGACCGTATGTGCTTCCCAAGGGCAATACGGGCGTGCCACACGCAATGTCGTCTGACTTGTGTTCTGTCCAAGGGCGATGATGACATGCCATGCCAAACGTAGTCCAATCGTTCGTGATATCCAAGGGTGATGATGGCATACGACGCTTGACGTCGTATGATCGTGTGTGCTACCCAATGGCAATGATGACATGTCACACCTGATGTATTCCGACTCTATGTGCTTCCCAAGGGAAATGATGCCATGACACGCCCGATGTCATCTGACTATGTATTCTTCATAAGGTCCATGCGGGCATGCCACGACCGACATCGTCCGATCATGTGTGATACGCAATGGAAATAATAACATGCCACGCCCGACGGTTTTCGACCGTGTATGCTTTCCAAGGTCTATATGGCATGACACACCCAACGTTGTCCAATCGTGTGTGCTGCCCAAGGGTGATGATGGAATTCCATGCACTACGTTGTGCGACAATGTGTGCTGCCCAAGGGCAATGATGTCATGCAATGCTCGACGTCGTCCAACCATGTGTGCTTCCCTAGGAACATGCGAGCATGCCACACCCGAGGTCATCCGACCGTGTGTGCTGCCTAAGGGATATGATGGCATGTAACGCCTGACGTCGTCCGACCATTCATTCTTCCAAAGGCCCATGAGGGCATGCCACGCCCGATATCGTCTGACCATTTGTGCACTCCAAGGGAGATGATGGCATGCCACGCCCAACGTCGTCCGATCGTGTGTGCAGTCCAAGGGCGAGATGGCATGCACCTCCGGCGTTGTCCAATCATGTTTTCTGCCCAAGGGCAATGATGGAATCTAACGCCCGACATCGTTTAAACGTGTCTGCCCCATAAGGACAATGATGGCATGCCACATCTGCGTCTACGATGATGTGTGCTGCCAAAGGGCGATGATAGCATGCCATACTTAACGTTATTCGATCGTGTATTCTAACCAAAGGGAATGATAACATGTCACGCCTGATGTCATCTGACAGTGTATGCTGTCAAAGTGCAATGGTGGCATGCCACGCTTGACATCTTCGAATCTGTGTGTTACCCAAGGGCGATGATGGCATGACACACAAGACGTAGTTCAATCATTTGTGTCGTGCAAGGGAAATGATGGCATGCGACGCTCGACGTCGTCAAACCATGAGTACTGCCCAAGGGTGATGATTATATGTCATGCCCGACCTCGTACAACTATGTGTGCTACCAAAGGGCGATGACGGCATGCCACGCCCGATATCATCCGACCGTGTGTTATTCACAAGGCCCATTGCGGGCATGCCACGCCCGATGTTGTTCGGCATTTGTGCAGTCCACGAGCGATGATGGCATGCCACGCGTGATGTTGTCCGACAGTGTGTTTTGTCCAAGGGAAATGATGACATGCCACGCCCGATGTCGCTCGACCCTGTGTGTGATATCTAAGGGAAATGATGGCATGCCATGACCGACAATGTCCGATCGTATATTTTGTACAAGGGAGATGATGGCATGCAACGCCCAATTCGTCCGACCATGTGTTTTTCCTTATGGCAATATTGGCATGGCATGCCTCACGTAGTCCGACCGTGTGTGCTTCACAAGGCCGATGATGGCATGCCACGCTGGACGTCATCATTCCATGTGTGCATTCCAAAGGCGATAATGGCATGCCACATTAACGGCGTCCCACCGTGTGTACTGCCCAAAGGAGATGATAACATTGCCACACCCAACGTCGTCCGATCGTCTGTTGTCCAAGGGCACGATAGTATTCCACGCCTGACGTAGTCCGACCGTGTGTTCTTTCCAAGGGCAATGATTGCATGTAACGCCCGATGTAGTCCGATCGTGTATGTTGTCCAAGGGCGATGATGGTGTGCCATGCCTTATGTCGTTTGACCGTGTGTGCTGGCCAAGGGTCATGATGGTATACCACGCACGACGTATTCCGGTCGTGCATTGTGTCCATGGGTGATGATGTCATGCCACGCCCAACATCGTCCCATCGTGTGTTCTGTCAAAGGCCGAAGATGGTATGTCACGCACGATGTCCTATGACCTCGTGTGTTGCCCAATGGTGATGATCGCATGCCACGCATGACGTCATTAGACCATGTGTGTTGTGCAAGGGCCATGGGGGAATGCCATGCCCGAGGTCGTCCGAATGTGTGTGCTGTCCAAGGGTGATGACAACATGCCACGCCCTACGTTGTCCGATCATGTATGCTTTCCAAGGCCGATGATGGCATGCCACGCCCGACATCGCCTGATCGTGTAGGCATTCCAAGAGCGACTATGGCATTGCAACGGCCGACGTCGTCCAATCGTGTGTGTTTCATAAGGGCGATGATGGCATGCCACACCCTATGTCGACCTTTAGTGTGTGAAGTCCAAAGGTGAAGATGGCATGCCACGTCCACGTCGTCCGACCGTTTGTGCAGTCCAAATAGCAATGATGGTATTTAACTCCCGACGTCGTCCTACCGTGTGTTCTTCTGAAGGACGATGATAACATTGCCAAGCCCAACATCGTCCAATCGTGTGTGCAGTCCAGGGGCGATGATAACATTCCCCGCCAGACTTCGTCTGGCCATGTATTCAGTCCATGGGTGATGATTGCATGCAACCCTCGACGTTGTTCGACCCTGTGTATGCTGTCCGAGGGAGATGATTGCATGCTACGCCTGAAGTCGTCCGACCGTATGTGCTGGACTAGAGGCTTGATGGCATGCCACATTTGACGTTGTCTGACCATTTGTTCACTCCAAGGGCGATGATGGCATGCCACGCCCAATGTCGTCCGATCGTTTGTGCAGTCCAAGGGCGAGATGGCATGCACCTCTGGACGTTGTCCAACCGTGTTTTCTGCCCAAGGGCAATGATGGAATCTAACTCCCGACATTGTTTGGACGTGTCAACCCCATAAGGACAATGATGGCATGCCACATCCGCGTCTACGGTGATGTGTGCTCCCCAAGGGCGATGATGGCATTCCACGCTTAACGTTATTCGATCATGTAATCTGCCTAAAGGCAATGATAACATGCCACGCCTGATGTCGTCCGACAGTGTATGCTGTCCAAGGGCAATGGTGGCATGCAACATTTGACATCGTTCGAACCTGTGTGTTACCCAAGAGCGATGATGGCATGCCACACAAGACGTAGTTCAATCATTTGTGCCGTGCAAAGGCAATGATGGCATGTGACGCTCGACGTCGTCAAACCATGAGTGCTGCCCTTGGGTGATAATGACATGTCACGCCCGACCTCGTACGACTATGTGTGCTACCAAAGGGCGATGATGGCATGCCACGCCCGATGTCATCCGACCGTGTGTGGTTCACAAGGGCCATGTCGGGCATGCCACGCCCGACGTCGTTCGGCCATTTATGTAGTCCACGGGCGATGATGGCATGCTACGCGCGATGTTGTCCGACTGTATGTTTTGTCCAAGGGAAATGATAACGTGCCACGATCGATGTCGTTCGACCCTGTGTGTGATATCCAAGGAAAATGATTGCATGACATGCCCGACGACGTCCGAACGTATATTTTGTCCAAGGGAGATGATGGCATGTCACGGCCGATGTCGTCCGACCATGTGTTTTTCCTTATGGCAATATTGCTATGGCATGCCTCAGGTAGTCTGACCGTGTGTGCTGCACAAGGCCGATGATGGCGTGCCACGCTGGACGTCATCCTTCCGGGTGCGTAGTCCAAAGGCGATAATGGCATGCCACGTTTACGTCGTCCCACCGTGTGTACTGCCCAAGGGCGATGATAACATTGCCACACGTAGCGTTGTCCAATCGTGTGCTGTCCAAGGGCGCGATAGTATTCCACGCCTGACGTAGTCCGACCGTGTGTTTTTTTCAAGGGCAATGATTGCATGTAACGCCCGATGTAGTCTGATCGTGTATGCTGTCTAAGGGCGATGATGGCTTGCCATGCCTTATGTCGTTCGACTGTGTGTGCTGGCCAAGGGCCATGATTGTATACCACGCACGATGTATTCCGGCCTTGTATTATGTCCATGGGTGATGATATCATGCCACGCCCAACATCGTCCCATCGTGTCTTCTGTCCAAGGGCGAAGATGGTATGTCACGCACGTTGTCGTATGACCCCGTGTATTGCCCAATGGTGATGATCGCATGCCTCGCCCGGCGTCATTAGATCATGTGTGCTGTGCAAGGGCCATGCGGGCATGCCATGCCCGAGGTCGTCCGATCGTGTGTGCTGTCCAATGGCGATGACAACATGGCACGCTTGACGTTGTCCGATTATGTATGCTTTCCAAGGCCGATGATGGCATGCCACGCCCGACATCGCCTGATCGTGTGGGCATTCCAAGAGCGATGATGGCATTGCCACGGGTGACGTCGTCCGACCGTGTGTGTTTCATAAGGGCGATGATGGCATGCCACACCCTATGTTGTCCTTTAGTGTGTGAAGTCCAAAGGTGATGATGGCATGCCACGTCCACGTCGTACGACCATTTGTGCAGTTCAAATAGCAATGATGGTATTTAACTCCTGACGTCGTCGGACCGGGTGTTCTTCCCAAGGACGATGATAACATTGCCACGCCCAACATCGTCCAACCGTGTGCAAAGTCCAAGGGCGATGATAACATGCCACGCCAGACGTCGTCCGACCATGTATTCAGTCCAAGGGTGATGATGGCATGCTATGCCTGACGTCGTCTGACCGTATGTGCTGGACAAGGGACATGATGGCATACCACATTTGAAGTAGTCTGATCGTGTTTGCTGTCCAAGGGCAATGATGGCATGCCACGCCTGACGTCGTCCCACCGTGTGTGCCGTCCAACGGAAAAGATGGCATGTCACGCTCAACGTCGTCCGACCACACAAATGGCAATCAGGGCATGCCACGCCCGACATCATTCGACTGTGTGTGCTTCCCAAGGGCCATGAGGGCAATCCACGCCCGCGTCATCCGATCATGTGTGCTATCCAAGGACGATGATAACAGGCCACACCCAACGTCATCCGATAGTGTATTCTTTCAATGGGAGATAATAACATGCCACTCTCGACGAAGTCCGACGGTGTATGTTGTCCAAGAGCAATGATGGCATTAAATGCCTAACGTCGTCTGACCGTGTGTGCTGCCCAAGGGCAATGATGCCATTTAACGCCTAACGTCGTCTGACTGTATGTCCTGCCCAATGGCGATTATATCATTTCCACACCCGACATTTTCCTTTCGTGTGTGTTGTCCAAGGGCAATGATTACATGTCATGCCCGACGTCGTCCGACCGTGTATGTTGTCCAAGCGAGATGACGACATTCCACGCCCGAGATCGTCCGACCTTGTATATGTTGTCCAAGGGCGGTGATGGCCTACCATGCCTGATGTAGTCCGATCGTATGCGTTTTTCAAGGGCCATGATGGCATGCCACGGTCGACGTTGTCCGACCATGTATGCTTTCCAATGGTGATGACGGTATGCCACGCCCGACGTCGTTCCACCGTTTGTGCTCTCCAATGGCGTTGATGGAATGCCACGCCTGATGTAGTACGACCACGTGTGCTGCCTAATGGAGAAGATTACTTGCCATGCAAGATCTTGTCCGACCGCGTATGCTGCCTAATGTTAATGATCGCATGCTACGCCCGACATTATCCCACTGTGTGTTGTCCAAGGGTGAAGATTGCATGTAACAGCGTGTGCTGCCTTATGGTGAAGATGGCATGGAAAGAACGATGTCGTCCTACCTCGTGTGTTTCCTAATGGAGATTATGGCATGCCACGCCCGACTTCATCCAACCGTGTGTGCATCCCATGGTCCATGCGGGCATTCCACGTCTGACGTCATTCGATCTGTGTGTTGTCCAAGGGCAATGATAACATACCACGCCCGACATCGTTCGATCGTGTATGCTTTCGAAGGGCGATGATAACATGCCACATCTGGCGTAGTCCAATGTGTATGCTGTCCAAGGGAAATGATGGCATTTAACGCCCGACGTCGTCCGACCGTGTGTGCTGCTCAAGGGAGATGATAGAATTACCACGCTCAAAGTCCTTCGACCGTGTGTGCAGTCCAAGGGAGATGATAACTTCCCACGCCCGATGTGTTCCGACCATGTATGTTGTCCAAGGGCAATGATGGCATGCCATGCCCGACAATTTCCGACCCTATGTACGGTGTCGAAGGGGGATGATGGCCTTCCACACCCAAAGTCGTTCGATCGTGTGTGCTAGCCAAGGGTCAAGATGGCATGCCACGCCTGACGTAGTCCTACCGTGTATGTTGTCCAAGGGCAATGATGGCATGCAACATCCGACCTCGTCCCACCGTGTGTGCTATCAAAGGGCGAAGATGGCATGTCACGCCCAACGTTGTCCAACCGCGTGTGCTACCGAATGGCGATGATGGCATGCCATGCCCGACGTCATCCGACTATGTATGCTGCCCAAGGATTATGCGGGCATGACATGCCCGACGCCGTCCTATCGTGTGTGCTATCCAAGGCGATGATAACATGCCACACTCGATGTAGTCTGACCTAGTATGCTTTCCAAGGGCAATATCGGCAATTAACTCCCGACGTCGTCCGACCATGTGAGCTTCCCAAGGGCGGTTATAGCATTGCCATGCCTGACGTAGTTGGATCGTGTGTGATTTCCAAGGACGATGATAACATGACATGCCCGAAGTCGCCCAACCATGGATGCTGTAAAAGGGTGATGATGGCATGCAACGCCCTACATCGTCTGACCCTGTGTATGCTGCCTAAGGGCGATGATGGTCTTCCTCGCCAAACGTAGTCCGACCGTGCGTGTTGTACAAGGGCCATAATGGCATGCCATACTCGACGTCGTTCGACAATATATGCTGTCATACAGTTGGATGACGTCAGGCGTTGAATGCCATTAACAACCTTTGGCAGCACATACGTTTGGACGATGTCGGTCATGACATGCCATCATCTCCCTTGCGAAGCACACACGCTAGATCGACGTGGGGCGTGGCATGCCATAATCGACCTTGGAAGGCATACACTGTCGGATGACGTTGGCCGTGGTATGCCGTCATCGCCCTTGGGCAACATACACGGTCGGATGACGTCGGACGTGGCATGCCATCATCGCCCTTGGACATCATACATGAGTGGAGTAAGTAGAGTGTGGCATGCAATCATCACCATTAGAATGCATAAACGGATGGACGACATGGGGCGTGGCAATACCATCATCGCCCTTATGCAACACTAACTGTCGGACGACGTCGGCAGTGATAATGCCATCATCGCCCTTGGACAGCATTTACGGTCGGACTACGTCGGGTGTGGCATATTATCATCGCCCTTTGACAACATACACGATCTGAAGATGTCGGGTGTGGCATGTTATCATCACCCTTGGACATCACACACGAAAGAACGACGTCGGGCATGACATGCCTGCATGGACTTTGGGCAGCACTTACGGTTAGACCATGTCGGGCGTGGCATGCCATCATCGCAATTGGGCAGCACACGCCGTCAGACGAAGTAGGGAATGACATGCAATCTTCACCCTTGGACAACACACACGGTGGGAGTACATCGGGCATGACATGCCATCATCGCCCTTGGACAACATACACGGTAATACTACATCAGGCGTGGAATGCCATCATGGCCCTTGGCCAGCACACACGGTCGGACGACGTCAAACGCGTCAAGCCATCATCCCCCTTGGACAGCATGCATAGGATCGTACAATGTCAGGTGTGGCATGCCATCATCGCCCTTGGACAACATACACGATCGAACAACATCGGGCGTGGCATGTTGTCATTGCCCTTGGACTTCACACACGGTCGGACGACGTTGGGCATGGGAATGATATCATCGCCTTTGGGCCGCACACACAGTTGAACAAAGTCGGGCTTTAAATGTCGTCATTGCTCTTTTTACTGTACACACGGTCGAACGACGTCGACGTGTCACACAATCATCACCGTTGGACTACATACACGGACGGATGATGTCGAGCACGGCATTGCCATCATCACCCTTTGAATGCACACATGATCCGGCGACGTCAGGTTTTGTATACCATCATCATTCTTGGAAAGCAAACACGATTGGACAACGTCAGGAGCGACATGTAATCACCGCCCTTGGACACAACACACGTTCAGACGACGTCAAGTGTGGCATGCCCTCGTGGCCCTTGGGAAGCACACACGGTTGGATGACATCACACATGGTGGGATGACGTCGCGCTAGTTATGCCATCTTCACCCTTTGACAGAATACATAGTCGGACTACGTTGGGCGTTGCATAGCATCAAGTCCCTTGGCTTACACACACGGTGGGAAGACGTCGGGCGTGGCATGCCATTATCTCCCTTGGACAACATACACGGGTGGAGTACGTCAAGCGTGGCATGCCATTATTGCCCTTGGCTAGTAGACATTGTCGGACAACGTCAAGCGTTGCAGGACATCATCCCCCTTAGACAACATACACTGGGTCGAACGACGTCTGGCTAGGCATGCAATCATCGCCCTTGGATAGCACACATGATCGGACGACCTCGGACGTGGAATGCCTGCATGGCCCTCGGGCCTCACACATAGAAAGATGATGTCGGGCATCGCAATGACATTATCGCGACTATGTAGCATATGAAGTAGGACGACGTTGTGCTTAACATGCCATCTTCGCCCTTGTACAACACACACGGTGGGAGGTCATCGGGAACGGCATGCCATCTCGCCCTTGGAAAACGTACACGGTAAAACTACATGAGGCGTGGAATGCCATCATGGCCCTTGGCCAGCACACACGGTCGAACGATGTCGAACGTGGAAAGACATCATCCCCCTTGGACAACATGCTTAGGATCATACAATATCAGGCGTGGCATGCCATCATCGCCCTTGGACAACATACACGATCAAACAAAATCGGGCGTGGCATGTTCTCATTGCCCTTGGACTTCACGCACGGTCGGACGACATTGGACATGGGAATGATATCATCGCCTTTTGGCCGCACACACGGTTGAACAACGTCGGGCTTTAAATGTCGTCATTGCTCTTTTAACTGCATGCACGGTCGAACGAAGTCTACGTGGCATGTAATCATCAACGTTGGACTGCATACACGGACGGATGATGCCGGGAATGGCATTACCATCATCACCCTTGGAATGCACACATGATCTGGTGACGTTAGTTTTTGTATGCCATCATCGGTATTTGAAAGAAAACACGATAGGACAACGTCAGGCGCGGCATGTTATCATCGCCCTTGCACAGAACACACGATCAGACGACCTCAAGTGTGGCATGCCCTCATGGCCCTTGGGAAGCACACACGATTGGATGACATCACACATGGTGGGATGACGTCGGGCTAGGTATGCCAACTTTTCCCTTTAAAAGAATACATAGTCGGAGTACGTCGCGCGTTGCATAGCATCATGTCCTTTGGCTTACACACACGGTGGGAAGACGTCGGGCGTGGCATGCCATTATCTCCCTTGGACAGCATACACGGGTGGAGTACGTCAAGCGTGGCATGCCATTATTGCCCTTGGCTAGCAGACACGGTCGGACAACGTCAAGCGTTGCAGGACATCATCCCCCTTAGACAGCATACACTGGGTCGAACAACGTCTGGCTAGGCATGCCATCATCGCCCTTGGAGAGCATACACGATCGGACGACATCGGGTGTTGCATGTTATGATTGCCCTTGAACTGCACACACAGTCGAATTATATTGGGCGTGGAAATTTTATCATCGCCCTTGGGAAGCACACATGGTCGAATGACCTAGGGCGTTAAATACCATTTTTTCCCTTCGGAATGCACACATGCTCGGACGATGTACACATTGCAGGCCATCATCGCCTTAGGACAACATACACGGACGGACGACGTCGGGCGTGGCATGCCATCATCGCCCTTGTGAAACACAGACGGTCGGACGACGTCGGCCGTGGAAATGCCATCATCACCCTTGGAATGCAGACACAATCGAGCGATGTCAGGCATGGCATGCCATCATGATTCTTGGAAAGCATAGACGATCATATGACGTCGGGCGTGGCATGTTATCATCGTCCTTGCACAGCACACATGATCGGACGACCTTGGGTGTGGAATGCCTGCATGGCCCTTGGGCATCACACACACGGATGATGTCGCGCATGGCAATGACATTATCGTGACTAAGTAACACATGAAGTAGTACGACGTTGGGTGTGACATGCCATCTTCACCCTTGGACAGCACACATGGTGGGACAATGTTGAGTGTGGCATGACATCATCGCCCTAGGATCGAAAACTTGGTCCGACTAGGTCGGGCGTGGCATGCCATCATGGACCTTGGCCAGCACACACGGTCGAACGACATCGGGCGTCTCACGCCATCTTTTCCCTTGGATAGCATACACAGGGTGGGATAACGTTGGGCGTGGCATGCCATCATCGTCCTTGAACATCATACACGGTCGGAAGACGTTGGGCGTGGCATGTTATCATCGCCCTTGGACTGCATACACGATCAGACGACATCAAGTTCGGCATGCCCTCATGGCCCTTGGGAAGCACACACGGTCAGATGACGTTGGGCTAGGTATGCCATCTTCGCCCTTTGACAGAATTCATAGTCGGACTACGTCGGGCGTTGCATAGCATCATGTCCCTTGGACAACACACACGGTCGAACGACATCGGGAGTGGAAGACCATCATCTCCCTTGACAGGTTACACAGGCGTGGAATGCCATCATTGCTCTTGGACATCGTACACGGTCAGAAGATGTCGGGCGTGGCATAATATCATCCCTCTTGGACTGCACCCACGGTCAGACGATGCTGGGCGTGGTAATTTTATCTCTCTTGTGCAGCACACACGGTCAAACAACATCGGGCGTTAAATGCCATCATTGCATGGTCGGATTACCTGAGGTATAGAATGTTATCATTGCTCTTGTAAAGCATACAAGATCGAACGATGTTGGGTGTGGTATAATATCATTGCCCTTGGACAGCACACAAGGTTGAATGACATCGGGCGTGGCATGCCCGCATTGCCCTTAGGTAGCACACATGGACGGATGACATCGTGTGTGGCATGCCATCATCGCCATTAGGTAGCACACGCGGTCGGACGATGTTGTGTGTGGTATGCCATCGTCGCCATTGTGCAGCACAAGAGGTCGGACGACGTCAGGCGTAATATGCCATTTTCTCCCTTGGACAATACACATGGTTGGATGACGTCGGGCGTGGCATGTCATCATCTCCCTTCGATTGCATACATGGTCGAACGAGGTTGAGCGTGGCATTCCATTATGGCCCTTGGACAGCACAGACGGTTGGCATACATCGGGCGTGGAAGGCCATCATCGCCCTTGGGCAGCATACACAGGGGCAAACAGTGTCCGGAGTGTCATGCCATCATCGACCATGGATAGCATACAGGGTAGGACGACGTCGAGCATGGCATGTTATCATCGCCCTTGGATATCACACACTATCGAACTACGTCCGGCGTGGCAATGATATTATCGCCCTTCTGCAGCACACACGGTCGAACGACGTCTCACGTTAAGTGCCATCATTGTAGTTGCACATCATAAACGGTCGGACTACGTCAGGTGTGGCATGTTATCATCTTCCAAAGAAAACATACATGATCGGACGATGTCAAGCATGGCCCTTGGGCAGCACACACGTTTGGATGACGTCGGGCGTGAGATGCCATCATTGCCATTAGGGAGCACACAAGGTCGTACAACGTCAGTTGTGACATGCCATCTTACCACTTGGAGAACACACACGGTGGGAAGACGTCGGGCGTGGCATACCATTATCTCCCTTGGACAGCATACACGAGTGGAGTATGTCAAGCATGGCATGCCATCATTGCCCTTGGCTAGACGACACGGTCGGACGACGTCAACAGTTGCAGGACATAATCCCCCTTAGAAAACATATATTGGGTCGAACAACGTCTGGATTGGCATGCCATCATCTCCCTTGGAAAGCATACACGATCGGACGACATCGAGTGTTGCATGTTCTGATCGTCGTTGGACTGCACACACAGTCGGACGACATTGGGCGTGGGAATTTTATCATAGCCCTTGGGAAGCACACATGGTCAAACAACCTAGGTCGTTAAATGCCATTACTGCCCTTTGGAATGCACACATGGTCAGACGATGTCAACATTGCATGCCATATTTGCCTTTGACAACATACACGAATGGACAACGTCGGGCGTGGCATGCCATCATCGCCCTTGTGCAACACAGACAGTCGGACGACGTCGGCCGTGGCAATGCCTTCATCACCGTTGGAATGCACACACAATCAAGCGACGTCTGGCATGGCATGCCATCATGGTTCATGGAAAGCATAGACGATCGGATGACGTCGGGCGTGGCATGTTATCATTGTCCTTGGACAGCACACATGATTGGACGACCTCGGGCGTGGCATGCCTGCATGGCCCTTGGGCATCACACATAGTCGGATGATGTCGGGCATGGCAATGACATTATCTTGACTAGGCAGCACATGCAGTAGGACGACGTTGGGCGTGACATGCCATCTTCGTTCTTGGACAGCACACATGGTGGGACAACATTGAGCGTGGCATAACATCATCGCCCAAGGATAGATAACGCGATCCGATTATGTCGGGCGTGGCATGCCATCGTGGACCTTGGCCAGCACACACGGTCGAACGACATCGGGCGTGGCACGACATCTTTGCCCTTGGAAAGCATACACAGGGTGGGACGACGTCGAGCGTGGCATGCAATTATCGTCCGTGGACATCATACATGGTCGGAGGACATTGGGTGTTGCATGTTATCATCTCCTTAGACTGTACACACGGTCGAACGATGTTGGGCATGACAAGCTACCATCGCCCTTGGGCAGCACATCTGTCGGACGATGTCGGGTGTTAAATGCCATCATTACCCGTGGACAGCATACATGGTTGGACTATGTCATGTGTTGCATGTTATCATCGCCCTTGGAAAACATACAAGATTGGACGACGTTAGGTGTGGTATGATATCATCGCCCTTGGACTGCACACACGATCAAATGACGTTGTGTGTAGCATGCCCACATGGCCCTTTGGTAGCACACATGATCTGATGATGTCAGGCATGGCATGGCATAATTTCCATTAGGAAGCACATGTTGTCGGATGATGTCGTGCATGGCATGCCATCTTCGTTTGGACAGCACACACGATGGGACAATGTCGAGCGTGGAACGCTATCATCGCCCTTGGACAGAAAACACGGTAGGACTACGTCAGGCATGGCGGCCCTTGGCAAAACACACACCGTTGGACGACATCGGGCGTGGCACGCCATTTTTGCCTTTGGACAACATACACAAGGCCGAAAAACGTCAGGTGTAGCATGCCATCATCGCCCTTAAACAACAGACATGGTCGGACAATGTAGGGCGTGGCAATGCTATCATCACCCTTGGGCAGCATACACAGTCGGGCATTAAATGTCATTATTGCCCTTTGGACAGCACACATGGTCGGACGACGTCGACGTGGCACACCATCATCGCCTTTAGACTGCAAACACGGATGTATGAGGTCAGGAGTAGCATGCCATCTTCGCCATTGGGCAGCAGACGCAGTCAGACGACATCGAGAGTGACATGCCATCTTCTCCCTTCGACAGCACACTTGGTGGAACCACGTTGGGTGTGGCATGCCATTATCGCCCTTGGTTAAAATACATGATCGTACGACGTCTGGTGTGGTATGCTATTATTTCCCTTTGATAGCACACACGAGCGAATGACGTCGGGATTGGCATAACCTCATGGCCCTTGGGAAACACATACGGTCGAATGATCTCGTGTGTGGCATGCCATCATCGCCATTTGGCTGCAGACGCGGTCGGAGGATGTCGTGTGTGGTATGTCATCCTTGTCATTGGGTAGCACACGCTGTCGGAGGAAGTAAGGCGTGACATGCCATCATCGCCCTTGGAAAGCATACACGGTCGGATGACCTTGGGCGTGGCATGCCATCATCGCCCTTGGACAACATACACGGTCGGATGACGTCGGGCGTGGCATGCCATCATCGCCCTTGGACAGCATACACGAGTGGAGTACGTCGAGCGTGGCATGCCATCATCGCCTTTAGTATGCATAAACGGATGGACGACATCGAGCTTGGTAATGCCATCATCACCCTTATGCAACACACACTGTCAGACGACATTGGCAGTGGTAATGCCATCATCGCCCTTGGAATGCACACACGATCGGGCGACGTCAGGAATGGCATACCATCATAGTTCTTGGAGAGCATATACGATCGGACGACATCGGGCGTGGCATGTTTTCATCTCCTTTGGACAGCACACATGCCATGCACGACGTTGTTCAAGGTCGATGATAACATGCCATGCACGACGTTGTTCGATCGTCTATGGTTTCCAAGGGCTATGATGGAATGACACACCTGACATCGTCCGACCCTGAGTGCGTCCCAAGGGCGATGATGGCATGCCACGCCCAACTTCGTCCGACAGTGTGTGCTGCCAAATGGAGAGGATGCCATGCAGCGCTCGACCTCATTCAACCATGTGTGATGCAGAAGGACCATGTGTATGCCACGCCCGACGTCATCCAATCGTGTGTGCCGAAAGAGGGTGATGATAGCTTGTCACGCCAGACGTCATTCGACCACTTATGTTGCCCAAGGCTACTGCGAGAATGCCACGCCCGACGACGTCTGCCCATATGTGAAGTCCAAGGGCGACGATGGCATGCCACGCCTGACGTAATCTGGCCATGTGTTTTGTCCATCGGCTATGATGACATGCCACGCCCGATGTCATCCGACCCTGTGTGTGCTTTCCAAAGGAGATGACAGCGTGTCATACCAATGTTAACCTACCATGTATTTTGTCCAAGGGCGATGATGGCATGCCACGCCTGATGTCGTCCTACCATGTGTTTTTCATTATCATGTTAATTGCATACCAGGCCTCACTTAGTTTGACAGTTTGTGCTGCACAAGGGTGATGATGGCATGCCACGCCTGACATCGTGCGTCTGTGTGTGCAGTCCTAAGGCGATGATGACATGCCACATCGACGTCAACTGACGATGTGAATTGTCCAAAGGGGATGATGTCATGACAAGCCTGACATCGTACGATCATTTGTTGTCCAAGGGCGAGATAGCATGCCACTCCTTATGTAGTCTGATCATGTGTGCTGCACAAGGGTGATGATGTCATGCCATGCCCGATTTTGAACCATGATGTGTGGTGACCAAGGGCGCTGATGGCATGCAACGCTCGACATAGTGTTAATGTGTGTTCAGTCCAAAGGCGATAACAACATACCACGCCCGTTGTTGTCTGATCATGTATGCTTCCTAAGGGCGATGGGGGCATACCACGCCAGATGTCGTTCCACCGTATGTGAATTCCAAGGGAGATGACAGCATGTCACGCCCGACGTTGTCGGATCGTGTATTTTGTCCAAAGGCAATGAAGGCATGCCACGCCTAATGTCGTCCTATTATGTGTTTTTCATTATGATGTTAATTGCATGCCACGCCTCACGTAGTTTGATTGTGTGTGTCGTCCCACCGTGTGTGTTGTCAAAGGGCGAAGATGGCATGTCATGCTTGAAGTTATCTGACTGCTTGTGCTACCCAATGGCGAAGATGGCATGCCACGCACGATGTCATACGACCTTGTGTGCTGCCAAATGGCGATGATGGCATGCCACGCACGATGTAATCCGACCGTGTGTGCTGCCCAAGGGCCATGCGGGCATGCCACGCCCGACGTCATTCAATTGTGCGTGCTTTCCAAATGTGATGATAAGATACCACGCCCGACATCTTCTGATCATGTATGCTTTTCAAGGGCGATGATAACATGACACACCTGACGTAGTCCGACCGTGCATGCTATCCAAGGGCAATGACGAACTTTAACGCCCGACGTAGTACGAACGTGTGTGCTGCCCAAGGGCAAGGATGGCATTGCCACGCCCAACGTCGTCTGATCGTAAGTGCAGTCCAAGGACGATTATGGCATGCCACACCCGACGTAGTCTTATCGTGTGTGCTGTCCAAGGGCGACGATAGCTTGCCACGCTCGTCGTCGTCCTACCGTGTGTGCTTCCCAAGGACCATGCTGACATGCCACGCCTAACGTCGTCCAACGGTGTGTGCTGTCCAAGGGAGATAATGGCTTACCACGTCCGATGTCGTTCATCAGTATGTGCAGTCCAAAGGCGATGTTGGCATACAACGCCTGACGTCATCCGACCGTGTGTGGTGTCCAATGGAAAGATACCATGCCCCTCCGAATGTAGTCCGAATGTGTGTGCTACTCATGGGCAATGATGGCAATGCCACAACCGATGTCGTCTGACATTGTTTGCAGTCCAAAAGCAATGATGGCATGCCATGTCAACGTCGTCCGAAAATGTGTACTGTCAAAAGGCGATGATGGCAAGACATGTCCGACGTTTTCTAAGTGGTGTGTTGGCCAAGGTCTATGGAGGCATGCCACACCCTACGTTGTTCAACAGTGTATGTTGTCCAAAGGCGATGATGGCATGAAACTCCCGACATCGACTGACTATGTGTGATGCCCAAGGGTGATGATGTCATGCCACGCCCTATGTAGTCCGATTGTGTGTGTTGCCCAAGGGCAATGATTGTTCCTAAAGCCCGACGTCATCTGACCGTGAATGCTTTCCAAGGGCGACGATAACATGCCATGCCCGAGGTCTTCCAATCGTGTGTGCTGTCCAAGCGATATGACAACAGGCCAGGCTCGATGTTGTCAGATCGTGTATGCTTTTCAAGGATGATTGATGGCATGCCACGCCCGACGTCGTTCATTCGTGTGTGTGTTCCAAAGGCGATGATTACATGCCATGTCCGATGTAATCCGACAGTGTGATCTGTGCAAGGGCGAGATGGCATGCCACGCCCAACGTAGTCCGATCGTGAGTACTACCTATGGTCAATGATGGCATCTAACGCCCGACGTAGTCTGATAGTCTGTGCTATCCAAAGGCGATGATGGCATGCCATGCCTGTCGTCGTCTGAACATGTGTGCTTCCCAACGCCATGCGTGCATGCCACGCCCAAAGTGGTCTAATTTTGTGCTCTTTCCAAGGGCGATGATAATATGCCACGCCCGACGACGATCGATCACGTATGCTTACCAAGGGCGATGATGGTATTTTACGCCCGATGTTGTTCGATCATGTGTGTTGCCCAAAGGCCATGCACACATATCATGCCCGCATGGTCTAATCGGGTGTGTTGTCCAAGGGTGGTGATAGCATGCCACACTGATGTCATCCAACCGTGTATGCTTTCAAAGGGGGATGACGGAATGCCACGCCCGACATCGTTCGACCGCATGTGCAGCTTAAGGGTGATGATGTCACGCCACGTTAGACGTAGTCAGATCGTGTTTACTGTCCAAGGGCGAAGATGGCATGCAAAGCTCGACGTTGTCTGATCGTGTGTGCTACCCAAGGACCATGCTAGCATGCCATGCCCGACGTCGTTTGATCGTCTGATATCTCCAAGGGCGATGATGGCATGACACATCTAATCTCGCTCATCCGTGTGTGTTGTCGAAAGGAGATTATTACATTCCACGCCCGATGTCATCCAATCGTGTGTGCTATCCAAGGGAGATGTGATTCCATGCCCGATGTCATCCGACCGTGTGTGCTGCACATGGGCAATGATGGCATACCACGCGCGACGCTGTTCGTTCGTGTGGGTTGTCTAAAGGCAATGATGGTATGCCACGCCCGACATCGTCTGACCGTATGTGCTGCCCAAGGGCGATGATGGCATGCCACTCCGACCGTGTCTCCTGCCCAAGGACCATGCGGGCATGCAACGCTCGATGCCGTCCAACGGTGTGTGCTACCTAAGGGCAAATATATTATGTCACTCTCGATGTCGTCCGACCTTGTGTATTTTTTCCAAGGGAGATGATGAAATGCCACACAGACGTCCTCTGACCGTATGTGCTTCCCAAGGGCAATACGGGCGTGCCACACGCAATGTCGTCTGACTTGTGTTCTGTCCAAGGGCGATGATGACATGCCATGCCAAACGTAGTCCAATCGTTCGTGATATCCAAGGGTGATGATGGCATACGACGCTTGACGTCGTATGATCGTGTGTGCTACCCAATGGCAATGATGACATGTCACACCTGATGTATTCCGACTCTATGTGCTTCCCAAGGGAAATGATGCCATGACACGCCCGATGTCATCTGACTATGTATTCTTCATAAGGTCCATGCGGGCATGCCACGACCGACATTGTCCGATCATGTGTGATATGCAATGGAAATAATAACATGCCACGCCCGACGGTTTTCGACCGTGTATGCATTCCAAGGTCTATATGGCATGACACACCCAACGTTGTCCAATCGTGTGTGCTGCCCAAGGGCGATGATGGAATTCCATGCACTACGTTGTGCGACAATGTGTGCTGCCCAAGGGCAATGATGTCATGCAATGCTCGACGTCGTCCAACCATGTGTGCTTCCCTAGGAACATGCGAGCATGCCACACCCGAGGTCATCCGACCGTGTGTGCTGCCTAAGGGATATGATGGCATGTAACGCCTGACGTCGTCCGACCATTCATTCTTCCAAAGGCCCATGAGGGCATGCCACGCCCGATATCGTCTGACCATTTGTGCACTCCAAGGGAGATGATGGCATGCNAGCACTCCAAGGGCGATGATGGCATGCCACGCCCTACGTCGTCCGATCGTGTGTGCAGTCCAAGGGCGAGATGGCATGCACCTCCGGCGTTGTCCAATCATGTTTTCTGCCCAAGGGCAATGATGGAATCTAAACGCCCGACATCGTTTAAAGGTGTCTGCCCCATAAGGACAATGATGGCATGCCACATCTGCGTCTACGATGATGTGTGCTGCCAAAGGGCGATGATGGCATGCCATACTTAACGTTATTCGATCGTGTATTCTATCCAAAGGGAATTATAACATGTCACGCCTGATGTCATCTGACAGTGTATGCTGTCAAAGGGCAATGGTGGCATGCCACGCTTGACATCTTCGAATCTGTGTGTTACCCAAGGGCGATGATGGCATGACACACAAGACGTAGTTCAATCATTTGTGCCGTGCAAGGGCAATGATGGCATGCGACGCTCGACGTCGTCAAACCATGAGTGCTACCCAAGGGTGATGATTATATGTCATGCCCTACCTCGTACGACTATGTGTGCTACCAAAGGGCGATGATGGCATGCCACGCCCGATGTCATCCGACCGTGTGTTATTCACAAGGCCCATTGCGGGCATGCCACGCCCGACGTTGTTCGGCATTTGTGCAGTCCACGAGCGATGATGGCATGCCACGCGTGATGTTGTCCGACAGTGTGTTTTGTCCAAGGGAAATGATGACATGCCACGCCCGATGTCGTTCGACCCTGTGTGTGATATCCAAGGGAAATGATGGCATGCCATGCCCGACAATATCCGATCGTATATTTTGTACAAGGGAGATGATGGCATGCCACGCCCAATTCGTCCGACCATGTGTTTTTCCTTATGGCAATATTGGCATGGCATGCCTCACGTAGTCCGACCGTGTGTGCTGCACAAGGCCGATGATGGCATGCCACGCTGGACGTCATCATTCCGTGTGTGCATTCCAAAGGCGATAATGGCATGCCACATTAGCGTCGTCCCACCATGTGTACTGCCCAAAGGAGATGATAACATTGCCACACCCAACGTCGTCCGATCGTCTGTTGTCCAAGGGCACGATAGTATTCCACGCCTGACGTAGTCCGACTATGTGTTCTTTCCAAGGGCAATGATTGCATGTAACGCCCGATGTAGTCCGATCGTGTATGTTGTCCATAGGCGATGATGGTGTGCCATGCCTTATGTCGTTTGACCGTGTGTGCTGGCCAAGGGTCATGATGGTATACCACGCACGACGTATTCCGGTCGTGCATTGTGTCCATGGGTGATGATGTCATGCCACGCCCAACATCGTCCCATCGTGTGTTCTGTCAAAGGCCGAAGATGGTATGTCACGCACGATGTCCTATGACCCCGTGTGTTGCCCAATGGTGATGATCGCATGCCACGCATGACGTCATTAGACCATGTGTGCTATGCAAGGGCCATGCGGGCATGCCATGCCCGAGGTCGTCCGATTGTGTGTGCTGTCCAAGGGTGATGACAACATGCCACGCCCCACGTTGTCCAATCATGTATGCTTTCCAAGGCCGATGATGGCATGCCATGCCCGACATCGCCTGATCGTGTAGGCATTCCAAGAGCGACTATGGCATTGCAACGGCCGACGTCGTCCAACCGTGTGTGTTTCATAAGGGCGATGATGGCATGCCACACCCTATGTCGACCTTTAGTGTGTGATGTCCAAAGGTGATGATGGCATGCCACGTCCACGTCGTCCGACCGTTTGGGCAGTCCAAATAGCAATGATGGTATTTAACTCCCGACGTCGTCCTACCGTGTGTTCTTCTGAAGGACGATGATAACATTGCCATGCCCAACATCGTCCAATCGTTTGTGCAGTCCAGGGGCGATGATAACATTCCACGCCAGACTTCGTCCGGCCATGTATTCAGTCCAAGGGTGATGATTGCATGCCACGCTCGACGTTGTTCGACCCTGTGTATGGTGTCCGAGGGAAATGATTGCATGCTACGCCTGAAGTCGTCCGACCGTATGTGCTGGACTAGAGGCTTGATGGCATGCCACATTTGACGTTGTCTGACCATTTGTTCACTCCAAGGGCGAAGATGGCATGCCACGCCCAACGTCGTCCGATCGTGTGTGCAGTCCAAGGGCGAGATGGCATGCACCTCTGGACGTTGTCCAACCGTGTTTTCTGCCCAAGGGCAATGATGGAATCTAACGCCCGACATCGTTTGGACGTGTCTACCCCATAAGGACAATGATGGCATGCCACATCCGCGTCTACGGTGATGTGTGCTCCCCAAGGGCGATGATGGCATTCCACGCTTAACGTTATTCGATCGTGTAATCTGTCCAAAGGCAATGATAACATGCCACGCCTGATGTCGTCCGACAGTGTATGCTGTCCAAGGGCAATGGTGGCATGCAACATTTGACATCGTTCAAACCTGTGTGTTACCCAAGAGCGATGATGGCATGCCACACAAGACGTAGTTCAATCATTTGTGACGTGCAAAGGCAATGATGGCATATGACGCTCGACGTCGTCAAACCATGAGTGCTGCCCAAGGGTGATAATGACATGTCACGCCCGACCTCGTACGACTATGTGTGCTACCAAAGGGCAATGATGGCATGCCACGCCCGATGTCATCCGACCGTGTGTGGTTCACAAGGGCCATTTCGGGCATGCCACGCCCGACGTCGTTCGGCCATTTATGCAGTCCACGGGCGATGATGGCATGCTACGCGCTATGTTGTCCGACTGTGTGTTTTGTCCAAGGGAAATGATAACGTGCCACGATCGATGTCGTTCGACCCTGTGTGATATCCAAGGGAAATGATGGCATGACATGCCCGACGACGTCCGAACGTATATTTTGTCCAAGGGAGATGATGGCATGCCACGGCCGATGTCGTCCGACCATGTGTTTTTCCTTATAGCAATATTTGCATGGCATGCCTCAGGTAGTCTGACCGTGTATGCTGCACAAGGCCGATGATGGCATGCCACGCTGGACGTCATCCTTCCTTGTGCGTAGTCCAAAGGCGATAATGGCATGCCACGTTTACGTCGTCCCACCGTGTGTACTGCCCAAGGGCGATGATAACATTGCCACATGTAGCGTTGTCCGATCGTGTGCTGTCCAAGAGCGCGATAGCATTCCACGCCTGACGTAGTCCGACCGTGTGTTTTTTCCAAGGGCAATGATTGCATGTAACACACGATGTAGTCTGATCGTGTATGCTGTCCAAGGGCGATGATGGCTTGCCATGCCTTATGTCGTTCGACCGTGTGTGCTGGCCAAGGGCCATGATTGTATACCATGCACGATGTATTCCGGCCTTGTATTATGTCCATGGGTGATGATATCATGCCACGCCCAACATCGTCCCATCGTGTCTTCTGTCCAAGGGCGATGATGGTATGTCACGCACGTTGTCGTATGACCCCGTGTGTTGCCCAATGGTGATGATCGCATGCCTCGCCCGGCGTCATTAGATCATGGGTGTTGCGCAAGGGCCATGCGGGCATGCCATGCCCGAGGTCGTCCGATCGTGTGTGCTGTCCAATGGCGATGACAACATGGCACGCTTGACGTTGTCCGATTATGTATGCTTTCCATGGCCCATGATGGCATGCCACGCCCGACATCGCCTGATCGTGTGGGCATTCCAAGAGCGATGATGGCATTGCCACGGGTGACGTCATCCGACCGTGTGTGTTTCATAAGGGCGATGATGGGATGCCACACCCTATGTTGTCCTTTAGTGTGTGAAGTCCAAAGGTGATGATGGCATGCCACGTCCACGTCGTACGACCATTTGTGCAGTTCAAATAGCAATGATGGTATTTAACTCCTGACGTCGTCGGACCGGGTGTTCTTCCCAAGGACGAAGATAACATTGCCACGCCCAACATCGTCCAACCGTGTGCAAAGTCCAAGGGCGATGATAACATGCCAGGCCAGACGTCGTCCGACCATGTATTCAGTCCAAGGGTGATGATGGCATGATATGCCTGACGTCGCTGACCGTATGTGCTGGACAAGGGGCATGATGGCATACCACATTTGACGTAGTCTGATCGTGTTTGCTGTCCAAGGGCGATGATGGCATGCCACGCCTGACGTCGTCCCACCGTGTGTGCCGTCCAACGGAAAAGATGGCATGTCACGCTTAACGTCGTCCGACCACGTGTGCTGAAAAATGGCAATCAGGGCATGCCACGTCCGACGTCATTCGACTGTGTGTGCTGCCCAAGGGCCATGAGGGCAATCCACGCCCGCATCATCCGATCATGTGTGCTATCCAAGGACGATGATAACAGGCCACACCCAACGTCATCGGATAGTGTATTCTTTCAATGGGCGATAATAACATGCCACTCTCGACGAAGTCCGACGGTGTATGTTGTCCAAGAGCAATGATGGCATTAAATGCCTAACATCGTCTGACCGTGTGTGCTGCACAAGGGCAATGATGCCATTTAACGCCTAACGTCGTCCGACTGTATGTCCTGCCCAATGGCGATTATATCATTTCCACACCCGACATTTTCCGTTCGTGTGTGTTGTCCAAGGGCAATGATTACATGTCATGCCCGACGTCGTCCGACCGTGTATGTTGTCCAAGCGAGATGACGACATTCCACGCCCGAGATCGTCCGACCTTGTATATGTTGTCCAAGGGCGGTGATGGCCTACCATGCCTGATGTAGTCCGATCGTATGCGTTTTTCAAGGGCCATGATGGCATGCCACGGTCGACGTTGTCCGACCATGTATGCTTTCCAATGGTGATGACGGTATGCCACGCCCGACGTCGTTCCACCGTTTGTGCTCTCCAATGGCGTTGATGGAATGCCACGCCTGATGTAGTACCACCGCGTGTGCTGCCTAATGGAGAACATTACTTTCCATCCAAGATCTCGTCCGACCGCGTATGCTGCCTAATGTTAATGATCGCATGCTACGCCCGACATTATCCCACTGTGTGTTTTCCAAGGGTGAAGATTGCATGTAACAGCGTGTGCTGCCTTATGGTGAAGATGCCATGGAAAGAACGATGTCGTCCTACCTTGTGTGTTTCCTAATGGAGATTATGGCATGCGACGCCCGACTTCATCCAACCGTGTGTGCATCCCATGGTCCATGCGGGAATTCCACGTCTGACGTCATTAGATCTGTGTGTTGTCCAAGGGCAATGATAACATACCACGCCCGACATCGTTTGATCGTGTATGCTTTCGAAGGGCGACGATAACATGCCACATCTGGCGTAGTCCAATGTGTATGCTGTCCAAGGGAAATGATGGCATTTAATGCCCGACGTCGTCCGACCGTGTGTGTTGCTCAAGGGAGATGATAGCATTACCACGCTCAAAGTCCTTCGACCGTGTGTGCAGTCCAAGGGAGATGATAACTTCCCACGCCCGATGTGTTCCGACCATGTATGTTGTCCAAGGGCAATGATGGCATGCCATGCCCGACAATTTCCGACCCTATGTACGGTGTCGAAGGGGGATGATGGCCTTCCACACCCAAAGTCGTTCGATCGTGTGTGCTAGCCAAGGGTCAAGATGGCATGCCACGCCTGACGTAGTCCTACCGTGTATGTTGTCCAAGGGCAATGATGGCATGCAACATCCGACCTCGTCCCACCCTGTGTGCTATGAAAGGGCGAAGATGGCATGTCACGCCCAACGTTGTCCAACCGCATGTGCTACCGAATGGCGATGATGGCATGCCATGCCCGACGTCATCCGACTATGTATGCTGCCCAAGGATTATGCGGGCATGACATGCCCGACGCCGTCCTATCGTGTGTGCTATACAAGGCGATGATAACATGCCACACTCGATGTAGTCTGACCTAGTATGCTGTCCAAGGGCAATATTGGCAATTAACTCCCGACGTCGTCTGACCATGTGTGCTGCCCAAGGGCGGTTATAGCATTGCCATGCCTGACGTAGTTGGATCGTGTGTGATTTCCAAGGACGATGATAACATGACATGCCCGAAGTCGCCCAACCATGGATGCTGTAAAAGGGTGATGATGGCATGCAACGCCCTACATCGTCTGACCCTGTGTATGCTGCCCAAGGGCGATGATGGTCTTCCTCGCCAAATGTAGTCCGACCGTGCGTGTTGTACAAGGGCCATAATGGCAAGCCATACTCGACGTCGTTCAACAATATATGCTGTCACACAGTTGGATGACGTCTGGCGTTGATTGCCATTAACAACCTTTGGCAGCACATACGTTTGGACGATGTCGGTCATGACATGCCATCATCTCCCTTGCGAAGCACACACGCTAGATCGACGTGGGGCGTGGCATGCCATAATCGACCTTGGAAGGCATACACTGTCGGATGACGTTGGGCGTGGTATGCCATCATCGCCCTTGGACAACATACACGGTCGGATGACGTCGGACGTGGCATGCCATCAGCGCCCTTGGACATCATACACGAGTGGAGTAAGTCGAGTGTGGCATGCAATCATCACCATTAGAATGCATAAACGGATGGACGACATGGGGCGTGGCAATGCCATCATCGCCCTTATGCAACAATAACTGTCGGACGACGTCGGCAGTGGTAATGCCATCATCGCCCTTGGATAGCATTTACGGTCGGACTACATAGGGTGTGGCATATTATCATCGCCGTTTGACAACATACACGATCTGAAGATGTCGGGTGTGGCATGTTATCATCACCCTTGGACATCACACACGAAAGAACGACGTCGGGCATGACATGCCTGCATGGACTTTGGGCAGCACTTACGGTTAGACCATGTCGGGCGTGGCATGCCATCATCGCAATTGGGCAGCACACGCGGTCAGACGAAGTAGGGAATGACATGCAATCTTCACCCTCGGACAACCCACACGGTGGGAGGACATCGGGCATGGCATGCCATCATCGCCCTTGGACAACATACACGGTAATACTACATCAGGCGTGGAATGCCATCATGGCCCTTGGCCAGCACACACGGTCGGATGACGTCAAACGTGTCAAGCCATCATCCCCCTTGGACAGCATGCATAGGATCGTACAATGTCGGGCGTGGCATACCGTCATCGCCCTTGGACAACATACACGATCGAACAACATCGGGCGTGGCATGTTGTCATTGCCCTTGGACTTCACACACGGTCGGACGACGTTGGGCATGGGAATGATATCATCGCCTTTGGGCCGCACACACAGTTGAACAAAGTCGGGCTTTAAATGTCGTCATTGCTCTTTTTACTGTACACACGGTCGAACGACGTCGACGTGTCACGCAATCATCACCATTGGACTACATACACGGACGGATGATGTCAAGCATGGCATTGCCATCATCACCCTTTGAATGCACACATGATCCGGCGACGTCAGGTTTTGTATGCCATCATCATTCTTGGAAAGCAAACACGATAGGACAACGTCAGGAGCGACATGTAATCACCGCCCTTGGGCACAACACACATTCAGACGACCTCAAGTGTGGCATGCCCTCGTGGCCCTTGGGAAGCACACACAGTAGGATGACGTCACACATGGAGGGATGACGTCGGGCTAGGTATGCCATCTTCACCCTTTGACAGAATACATAGTCGGACTACGTCGGGCGTTGCATAGCATCAAGACCCTTGGCTTACACACACGGTGGGAAGACGTCGGGCGTGGCATGCCATTATCTCCCTTGGACAACATACACGGGTGGAGTACGTCAAGCGTGGCATGCCATTATTGCCCTTGGATAGCAGACATTGTCGGACAACGTCAAGCGTTGCAGGACATCATCCCCCTTAGACAACATACACTGGGTCGAACAACGTCTGGCTAGGCATGCAATCATCGCCCTTGGATAGCATACACGATCGGACGACATCGGGTGTTGCATGTTATGATCGCCCTTGAATTGCACACACAGTCGGATTACATTGGGCGTGGGAATTTTATCATAGCCCTTGGGAAGTACACATGGTCGAACGACCTAGGGCTTTAAATGCCATTATTGCCCTGTGGAATGCACACATGGTCGGACAATATCAACATTGCATGCCATCATCGCCTTAGGACAACATACACGGACTGACGACGTCGGGCGTGGCACGCCATCATCGCCCTTGAGAAACACAGACGGTCGGATGACGTCGGCCGTGGCAATGCCATCATAACCCTTGGAATGCACACACAATCAGGCGACGTCAGGCATGGCATGCCATCATGATTCTTGGAAAGCATAGACGATCGGATGACGTCGGGCGTGGCATGTTATCATCGTCCTTGGATAGAACACATGATCGGATGACCTCGGACGTGGAATGCCTGCATGGCCCTCGGGCCTCACACACAGAAAGATGATGTCGGGCATCGCAATGACATTATTGCGACTATGTAGCATATGAAGTGGGAAGACGTTGTGCGTAACATGCCATCTTCGCCCTTGGACAACACACACGGTGGGAGGACATCGGGCACGGCATGCAATCATTGCCCTTGGAAAACATACACGGTAAAACTACATGAGGCGTGGAATGCCATCATGGCCCTTGGCCAGCACACACGGTCGAACGATGTTGAATGTGGCAACACATCATCCCCCTTGGACAACATGCTTAGGATCGTACAAGATCAGGCGTGGCATGCCATCATCGCCCTTGGACAACATACACGATCAAACAAAATCGGGCGTGGCATGTTCTCATTGCCCTTGGACTTCACACACGGTCGGACGACATGGGACATGGGAATGATATCATCGCCTTTTGGCCGAACACATGGTTGAACAAAGTTGGGCTTTAAATGTCATCATTGCTCTTTTAACTACATAGACGGTCGAACGAAGTCTACGTGGCATGTAATCATCAACGTTAGACTGCATACACGGACGGATGATGCCGGGCATGGCATTACCATCATCACCCTTGGAATGCACAGATGATCTGGCGACGTTAGTTTTTGTATGCCATCATCGGTCTTGGAAAGAAAACTCGATAGGACAACGTCAGGCGCGGTATGTTATCATCGCCCTTGGACAGAACACACGATCAGACGACCTCAAGTGTGGCATCCCTCATGGCCCTTGGGAAGCACACACGATCGGATGACATCACACATGGTGGGATGACGTCGGGCTAGGTATGCCATCTTTTCCCTTTAAAAGAAAACATAGTCGGAGTACGTCGGGCGTTGCATAGCATCATGTCCTTTGGCTTACACACACGGTGGGAAGACGTCGGGCGTGGCATGCCATTATCTCCCTTGGACAGCATACACTGGTGGAGTACGTCAAGCGTGGCATGCCATTAATGCCCTTGGATAGCAGACACGGTCGGACAACGTCAAGCGTTGCAGGACATCATCCCCCTTAGACAGCATACACCTGGTGGAACAACGTCTGGCTAGGCATGCCATCATCGCCCTTGGAGAGCATACACGATCGGACGACATCGGGTGTTGCATGTTATGATTGCCCTTGAACTGCACACACAGTCGAATTACATTGGGCGTGGGAATTTTATCATCGCCCTTGGGAAGCACACATGGTCGAACGACCTAGGGCGTTAAATACCATTTTTGCCCTTTGGAATGCACACATGGTCGGACGATGTCAACATTGCATGCCATCATCGCCTTAGGACAACATACACGGACGGACGACGTCGGGCGTGGCATGCCATCATCGCCCTTGTGAAACACAGACGGTCGGACGACGTCGGCCGTGGAAATGCCATCATCACCCTTGGAATGCAGACACAATCGGGCGACGTCAGGCATGGCATGCCATCATGATTCTTGGAAAGCATAGACGATCAGATGACGTCGCGCGTGACATGTTATCATCGTCCTTGGACAGCACACATGATCGGACGACCTTGGGTGTGGAATGCCTGCATGGCCCTTGGGCATCACACACACGGATGATGTCGCGCATGGCAATGACATTATCGTGACTAAGTAGCACATGAAGTAGTACGACGTTGGGTGTGACATTCCATCTTCACCCTTGGACAGCACACATGGTGGGACAACGTTGAGTGTGGCATGACATCATCGCCGTAGGATCGAAAACTTGGTCCGACTATGTCGGGCGTTGCATGCCATCATGGACCTTGGCCAGCACACACGGTCGAACGACATCGGGCGTCTCACGCCATCTTTTCCCTTGGACAACATACACAGGGTGGGATAACGTTGGGCGTGGCATGCCATCATCGTCCTTGAACATCATACACGGTGGGAAGACGTCGGGCGTGGCATGCCATTATCTCCCTTGGACAGCATACACGAGTGGAGTACGTCAAGCATGGCATGCCATTATTGTCCTTGGCTAGACGACAGGGTCGGACGACGTCAACCGTTGCAGGACATAATCTCCCTTAGACAACATATATTGGGTCGAACAACGTCTGGATTGGCATGCCATCATCTCCCTTGGAAAGCATACACGATCGGACGACATCGAGTGTTGCATGTTATGATCGTCGTTGGACTGCACACACAGTCGGACGACATTGGGCGTGGGAATTTTATCATAGCCCTTGGGAAGCACACATGGTCAAACAACCTAGGTCGTTAAATGCCATTACTGCCCTTTGGAATGCACACATGGTCGGACGATGTCAACATTGCATGCAATATTTGCCTTTTACAACATACACGAATGGACAACGTCGGGCGTGGCATGTTATTATTGTCCTTGGACAACACACATGATTGGACGACCTCGGGCGTGGCATGCCTGCATGGCCCTTGGGCATCACACATAGTCGGATGATGTCGGGCATGGCAATGACATTATCTTTACTAGGTAGCACATGCAGTAGGACGACGTTGGGCGTGACATGCCATCTTCGTTCTTGGACAGCACACATGGTGGGACAACATTGAGCGTGGCATAACATCATCGCCCAAGGATAGAAAACACGATCCGATTATGTCGGGCGTGGCATGCCATCGTGGACCTTGGCTAGCACACACGCTCGAACGACATCGGGCGTGGCACGACATCTTTGCCCTTGGACAGCATACACAGGGTGGGACGACGTCGAGCGTGGAATGCAATCATCGTCCGTGGACATCATACATGGTCGGAGGACATTGGGTGTTGCATGTTATCATCTCCCTTAGACTGTACAAACGGTCGAACGATGTTGGGCATGACAAGCTACCATCGCCCTTGGGCAGCACATCTGTCGGACGATGTCGGGGGTTAAATGCCATCATTCCCCGTGGACAGCATACATGGTCGGGGGACATTGGGTGTTGCATGTTATCATCTCCCTTAGACTGTACAAACGGTCGAACGATGTTGGGCATGACAAGCTACCATCGCCCTTGGGCAGCACATCTGTCGGACGATGTCGGGTGTTAAATGCCATCATTACCCGTGGACAGCATACATGGTTGGACTATGTCATGTGTTGCATGTTATCATCGCCCTTGGAAAACATACAAGATTGGACGACGTTAGGTGTGTTATTATATCATCGCCCTTGGACTGCACACACGATCAAATGATGTTGTGTGTAGCATGCCCAAATGGCCCTTTGGTAGCACACATGATCTGATGATGTCAGGCATGGCATGGCATAATTTCCATTAGGAAGAACATGCTGTCGGATGATGTCGTGCATGGCATGCCATCTTCGTTTGGACAGCACACACGATGGCACAATGTCGAGCTTGGAACGCTTTCATCGCCCTTGGACAGAAAACACGGTAGGACTACGTCAGGCGTGGCGGCCTTTGGCAAAACACACACCGTTGGACGACATCGGGCGTGGCACGCCATCCTTGCCTTTGGACAACATACACAGGGCCGAAAAACGTCAGCTGTAGCATGCCATCATCGTCCTTAAACAACAGACATGGTCAGACAACGTAGGGCGTGGCAATGCTATCATCACCCTTGGGCAGCATACACGATCGGGCATTAAATGTCATTATTGCCCTTTGGACAGCACACATGGTCGGACGACGTCAACGTTGCACACCATCATCGCCTTTGGACTGCAAACACGGATGTATGAGGTCAGGAGTAGCATGCCATCTTCGCCATTGGGCAGCAGACGCAGTCAGACGACATCGAGAGTGACATGCCATCTTCTCCCTTCGACAGCACACTTGGTGGAACCACGTTGAGCGTGGCATGCCATTATCGCCCTTGGTTAAAATACATGATCGTACGACGTCTGGTGTGGTATGCTATTATCTCCCTTTGACAGCACACACGAGCGAATGACGTCGGGCTTGGCATAACCTCATGGCCCTTGGGAAACACATACGGTCGAATGATCTCGTGTGTGGCATGCCATCATCGCCATTTGGCTGCACACGCGGTCGGAGGATGTCGTGTGTGGTATATCATCCTTGTCATTGGGTAGCACACGCTGTCGGAGGACGTAAGGCGTGACATGCCATCATAGCCCTTGGAAAGCATACACGGTCGGATGACCTTGGGCGTGGCATGCCATCATCGCCCTTGGACAGCATACACGGTCGGATGACGTCGGGCGTGGCATGCCATCATCGCCCTTGGACAGCATACACGGTCGGATGACGTCGGGCGTGGCATGCCATCATCGCCCTTGGACAGCATACACGGTCGGATGACGTCGGGCGTGGCATGCCATCATCGCCCTTGGACAGCATACACGGTCGGATGACGTCGGGCGTGGCATGCCATCATCGCCCTTGGACAGCATACACGGTCGGATGACGTCGGGCGTGGCATGCCATCATCGCCCTTGGACAGCATACACGGTCGGATGACGTCGGGCGTGGCATGCCATCATCGCCCTTGGACAGCATACACGGTCGGATGACGTCGGGCGTGGCATGCCATCATCGCCCTTGGACAGCATACACGGTCGGATGACGTCGGGCGTGGCATGCCATCATCGCCCTTGGACAGCATACACGGTCGGATGACGTCGGGCGTGGCATGCCATCATCGCCCTTGGACAGCATACACGGTCGGATGACGTCGGGCGTGGCATGCCATCATCGCCCTTGGACAGCATACACGGTCGGATGACGTCGGGCGTGGCATGCCATCATCGCCCTTGGACAGCATACACGGTCGGATGACGTCGGGCGTGGCATGCCATCATCGCCCTTGGACAGCATACACGGTCGGATGACGTCGGGCGTGGCATGCCATCATCGCCCTTGGACAGCATACACGGTCGGATGACGTCGGGCGTGGCATGCCATCATCGCCCTTGGACAGCATACACGGTCGGATGACGTCGGGCGTGGCATGCCATCATCGCCCTTGGACAGCATACACGGTCGGATGACGTCGGGCGTGGCATGCCATCATCGCCCTTGGACAGCATACACGGTCGGATGACGTCGGGCGTGGCATGCCATCATCGCCCTTGGACAGCATACACGGTCGGATGACGTCGGGCGTGGCATGCCATCATCGCCCTTGGACAGCATACACGGTCGGATGACGTCGGGCGTGGCATGCCATCATCGCCCTTGGACAGCATACACGGTCGGATGACGTCGGGCGTGGCATGCCATCATCGCCCTTGGACAGCATACACGGTCGGATGACGTCGGGCGTGGCATGCCATCATCGCCCTTGGACAGCATACACGGTCGGATGACGTCGGGCGTGGCATGCCATCATCGCCCTTGGACAGCATACACGGTCGGATGACGTCGGGCGTGGCATGCCATCATCGCCCTTGGACAGCATACACGGTCGGATGACGTCGGGCGTGGCATGCCATCATCGCCCTTGGACAGCATACACGGTCGGATGACGTCGGGCGTGGCATGCCATCATCGCCCTTGGACAGCATACACGGTCGGATGACGTCGGGCGTGGCATGCCATCATCGCCCTTGGACAGCATACACGGTCGGATGACGTCGGGCGTGGCATGCCATCATCGCCCTTGGACAGCATACACGGTCGGATGACGTCGGGCGTGGCATGCCATCATCGCCCTTGGACAGCATACACGGTCGGATGACGTCGGGCGTGGCATGCCATCATCGCCCTTGGACAGCATACACGGTCGGATGACGTCGGGCGTGGCATGCCATCATCGCCCTTGGACAGCATACACGGTCGGATGACGTCGGGCGTGGCATGCCATCATCGCCCTTGGACAGCATACACGGTCGGATGACGTCGGGCGTGGCATGCCATCATCGCCCTTGGACAGCATACACGGTCGGATGACGTCGGGCGTGGCATGCCATCATCGCCCTTGGACAGCATACACGGTCGGATGACGTCGGGCGTGGCATGCCATCATCGCCCTTGGACAGCATACACGGTCGGATGACGTCGGGCGTGGCATGCCATCATCGCCCTTGGACAGCATACACGGTCGGATGACGTCGGGCGTGGCATGCCATCATCGCCCTTGGACAGCATACACGGTCGGATGACGTCGGGCGTGGCATGCCATCATCGCCCTTGGACAGCATACACGGTCGGATGACGTCGGGCGTGGCATGCCATCATCGCCCTTGGACAGCATACACGGTCGGATGACGTCGGGCGTGGCATGCCATCATCGCCCTTGGACAGCATACACGAGTGGAGTACGTCGAGCGTGGCATGCCATTATCGCCTTTAGTATGCATAAACGGATGGACGACATCGAGCGTGGTAATGCCATCATCACCCTTATGCAACACACACTGTCAGACGACATTGGCAGTGGTAATGCCATCATCGCCCTTGGAATGCACACACGATCGGGCGACGTCAGGAATGGCATACCATCATAGTTCTTGGAGAGCATATACGATCGGACGACATCGGGCGTGGCATGTTTTCATGTCCTTTGGACAGCACACATGATCGGACGACTTCAAGCGTGGCATACCCGCATGGCCCTTTGGCAGCACACACGATCGGATGACGTCGGGCGTGGCATGCCATCATCGCCCTGTGACAGCATTCATAGTCGGACTACTTCAGGCGTGGAACGCCCTCATTACCATTGGACAGCATAAAGACGGTCGGACAATGTCGAGTGTGTCATCCATCATCGGCCTTGGACAACATACACCATCGGGCGACGTCGGGCGTGGCATGTTATCATCGCCCTTGGAATGCACACACAGTTGGACGTCGTTGGGCAATGAAATGCTATCATCACCCTTGGGCAGCATACACGGTCGAACGACGTCGAGCATTAAATTCCATCATTGCCCGTTCGACAGCACACATGGTTAGATAACATCGAGGTGGCATGCCATCATCTCCTTTGGACTTCACACACGTATGGACGACGTCGGGAGTGGCAGTCCATCATCGCCCTTGTGCAACACACACGATCAAACGACATCAGGCATTAGATGCCATCATTGCTCTTGGACAGCATACACAGTCGAACGATATTAGGCGTGGCATGCCAACATTGTCCTTGGGTAGCACACACCATTGGATGACATCGAGCGTGTCATGCCATCATTGCCCTTAGAAAGCACACACGATCAGACTACGTCATGCAAGGCCTGCCATCATCGCCCTTAGTCAACACATACGGTCGGACATCGTCGTGCATGGCATCCCATATTTGCCCTTCAAAAGCATACACGATCGGATGACGTCGGGTGTGGCATGATATCATCGCTCTTCACACGATTGGACCACGTAGGGAGTGGCATACCCGCATGGCCCTTGGGCATTACACATAGTCAGATGATGTCAGCCGTGGAATGCCATTAACGCCCTTTGGTAGCAATACGAATGGACGATGTCGGTCGTGACATACCATCATCGCCCTTGGGAAGCACACACGGTCGGTCGATGTCGGGCGTGGCATGCCATCATCGACCTTGGAAAGCATACACGGTCGGATGACGTTGGACATGGCATGCCATCATCGCCCTTGGAGAACATACACGGTCGAATGACGTCGGGCATGGCATGCCATCATCCCCCTTGGACAGCATACACGAGTGGAGTACGTCGAGCGTGGCATGCAATCATCGCCTTTAGAATGCATAAACATATGGACGACATAGGGCGTGGCAATGCCATCATCGCCCTTATGCAACACACAACGTCGGAAGACGTCTGCAATGGTAATATCATCATCGCCCTTGTGCATCACACATGATCAAACGACATCGGGCATTAGATGCCATCATTGCCCTTGGACAGCACACGCAGTCAAATGACGTTAGGCGTGGCATGCCAACATTGTCCTTGGGTAGCACACATGGTTGGATGACATCGAGCGTGGCATGCCATCATTGACCTTAGATAGCACACACGATCATACTACGTCATGCAAGGCATGCCATCATCACCCTTGGGCAACACATACGGTCGGACAACGTCGAGCGTGGCATCCCATATTTGCCCTTGTAAAGCGTACACGATCGGATGAAGTCGGAGGTGGCATGTTATCATCACTCTTCAATATCACACACGATTCGACCACGTAGGGCGTGGCATACTCGAATGGCCCTTGGGAATTACACACAGTCGGATGACGTCGGGCGTGGAATGCCATTAATGCCATTTGGCAGCACATACGTTTGGACGATGTCGGTTGTGACATGCCATCATCTACTTTGGGAAGCACACACGATCAGTCGATGTGGGGCGTGGCATGCCATAATCGACCTTGGAAAGCATACACGGTCGGATGACGTTGGGAGTGGCATGCCATCATCGCCCTTGGACAACATACACGGTCGGATGACGTCGGGCGTGGAATGCCATCATCGCCCTTGGACAACATACATGAGTGGAGTACATCGAGTGTGGCATGCAATCATTGCCTTTAGAATCCATAAACGGATGGACGACATAGGGCGTGGCAACGCCATCATCTCCCTTATGCAACCCACACTGTCGGATGACGTCGGCAGTGGTAATGCCATCATCTCTCTTGGAAAACATTTACCATTGGTCTGCGTCGGGTGTGGCATAATATCATCGCCCTCTGAAAACATACACGATCTGAAGATGTCTTGTGTGGCATGTTATCATCACTCTTGGACATCACACACGAACGAACGACGTCGGGCATGACATGCCTGCATGGACTTTGGGCAGCACACACGGTTACACGATGTCGGGCGTGGCATGCCATCTTCGCCATTGGGCAGCACACGCGGTCAGACGACGTCGGCCATGACATGCCATCTTCTCCCTTGGACAACACACACGGTGGGAGGACATCGGGCATGGCATGCCATCATCGGCCTTGGACAACATACACGGTAAGACTACATCAGGCGTGGAATGCCATCATGGCCCTTGGACAGCACACACAGTCGGATGACTTAGAACGTGGCAAGCCATCATCCCCCTTGGACAGCATGCATATGATCGTACAATGTAAGGCGTGGCATGCCATCATCTCCCCTGGACAACATACACGATCGAACAACATCGGGCGTGGCATGTTCTCATTGCCCTTGGACTTCACACAAGGTCGGATGGCGTTGGGCATGGGAATGATATCATCGCCTTTGGGCCGCACACACGGTTGAACAATGTTGGGCTATAAATGTCGTCATTGCTCTTTTTACTACACACACTGTCGAACGACGTCGACGTGGCATGCAATCATCACAGTTGGACTGCATACACGGATGGATGATGTCGCGCGTGGCATTGCCATCATCACCGTTGGAATGCACACATGGTCCGGCAACGTCAGGTTTTGTATGCTATTATCGTTCTTGGAAAGCAAACACGATCGGACAACGTCAGGCGCGGCATGTTATCATCGCCCTTGGACAGAACACACGATCAGACGACCTCAAGTGCGGCATGCTTACACACGGGCGGATGATGTCACACATGGTGGGATGACGTCAGGCTAGGTATGCCATCTTTGCCCTTTGAAAGAATACATAGTCGGACTACGTCGGGCATTGCATAGCATGATGTCCCTTGGCCAACACACACGGTGGGAAGACGTCGGGCGTGGCATGCCATTATCTCCCTTGGACAGCATACACGGGTGGAGTACGTCAAGCGTGGCATTCCATCATTGCCCTTGGCTAGCAGTCACGGTCGGACGACGTCAAGCGTTGCAAGACATCATCCCCCTTAGACAGCATACAGTGGGTCGAACAACGTCTGGCTTGGCATGCCATCATCGCCCTTGGACAGCATACACGACCGGACGACATCGGGTGTTGCATGTTATGATTGCCCTTCAACTGCACACACAGTCGGATTACATTGGGCGTGGGAATTTTATCATTGCCCTTGGGAAGCACACATGGTCGAACGACCTAGGGCATTAAATTACATTATTGCCCTTTGGAATGCACACATGGTAAGACAATGTCGACATTGCATGCCATCATCGCCTTTGGACAACATACAAGGACGGACGACGTCGGGCGTGGCATGTCATCATCGCCCTTGTGAAACACAGACGGTCAGATGACGTCGGCTGTGGCAATGCCATCATCACCCTTGGAATGCACACACAATCGGGCATGGCATTCCATCCTTATTCTTGGAAAGCATAGACGATCGGATGACGTCGGGCGTGGCATGTTATCATCGTCCTTGGATAGCACACATGATTCGACGACCTCGGGTGTGGAATGCCTACATGGCCCTTGGGCATCACACACAGAGGGATGATGTCAAGCATGTCAATGACATTATCGTGACTAAGCTGCACATGAAGTAGGACGACGTTGGGCGTGACATGCCATCTTTGCCCTTGGACAGTACACATGGTGGGAAAACATTGAGCGTGGCATGACATCATCGCCCTAGGATAAAAAACACGGTCCGACAATGTCGGGCATGGCATGCCATCATGGACCTTGGCCAGCACGAACGGTCAAACGACATCTGGCGTGGCACGCCATCTTTGCCCTTGGACAGTATACACAGGGTGGGACAACGTCGGGCGTGTCATGCCATCATCGTCCTTGGACATCATACACGGTCGGAAGACGTTGGGCGTGTCATGTTATCATCGCCTTTGGACTGCACACACGATCAGACGACATCAAGTGTGGCATGCCCTCATGGCCCTTGGGAAGCACACACGGTCGGATGACGTCACACATGGTGGGATGACGTCGGGCAAGGTATGCCATCTTCGCCCTTTGACTAAATACATAGTCGGACTACGTCGGGCGTTGCATAGCATAATGTCCCTTGTCAAACACACACGTTCGGACGACATCGGGCGTGGCACGCCATAATCTCCCTTGGACATCTTACACATGCATGGAATTCCATCATCGCCCTTGGACATCATACACGGTCAGAAGATGTTGGGCGTGGATCGCTCTTGGACTGTACCCACGGTCAGACGATGCTGGGCGTGGCAATGTTATGTCTCTTGTGTAGTACACACGGTCAGACAACGTCGGGCGTTAAATTCCATCATTTCCCTTGGACAACATACATGGTCGGATGACCTCAGGTATGGAATGTTATCATCGCTCTTGTAAAGCATACAAGATCGGACGATGTTGGGTGTGGTATAATATCATTGCCCTGTGAAAGCACACAAGGTCGAATGACATCGGGCGTGGCATGCTCGCATTGCCCTTGGGAAGCACACATGGTCGGATGACATCTTGTGTTGCATGCCATCATCTCCATTAGGCAGCACACATGGTCGGACGATGTTGTGCATTGTATGCCATCATCGCCATTGTGCACCACATGCGATCGGTTGGCATCAGGCTTGACATGCCATTTTCTCCCTTGGACAATAGACATGGTTGGATGACGTCGGGCGTGGCATGTCATCATCTCCCTTGGATTGCATACATGGTCGAACGAGGTCGAGCGTGGCATTCCATCATAGCCCTTGGACATCACACACGTTTGGCATACGTCGGGCGTGGAAGGCCATCATCTCCCTTGGGCAGCATACACAGGGGCAAACAGTGTCCGGAGTTGCATGCCATCATCGACCTTGGACAGCATACAGGGTAGGACGACGTCGAGCATGACATGTTATCATCGCCTTTGGATATCACACACTATCTAACTACGTCGGGCGTGGCAATGATATTATCGCCCTTCGGCAGCACACACAGTCGAACGACATCGGGCGTTTAGTGCCATCATTGTCGTTGCACAGCATAAATGGTCGGACTACGTCAGGTGTGGCATGTTATCATCGTCCAAAGAAAACATACACGATCGAACGATGTCAAGCATGGCCCTACGGAAGCACACACGGTTGGATGACGTCGGGCGTGAGATGCCATCATTGCCATTTGGCAGCACACAAGGTCGTACGACTTCAGTCGTGACATGCCATCTTACCCCTTGGAGAACACACACGGTGGGACGACGTCAGGAGTGGCATGCCATTATCTCCCATGGACAGCATACACGAGTGGAGTACGTCAAGCATGGCATGCCATCATTGCCCTTCGCTAGCAGACACGGTCAGACAACGTCAAGCATTGCAGGACATAATCCCCGTTAGACAATGTACACTGGGTCGAACAACGTCTGGATTGGCATGCCATCATCGCCCTTGGAAAGCATACACGATCAGACGACATCGGGTGTTGCATGTTATGATCGTCCTTGGACTGCACACACAGTCGGACGACATTGGGCGTGGGAATTTTATCATAGCCCTTGGGAAGCACACATGGTCGAACAACCTAGGGCGTTAAATGCCATTATTGCCCTTTGAAATGCACACATGGTCTGACGATGTCGACATTGCATGCCATCATCGCCTTTGGACAACATACATGGATGGACGACTTCGGGCATGGCATGCCATCATCGCCCTTGTGAACCACAGACGGTCGAACGACGTCGGGCATTGCATGCCATCATCTCCATTGGACAACATACACTGTAGGACGACGTCGAGCATGGCATGTTATCATCGCCCGTGGACATCACACACTATCGAACTACGTCGGGTGTGGCAATGAGATTATCGCCCTTTGGCAGCACACATGGTCGGACGACGTCAGGCATTCCATGCCATCATTGTCGTTGCACAGCATAAACGGTCGGACTACGTCAGGTGTGGCATGTTATCATCGCCCTTGGAAAGAATTCACGATCGGACGACGCCAGGCATGGCATGTTATCATCGCCAATGGAGAGCACACATATCAGATGACGCAGGGCATGCAATTCCTCTATGGCCCTTGGGCAGCACACACGGTCGGATGACGTCAGGCGCGGCATGCCATCATTGACATTGGGCAGCACACGCAGTCAGACGATGTCGAGCATGACAGGCCATCTACGCCCTTGGACAGCACACACGGTGGGATGACATCGACGTCGGATGTGGCATATTATCATTGCCCTTGGACTACAAACATGGTTGGACAACGTTGGGGGTGGCAATCTTATCTTTGCCTTTGGGCAGTACACATGGTCGGACGACGTGACGAGTTAAATACCATTATTGAACTTTTGGCCGCACACATGGTCGGATGACTTCGACGTGGCATGCCATCATTTCCTTTGTACTGCAAACAGAGACGGACGATGTTGGGAGTGGCATGCCATCATCGTGCCTGTGCAAAACACACGGTCGGACGACGTTGGCTGTGGTAATGTCATCATCTCACTTGGAATGCACACACGATTAGGCGACGTCAGGCGTAACATGTCATCATAACCTTTGGAAATCATACACGATCGGACGACGTCGAGCGTGGAATGTTATCATTGCCCTTGGACAGCACACACGATTGGACGACCTTGGATGTGGCATGCCCGCATGGCCCTTGGGAGCCAACACGGTCAGATGATGTCGGGCGTGGCATGACATAATCTCAATTGGGCAGCACACGCGGTAAAACGACATCGGGCATGACATGCAATCTTCGCCCTTGGACAACACACTTGGTGGGACGATGTCGGGAATGGCATGCCATCATCCCCCTTGGACAGCATACACGGTAAGACTACATCAGGCGTGGAATGCCATCATGGCCCTTGGCCAGCACACACGGTCGACGACGTCAAACGTTGTAGGCCATCATCCCCCTTTGACAGCATACATAGGGTCGAACAATGTCAGGTGTGGCATGCCATCATTGCCCTTGGACTGCATGCACGGTCGGACGACGTTGGGCATGGGAATGACATCATCGCCTTTGGGCAGCACACACGGTCGAACAACGTCGGGTGTTAAATGCCATTAACGCCCATTGTACTGCACACACGGTTGGATGACATCGACGTGGGATGTAATCATCTCCTTTGGACTGCATACACGAACGGATGACGTGAGGCATTGCAATGAAATCTTTGCGATTTTGCAACACACACAATCGGACGATATCGCCTTTGGCAATGCCATCTTCACCCTTGGAATGCCCACACGATCTGGCGACATCAGGTGTGGTATGCCCTCATCGTTTTAGTAAAGCATACACGATCAGACGACGTCGGGCGTGGCATGTTATCATCGCCCTTGGACAACACACACGATCAAACCACCTCAAGCAGGGCATGTCCTCATGGCCCTTGGACACCACACACGGTTGGATGACGTCAGTCATGGCAACTGAATCATTTCCATTAGGCATCACTCGGGGTTTGACGATGTTGGGTGTGACATGTAATCTTTGCGCTTGGATAGCACACATGGTGGGACGACGTCGGGGGTTGCATGCCATCATCGCACTTTGTCAGAATATACAGTCGGACTACGTCGGACATGGCATGCCATCATGGCCCTTGGCCAGCATACACAGTCGGAAGACATCGGGCGTGGCTGGCCAATATCGCCCTTGGATAGCTTACAAATGGTCGTACAACGTCGGGCGTGGCATGCCATCATCGCCCTTGGACATCATACACATTCAGAAGACGTTGGGCGTAGCATGATATCGTCGCCCTTGGACTACACCCATGGTCAAACGATGTTGGCGTGGCAATACTATCATCTCCCTTGGGCAGCACGCACGGTTGGACGACGTCGGCCGTTAAATTCCATCATTGCCCTTGGACAACATACATGGTCGGATTACCTCAGGTGTGGAATGTTATCATCCCTCTTTGAAAGCAAACAAGATCGGATGACGTCGGGTGTTGCATAATATCATTGCCCTTGTACAGCACACACGATCGAATGACGTAGGGCGTGGCATGCCCGCATTGCCCTTGGGAAGCACACACGGTCGAAAACATCGGGCATGGCATACCATCATCGCCTTTGGACAGCATACACTGTCGAACGAGGTCGAGCGTGGCATGGCATCATGGCCCTTGGACAGCAAACACGGTCGGAGTACGTCGAGCGTCGAAGACCATCATCTCCCTTGGGCAGCATACACAGGGGAAAACGATGTCGGGAGTGGCATGCCATCATCGACCTCGGACAACATACACGGTAGGAGGACGTCGAGCATGTTATCTTATATCTCCCTTGTACTGCACACACGATCGATCTATGTCGGGCGTGGCAATGCTTTTATCGCCCTTCAGCAGCACACACTGTCGGGCGACGTCGGACGTTAAATTCCATCATTGTCATTGGACAACATGCACAGTCGGAAAATGTCAGGTATGGCATGCCATCGTGGTTCTTGGAAAGCATAGACGATCGTATGACGTTGGGCGTGGCATGTTATCATCGTCCTTGGACAGCACACATGATCGGACGACCTTGGGCGTGTCATACCCGCATGGCCCTTGGGCTCACACACAGTCAGATGACGTCGGGCATGGCAATGACATTATCGTGACTATGCAGCACATGGTGTAGGACGATGTTGGGTGTCTAGACAGCACACATGGTGGTACAACATTGAGCGTGGCATTACATCATCGCCCTAGGATAGAAAACACAATCGGACTATGTCGGGCGTGGCATGCCATCATGGACCTTGGCCATCACACACAGTCGAACGACATCGGGCATGGCATGCCATCATCACCCTTGGACAGCATACACAGGGTCAGACCATGTCGGGCGTGGCATGCCATCATCTCCCCTGGACAACATACACGATAGGACGACGTCGAGCATGGTATTTTATCATCTCTCTTGGACAGCACACACGGCCGGAGTACGTCGGGCGTGGCACACCATTGTCGCCCTTAGATAGTATACACATGGTCGGACAACGTCGGGCGTGGCATCCATCATTGTTCTTGGACAACATACACGGTCGGACGACGTCAGGCATGGCATGATATCATTGCCCTTGGACTGGACACACGGTTAAACGATGTAGGGCGTGTGAATGCTATCATCGCACTTCGAACGCACATACGGTCGGATGACATTGGGCGTTTAATTTCATCATTGCCTATTGGACAGCACACATGGTCGAATGAAGCCGACGAGGCATGCCATCATCGCTTTTGGAGTGCTCACACGGACGGACAACGTCCGTCTTGGCATACCATAATCTCCCTTTAGAGCCACACACGATCGGACGACGTCTGGCGTGTCATGTTATCATCGCCTTTGGATGAAATACACGGTCGGAATACATTAGGTGTGGCATGTTATCATCGTCCTTGGGAACCATACACGTTCAAACTATGTTGGTCGTGGTATGTTGTCATTTCCCTTGGATAGTACACACAATCGAATGACGTTGGGCATGGCATGCCTGCATAATCCTTTGGCAGCACACACGGTCGGATGATGTCGGGCGTGGCATGCCATCATTACCCTTGGACAACATACACAGTCGGACGACATCTGGCCTGGCAGGCCATAATCTCCCTTGGACATAATACACGATCAGACTATGTAAGGCGTGGCATGTCCTCTTGGACCTGGGCCTACACACACGGTCGGAAGACGTCGGGCATGGCACGCCATCATCTACCTTGGATAGCATACACAAGGTCGAACAACGTCGGGCGTGGCATGCAAACATCGCCCTTGGACAACAAACACGATCGAACGACGTCGGTCATGGCATATTATCATCGCCCTTGGACTCCAAACACGGTCGGATAATGTTGGGCGTGGCAATGCTATCATCGCCCTTGGGCAACACACATGGTCAGACGACGTCAATCATTAAATTCCATCATTGCCCTTTGGACAACACACATGGTCCAATGACGTTGAAGTGGCATGACATCATCGCCTTTGGACTGCAGACACGAACGGATGAAGTCGGGAGTGGCATGCCATCATTGCACTTATGCTCCACAGACGATCGGACCACGTCGGCTGTGTTTATAACATCGCCCTTGGAATGCACACACGATCGGACGACATTAGGCATGGCATGTTATCATCGCCCTTGGACAGCACACACGATCGCACAACCTCGAGCGTGGCATGCCCGCATGGCCCAAGGGCAGCACGCCCGGTCGGATGACGTCGGGAGTGGAATGCCATCATCCTCATTTGGCAGCACACGCTTGGTAGACATCGGACATGACATGCCATCTTCACACTTGGACTGCACACATAATAAGATGACGTCGGGCGTGGCATGCCATCATCGCCCTTGGACAGAATACACGGCTGGACTACATCAGGCCTGGCATGCCATCATGGCACTGCGCCTACACAAATGGTCGGACACATCGGGCGTGGCAGGCCATCATCGCCCATGGACAGTGTCGGGCGTTGCATGCCATCATCGCTCTTAAACTGCATACACGGTCGAAAAACGTCGAGCGTCGCATGTTATCATTACCCTTGGACAGCGCACACGGTTGGACGACGTTGAGTGTTGCAATGCTATCATCGGCCGTGGGCAGTACACATGGTCGGATGACGTCGGGCGTTAAATGCCATCATTTCCATTGGACAGCACACACAGTCAGACTACGTCAGGTGTGGCAAATTATTATCACCCTTGGAAAGCATACAAGATCAGACGACGTCGGGTGTCATATGTTATCATTACCCTTGGAGAGCACACACGGTCGGATGACATCGGGCGTGGCATGCCCTCATCGCCCTTGGACAACATACACGATCGGATTACGTCAGGCGTAGCATGGCATCATGTCCCTTAGCCTGCACACATGGTCGCACAACGTCAAGCATGGCACGCCATAATTGCAGTTCGACAGCATACACACAGTCAGACAACGTCGGGCATTGCATCCAACATCGCCCTTAGACAACATACACGATCGGAGATCTCGCGCGGGGTATGTTATCATCGCCCTTGGACTGCACACAAGGTCAGATGACGTTGCGCGTGGCAATGCTATCATTGCCCTTGGGCAGCACACACGGTTGGACAATGTCGATATGGCATGCCATCATCACCTTGGACTTCACACACGACCGGACGACGTCGGGTATTTGATGCCATCATTGCCCTTGGATAGCACACATGGTCGGACGACGTTAGGCGTGACATGCCAACATGGTCCTTGGGAAGCACACACAGTCAGACGACGAGGAGCGTGGCATGCCATTATCGCCCTTGGAGAGCACACACGATCGGACTACGTCAGGTGGGCATGTCATCATCGCCCTTGGACAGCACACATGATCGGACTAGTTGGGTGTAGCATGCCATCATCGCCCATGGGGAGCACACACGGTCGGACAACGTAGGGCGTTGCATCCCAACATCACCCTTGGAAAGCATACACGATCGGACGATGTAGTGTGTGGAATGTTATCATCGCCTTTTAACAGGACACACGAGTGGACAACATTTGGCGTGGCATGCCCGCATGGCCCTTGGGAATTAAACATGGTCAGATGACATCGGGCGTGGCATAACATTATTGCCCTTGTGCAGCACACACGTTCGCACGATGTCGGGGGTGACATGTCATTATCGCCCTTGGGTAGCACACAAGGCCAGACGAATTTGGGCTTGGCATGCCATCAGCGCCCTTGGACAGCATACACGGTCGGACGCCGTCGAGCGTGGCGTACCATCATTGCCATCAGGCAGCACACGCGATCGGACAACGTCATATGTGGCATGCCATCATCGCCATTAGGCAGCACATGGGGTCGGACGATATCAGGCGGGACATGCCATTTTTGCCCTTAGACAGCAGACACGATCGGACGACCTTGGCCGTGGCATGCCCGGATGGCCCTTGGGCAGCACACACGGTCAGATGAACTCGGGCGTGGCAATGCGATCATCACTATTCAGAAGCACACACGGTCAGACGACTTTGGGCGCGATATGCAATCTTCTCCCTTGGACATCACCGATGGTGGGACGACGTCAGGCGTGGTATGCCATCATCGCCATTAGGAAGAACACACGGTCGGATGAAGTCGGGCGTGGCATGCCATCATTGCCCTTGGACAACATACATGGTCGGACGACGTCGGGCGTCGCACGCCATCATTGCCCTTGGATAGAATACACGATCAGGCGTGGAATGATGTCTTGGACTTTGGCCAGCACACACGGTAGGAAGACGTCGGGCGTGGCACACCATCATCTCCCTTGGGAAGCATACACAGGGTCGAACAATGTCGGGCATGGCATGCCAACATTGCCCTAGGACAACATACACGATCGAACGATGTCGCGCATGGCATATTATCATTGCCCTTGGACTGCAAACAAGGTCGAACAATTTTGGGCGTGGCAATGCTAACATCGCCCTTGGGCAACACACATGGTAAGACAACGTCAAGCGTTAAATTCCATCATTGCCCTTTGGACAACACACATGGTCCAATGACGTTGAAGTGGCATGCCATCCTCGCCTTTGGACAACAAACACAGGGCCGGATAATGTCAGGCATTGCATGCCATCATCACCCTTAGACAACAGGCATGGTTGGAGGACGTAGGGCGTGGCAATGCTATCATCACCCTTGGGAAGCATACACGGTCGAACAACGCCGGGCATTAAATGTCATTATTGCCTTTTGGACAACACATACGGTCAGACGATGTCGACGTTGCACGCCATCATCTCCTTTTGACTGCAAACACAGATGTATGATGTCGGGAGTAGCATGCCATCAACGCTATGGGCAGCACACGCAGTCGGACGACATCGGGAGAGACATGCCATCTTCGCCCCTGGACAACACACTTGGTGGAACCACATTGGGAGAGGCATGCCATTATCGCCCTAGGACAGAATACACGATCGGACTACGTTGGGCGTGGCATGCCATTATCGCCCTAGGACAGAATACACGATCGGACTACGTTGGGCTTGGCATGCCATCATGGACCTTGGCCAGCACACACGGTAGGACTACATCAGGCGTTACAGACCATCATCGCCCTTTAACAGCATACACAGGGTCAAATGACATGGGGCGTGGCATGCCATCAACGCACTTGAACAACATACACGGTCGGAAGATGTCGGGCATGGCATGTTATCATCTCCTTTAGAATGCACAAACTTTAGAACGATGTTGGACGTGGCAATGCTATCATCGCCATTGGGAAGTACACACGATTGGATGACGTCGGGCGTTAAATGTCGTCATTGCCCTTGGACAACATACACGGTCGGACTACCTTAGGTGTGGCATGTTATTACCGCGCGAGGACAACATACATGATCAGATGACGTCTGGTGAGGTATGCTATTATCGCCCTTTGACAGCACACACGATCGAATGACGTCGGGCATGGTATGGCCTCATGGCCCTTGGGCAGCACATACGGTAGAATGACGTCGTGTGTGGCATGCCATCATCGCCATTAAGTAGCATACGCGGTCGGAGGATGTCGTGTGTGTTATGCCATCTTTGTCATTGGGCAGCACACGTTGTCATAGGACGTATGGCGTGACATGCCATCTTCGTCCTTGGACAACACACACGGTGGGACGACGTCGGTCACGGCATGCCATCATCGCCCTTGGACAGCTTACACGGTCGGACGACGTTGAGTGTGTCATGCCATCATATTCCTTTGACAACACACACGGTCAGTTTACGTCGGGCGTGACATGTTATCATCGCCCTTGGACAGCACACACAGAGTCGGATGACGTCGGGCGTTGCATACCATCATCGCCATTGGACATCATACACGGTAGGGCGATGTCGAGCATGACATGTTATTATAGCCCATGGACAACACACACGATGGTACTACGTCGGGTGTTGTAATGCTATAATCTATATTGGGCAGCACACACGGTCGAACGATGTCGGGTGTTAAATGCCATCATTTCCCTTGTGCGGCATACACGGTCGTACTACGTTGGGTATGGCATGTTATCATCTTCCTTGGAAGGCATACACGATCGGACGAGGTCAGGCGTGGCATGTTATCATTGCCCTTTGACAGCACACATTATTGGATGACGTTGAACGTATAATGCCCGCAGGACCTTGGGTAGAACACACGGTAGGATGACGTCGAGCGTGGCATGCCATCATAGATATTGGACAGCACAGGCGATCGGACGACGTCGGGCATGACATGCCATCTTCTCCCTTACACAGCAACACGGTGGGACGAGGTCGGGCATAGCATGCCATCATCTCCCTTGGACAACATACACGATCGGAATATGTCAGGCATGGTATCCTATCATCGCCCTTGGAAAGCATACACGATCGGACGATGTCGTGCTTGCCATGTTATCATCGCCTTTGAACAACACACACGAGTGGACAACGTAGGGAGTCGCATGACCGCATGTCCCTTAGGCATTAAACACCGTCGAATGACGTTGGGCGTGGCATGCTATTATCGCCCTTGTGCAACACACACGTTCGGACAATGTTGGGCGTGACATGTCATTATCGCCCTTGGGTAGCACACACGGTCAGACAAATTTGGGCGTGGCATGCCATTATCGCCCTTGGGCAGCATACACGGTTGGATGATGTCGAGTGGGCATGCCATCATCGCCAGAGGCAGCATACGCGATTGTACTGCGTGTGGCGAGGCATGCCATCATTGCCATTGGCAGCACACGGGGTCGGACGACATCTGGCGTGAGATGCCATTTTCTCCCTTGGACAGCACACACGATCGCACGACCTTGGGTGTGGCATGCCCGGATGGCCCTTGGGCAGCACAGACGGTTAGATGAAGTCTGGTGTGGCAATTAAGTCATCGCCATTAAAAGCACACGCGGTCAGACAACATCGGGCGTGATATGTCACCCTCTCCCTTGGACAACACAGATGGTGGGATGACGTTAGGCGTGGTATGACAACATCGCCCTTGGACAGAATACACAGTCAGACTATGTGGGCCGTGGAATGCCATTATGGCCCTTGGACAGCACACACGGTCGGACAACATCGGGCGTGGCAGACAACCATCGCCCTTTGACAGCATACACAAGGTCCGACGACGTCGGTCGTGGAAACCCATCATCGCCTTTAGAAATCATACACGGTTGTACAAAGTCGGGCATGGCATCCCATCATCGCCCTTGGAAAGCATACACGATCGGACGACGTCGGGCGTGGCATCTTATCATCGCCCCTAAACATCACACTCGATTGGACCACGTAGGGCGTTGCATGCCCGCATGGCCATTGGGCAGCACACACGGTTGGATGACATCAGGCGTGGCATGCCATTATCACCCTTGTGAAACACACACGTTTGGACGATGTCGGGCGTGACATGCAATCATCGCCTTTGGAAAGCACACATGGTCGGACGATGTCAAGCGTGGCATGCCATCATCGCCCTTGGACAACATACACGGTCTGACGACGTTGGGTGTGGCATGCCATCATCGCCCTTGGACAACATACACGGTCGGATGACGTCTTGTGTGGCGTGCCATCATCGCCATTAGGCAGCACACGCAGTCGAACAGCGTCGGACATTTCATGCCATAATCGCCATTTGGAAGTATACGCGGTTGGAAGTAGTCAGGCGTGATATGACATCTTCGCCCTTGGACAACACACACTGTGGGACGACATTAGGTGTGGCATGCCATCATCGCCCTTGGACAAAATACATGGTCAGACTACGTCGGGCGTGGCATTCCATCTTGTCTCAGAGACAGCACGCACGGTCAGACGATGTAGGGCATGACATGTTATAATCGCCCTTGGACAACATACACGATCGGACTACGTATGGAATGGAAATGCTATAATCGCCCTTGGGTAGCACAGACAGTCGGACGACATCGGGCGTTAAATGTAATCATCGACCTTGGACAACATTTACGAACAGACTACTATAGTATGGCATGCCATCGTCATTTTTGGAGAGCATATACGATCAGACGACATCCGGTGTGGCATGTTATCATTGCCCTTTGATAACACACACGGACTGACGACGTTAGGTATGGCATACCCGAATGGCCCTTGGGCACCACACACGGTCTGAAGATGTCTGGTGTGGCATGCCCTCATCGCCATTGGGCAGCAGACGCGGTCGGACAACGTCGTGCGTAACGTGTCATCTTTACCCTTGGACAGCACACATAGTGGGAGGACATCGGGAATTGCATGACATTATCGTCCTTGGACAGCATACACGGTAGGACTAGGTCAGGCATGGCATTCCGTCATGGACCTTGTCCAGCAAAAACGGTCGGACGACGTCGGGCAAGGAAGGACATCTTCCCTTTGAACAACATAAATAGGGTCGGACAACGTCGGGCATGGCATGCCATAATCGGCCTGGAACAACATACACGGTCGGACAACGTGGGGCGTGGCATGTTATCAATGTCCTTGGATTGCACACACGGTTGGACGACGTTTGGCATGTGAATGCTATCATCATATTTGGGCAGCATACACGGTCGAACGACGTCGGGCGTTAAATGCCATCATTTCCCTTTAAACTGCACACATGGTCGAACGACATCGACGTGGCATGCAATCATTGCCTTTGGAATGCATAAACGGACGAACAACATCGGGCGTGGCAATTCCATCATCGCCCTTGTGCAACACACACTGTCGGACGACGTAGGCAGTGGTAATGCCATCATCGCCCTTGGAATGCACACACGAACAGGCGACGTCAGACATGGCATACATCATAGTTCTTGGATAGCAAACAAGATCGGACAAGCGTGGCATACACGCATGGCCCTTGGGTAGCACACACAGTCGGATGACGTCGGGCGTGGCATGCCATCATAGACCTTGGACAGCATACATGGTCGGACTACGTAGGGCATGGAAATGCTACAATCTCCCTTGGGCAGCAAACGCTGTCGGAGGACGTAAGGCGTGACATGCCATCATCGTCCTTGGAAAGCATACACGGTCGGATGATGTTGGGCGTTGCATGCCATCATCGCCTTATAGAACATACACGGTCAGATGATGTCAGGCGTGGCATGCCATCATCGCCTTTGGACAGCATACACGAGTGGAGTACGTCGAGCGTGGCATGCCATCATCACCTTTAGTATGCATAAACGGATGGACGACATTGAGTGTGGCAATGCCATCATCGCCCTTATGCAACACACACTATCGGACGACGTCGACAGTGGTAATGCCATCATCGCCCTTGGAATGCACACACGATCGGGCGACGTCAGGCATGGCATACCATCATAGTTCTTGGAGAGCATATACGATCGGACGACGTCGGGCGTGGCATGTTATCATCTCCTTTAGACAGCACACACGATCGGATGACTTCAAGCGTGGCATACCCGCATGGCCCTTGGGCAGCACACATGATCGGATGACGTCGGGCGTTGCATGCCATCATCGCCCTTGGACAGAATACACGGTCGGACGACGTTGGGTGTGGCATGCCATCATCGCCATGAAAAGTATACGGGGTCGAATGAAGTCGTCTGTGGCATGTCATCATCTCCATAAGGCAGCACACGCGCTCGAACGACGTCAGGCGTTGCATGCCATGATCGCCATTGGACAACATACACGGTAGGACGACGTCGAGCATGGCATGTTATCATCGCCCTTGGACATCACACACTATTGAACTACGTCGGGTGTGGCAATGAGATTATCGCCCTTTGGCATCACACATGGTTGAACGACGTCGGGCGTTCAATGCCATCATTGTCGTTGCACAGCATAAACGGTCGGACTACGTCAGGTGTGGCATGTTATCAGCGCCTTTGGAAAAAATACACGATTGGACGACGCCGGGCATGGCATGTTATCATCGCCAATGGAGAGCACACATATCAGATGACGTAGGGCATGGAATTCCTGTATGGCCCTTGGGCAGCACACACGGTCGGATGATGTAGGGCGTGGCATGCCATCATTGACATTGGGCAGCACACGCAGTCAGACGATGCGAGCATGACAGGCCATCTACGCCCTTGGATAGCACACATGGTGGGATGACATCGACGTCGGACGTGGCATATTATCATTGCCTTTGGACTACAAACATGGTTGGACAACGTTGGTGGTGGCAATCTTATCTTCGCCTTTGGGCAGTACACGACGTGGCGAGTTAAATACCAATTTTGACCTTTTGGCCGCAAACATGGTCGGATGACGTCGACCTGGCATGCCATCATCTCCTTTGTACTGCAAACACAGACGGATGATGTTGGGAGTGGCATGCCATCATCGCACTTGTGCAAAACACACGGTCGGACGACGTTGGCTGTGGTAATGTCATCATCTCCCTTGGAATGCACACATGATTGGGCGACGTCAGGGGTAACATGTCATCATCACCTTTGTAAAGCATACAAGATCGGACATAGTCGAGCGTGGAATGTTATCATTGCCCTTGGATAGCACACACGATCGGACGACCTTGGATGTGGCATGCCCGCATGGCCCTTAGGAAAAAAACACAATCAGATGATGTCGGGCGTGGTATGACATAATCTCAATTGGGCAGCACACGCGGTAAAACGACATCGGGCGTTACATGCCATCTTCGCCCTTGGACAGCACACTTGGCAGGACGATGTCGGGAATGGCATGCCATCATCTCCCTTGGACATCATACACGGTAAGACTACATCAGGCGTGGAATGCCATCATGGCCTTTGGCCAGCACACACGGTCGACGACGTCAAACGTGGTAGGCCATCATCCCCCTTTGACAGCATGCATAGGGTCGGACAATGTCAGGTGTGACATGCCATCATCGCCCTGGGATAACATACACGATCGAACGACATGGGCGTGGCATGTTATCATTGCCCTTGGACTGCACGCACGGTCGGACGACGTTGGGCATGGGAATGACATCATCGCCTTTGGGCAGCACACACGGTCGAACAACGTCGGGTGTTAAATGCCATTAATGCCCATTGTACTGCACACACGGTTGGACGACATCGACGTGGAATGTAATCATCTCCTTTGGACTGCATACACGAACGGATGACGTCAGGCATTGCAATGAAATCTTTGCGCTTTTGCAACACACACAATCGGACGATGTCGCCTGTGGCAATGCCATCTTCACCATTGGAATGCCCACACGATCTGTCGACATCAGGTGTGGTATGCCCTCATCGTTCTAGGAAAGCATACACCATCAGACGACGTTGGGCGTGGCATGTTATCATCGCCCTTGGACAACACACGATCAAACGACCTTAAGCATGGCATGTCCGCATGGCCCTTTGGCAGCACACACGGTTGGATGACGTCAGGAGTGGCAACTCAATCATTTCCATTAGGCAGCACACGGGGTTGGACGATATCGGGTGTGACATGGAATCTTTTCCCTTGGATAGCTTACACAGGGTCGTACGACGTCAGGCGTGGCATGCCATCATCGCCATTGAACATCATATACGGTCAGAAGACGTTGGGCGTAGCGTGATATCATCGCCCTTGGACTATACCCATGGTCAGACGATGTTGGGAGTGGTAATACTATCATCTCCCCTGGGCAGCACGCACGGTTGGACGACGTCGGCCGTTAAATTCCATTATCGCCCTTGGACAACATACATGGTCGGATTACCTCAGGTGTGGAATGTTATCATCGCTCTTTGAAAGTATACAAGATTGGATGAGTCGGGTGTTGTATAATGTCATTGCACTTGTACAGCACACACGATCGAATGATGTCAGGCGTGGCATGCCCGCATTGCCCTTGGGCAGCACACACGGTCGGACGACATTGGGCATGGCATGCCATCATCGCCCTTGGACAGCATACACTATCGAATGAGGTCGAGCGTGGCATGCCATCATGTCCCTTGGATAGCAAACACGGTCGGAGTACGTCGAGCGTAGAAGACCATTATCGCCCTTGGGCAGCATACACAGGGGCAAACGATGTCGGGAGTGGCATGCCATCATAGACCTTGGACAAAATACACGGTAAGAGGACGTCGAACATGTTATCTTATATCTCCCTTGTACAACACACACGATCGATCTATGTCGGGAATGGCAATGCTTTTATCGCCCTTCAGCAGCACACACTATCGGACGACGTCGGACGTTAAATTCCATCATTGTCATTGGACAACATGCATGGTCGGAAAATGTCAGGCATGGCATGCCATCATGGTTCTTGGAAAGCATAGACGATCGTATGACGTTGGGCGTGGCATGTTATCATCGTCCTTGGACAGCACACATGATCGGACGACCTTGGGCGTGTCATACCCGCATGGGCCTTGGGCATCACACACAGTCGGATGACGTCGGGCATGGCAATGACATTATCGTGACTAGGCAGCACATGGTGTAGGACGACGTTGGGCGTAATATGCCATCTTCGCCCTTAGACAGCACACATGGTGGTACAACGTTGAGCGTGGCATTACATCATCGCCCTAGGATAGAAAACACAATCAGACTATGTCGGGCGTGGCATGCCATCATGGACCTTGGCCAGCACACACAGTCGAACGACATCGGGCATGGCATGCCATCATCTCCCTTGGACAGCATACACAGGGTCAGACCATGTCGGGCGTGGCATGCCATCATCTCCCCTAGACAACATACACGATAGGACGACGTCGAGCATGGTATTTTATCATCTCTCTTGGACAGCACACACGGTCGGACTACGTCGGGCGTGGCACACCATTGTCGCCCTTGGATAGTATACACATGGTCGGACAATGTCGGGCGTGGCATCCATCATTGTCCTTGGACAACATACACGGTCGGACGACGTCAGGCGTGGCATGATATCATTGCCCTTGGACTCGACACACGGTTAAACGATGTAGGGCGCGTGAATGCTATCATCGCACTTCGAATGCACATACGGTCGGATGACATTGGGCGTTTAATTTCATCATTGCCTATTGGACAGCACACATGGTCGACTGAAGCCGACGAGGCATGCCATCATCTCTTTTGGAGTGCTCACACGGATGGACAACGTCCGTCTTGGCATACCATCATCTCTCTTTTGATCCACACACGATCGGACGACGTTTGGCGTGTCATGTTATCATCGCCATTGGATGAAATACACGGTCGGAATACGTTAGGTGTGGCATGTTATCATCGTCCTTGGGAACCATACACGTTCAAACTATGTTGGGCGTGGTATGTTGTGATTTCCCTTGGATAGTACACACAATCCAATGACGTTGGGCATGGCATGCCTGCATAATCCTTTGGCAGCACACACGGTCGGATGATGTCGGGCGTGGCATGCCATCATTGCCCTTGGACAACATACACAGTCGGACGACATTAGGCCTGGCAGGTCATAATCTCCCTTGGACATAATACACGATCAGACTATGTAAGGCGTGGCATGTCGTCTTGGACCTGGGCCTACACACACGGTCGGAAGACGTCGGGCTTTGCACGCCATCATCTACCTTGGATAGCATACACAAGGTCGAACAACGTCGGGCGTGGCATGCCAACATCGCCCTTGGACAACAAACACGATCGAACGAACTCGGTCGTGGCATATTATCATCTCCCTTGGACTCCAAACACGGTCGTACAATGTTGGGCGTGGCAATACTATCATCGCCCTTGGGCAACACACATGGTCAGACGACGTCAATCGTTAAATTCCATCATTGCCCTTTGGACAATACACATGGTCCAATGACGTTGAAGTGGCATGACATCATCGCCTTTGGACTGCACACACGAACGGATGAAGTCGGGAGTGGCATGCCATCCTTGCACTTATGCTCCACAGACGATCAGACCACGTCGGCTGTGTTTATGACATCATCGCCCTTGGAATGCACACACGATCGGACGACATTAGGCATGGTATGTTATCATCTCCCTTGGACAGCACACACGATCGCACAACCTCGGGCGTGGCTTGCCCGCATGGCCCAAGGGCAGCACGCACGGTCGGATGACGTCGGGAGTGGAATGCCATCATCCTCATTTGGAAGGACACGCGGTTGGTAGACATCGGACATGACATGCCATCTTCACACTTGGGCTGCACATATAGTAAGATGACGTCAGGCGTGGCATGCCATCATCGCCCTTGGACAGAATACACGGCTGGACTACATCAGGCCTGGCATGCCATCATGGCACTGCGCCTACACAAATGGTCGGACACATCGGGCGTGGCAGGCAATCATCGCCCATGGACAGTGTTGGGCATTGCATGCCATCATCGCCCTTAAACTGCATACACGGTCGGAAAACGTCGAGCGTCGCATGTTATCATTGCCCTTGGACAGCGCACACGGTTGGACGACGTTGAGTGTGGCAATGCTATCATCGGCCGTGGGCAGTACAAATGGTCGGATGACGTCGGGCGTTAAATGCCATCATTTCCATTGGACAGCACACACAGTAAGACTACGTCAGGTGTGGCAAATTATTATCACCCTTGGAAAGCATACAAGATCAGACGACATCGGGTGTCATATGTTATCATAACCCTTGGAGAGGACACACGGTCGGATGACATCTGGCGTGGAATGCCCTCATGGCCTTTGGGCATCCCACACGGTCGAATGACGTCGGGCATGGCATGCCATCATTGCCATGAGGCAACAAAAGTAGTAGGACGACGTCGTGCGTGGCATGCCATAATCGCCATTGGGCAGCATACACGGTAGTACGACGTCGAGCATTGCATGTTATCATTGCCCTTTGACAGCAGACACAATCGTACTACATCGGGCGTTGCAATTCTATAATCGTCCTTGGCCAGCACACACGATCGGACGATGTAGGGTGTTAAATGCCATCACTGCCCTTGGACAATATACACTGTTGGACTACGTCGGGTGTGGCATGTTATCATCGCCCTTGGAAACCAATCACAATAAGACAATTTCGGGCGTGGCATGTTATCATCGCCCTTAGACAGCACACATGATCGGATAACGTCGAACGTGAAATGCCCGCATGGCCCTTGGATAACACACATGGTCGGATGATGTCGGGAGTGGCATGCCATCATTGCCATTGGGAAGCACAGGAGGTCGGACGACGTCAAGCATGACATGCCATCTTCTCCCTTAGACAACACACACGGTGGGATGAGGTCAGGCGCAGCATGCCATCATCGCCCTTGGACAACATACACGATCGGACTACGTCAGGCGTGGCATGGCATCATGTCTCTTAGCCTGAACACATGGTCGCACAACGTCAAGCATGGCACGCCATAATTGCAGTTCAAAAGCATACACACGGTCAGACAACGTTGGGCATTGCATCCAACATCGCCCTTAGACAACATACACGATCGGAGATCTCGCGCGGGGTATGTTATCATCGCCCTTGGACTGCACACACGGTCAGATGACGTTGGGCGTGGCAATGCTATCATTGCCCTTGGGCGGCACACAAGGTTGGACAATGTCGATATGGCATGCCATCATCACCTTTGGACTGACACACGACCGGACGACGTCGGGTATTTGATGCCATAATTGCCCTTGGATAGCACACACGGTCGGACGACGTTAGGCGTGACATGCCAACATGGTCCTTGGGAAGCACACACAGTCGGACGACGACGAGCGTGGCATGCCATTATCGCCCTTGGACAGCACACACGATCGGACTACGTCGGGTGGGCATGTCATCATCGCCCTTGGACAACACAAATGATCGGACTAGTCGGGTGTGGCATGCCATCATCGCCCATGGGCAGCACACACGGTCGGACAACGTAGGGCGTGGCATCCCAACATCACCCTTGGAAAGCATACACGATCGGACGATGTCGTGTGTGGAATGTTATCATCGCCTTTTAACAGGACACATGAGTGGACAACATTTGGCTGGCATGCCCGCATGGCCCTTGGGAATTAAACATGGTCAGATGACATCGGGCGTGGCATGCCATTATTGCCCTTGTGCAGCAACACGTTCGCACGATGTCGGGGGTGACATGTCATTGTCGCCCTTGGGTAGCACACAAGGCCAGACGAATTTGGGCTTGGCATGCCATCAGCGCCCTTGGACAGCATACACGGTCGGACGCCGTCGAGCGTGGCGTACCATCATTGCCATTAGGCAGCACACGCGACCGTACAACGTCATACGTGGCATGCCATCATCGCCATTAGGCAGCACACGGGGTCGGACGACATCAGGCGTGACATGCCATTTTTGCCCTTAGACAGCAGACACGATCGGACGACCTTGGCCGTGGCATGCCCGGATTGCCCTTGGGCAGCACACACGGTCAGATGAACTCGGGCGTGGCAATGCGATCATCACCATTCAGAAGCACACACGGTCAGACGACTTTGGGCGCGATCTGTAATCTTCTCCCTTGGACATCACAGATGGTGGGACGACGTCAGGCGTGGTATGCCATCATCGCCATTAGGTAGCACACACGGTCGGATGACGTCGGGCGTGGCATGCCATCATTGCCCTTGGACAACATACATGGTCGGACGACGTCGGGCGTCGCACGCCATCATTGCCCATGGATAGAATACACAATTAGGCGTGGAATGACGTCTTGGACTTTGGCCAGCACACACGGTAGGAAGACGTCGGGCGTGGCACACCATCATCTCCCTTGGGCAGCATACACAGGGTCGAACAATGCCGGGAATGGCATGCCAACATTGCCCTTGGACAATATACACGATCGAATGATGTCGCGCATGGCATATTATCATTGCCCTTGGACTGCAAACAAGGTCGAACAATTTTGGGCGTGGCAATGCTAACATCGCCCTTGGGCAACACACAAGGTCAGACGACGTCAAGCGTTAAATTCCATCACTGCCCTTTGGACAACACACATGGTCCAATGACGTGGAAGTGGCATGCCATCCTCGCCTTTGGACAACAAACACAGGGCCGGACAATGTCAGGCATTGCATGCCATTATCACCCTTAGACAACAGGCATGGTTGGAGGACGTAGGGCGTGGCAATGCTATCATCACCCTTGGGAAGCATACACGGTCGGACAACGCCGGGCATTAAATGTCATTATTGCCTTTTGGACAACACACATGGTCAGACGATGTCGACGTTGCACGCCATCATCTCCTTTTGACTACAAACACAGATGTATGATGTCAGGAGTAGCATGCCATCAACGCCATTGGGCAGCACACGCAGTCTGACGACATCGGGAGAGACATGCCATCTTCGCCCCTGGACAACACACTTGGTGGAACCACATTGGGCGTGGCATGCCATTATCTCCCTAGGACAGAATACACGATCGGACTACGTTGGGCTTGGCATGCCATCATGGACCTTGGCCAGCACACACGGTCGGACTACATCAGGCGTTACAGACCATCATCACCCTTTGACAGCATACAGACGGTCAAATGACATCGGGCGTGGCATGCCATCAACGCACTTGAACAACATACACGGTCGGAAGATGTCGGGCATGGAATGTTATCCTCTATTTTAGAATGCACAAACTTTAAGACGATGTTGGACGTGGACATGCTATCATCGCCCTTAGGAAGTACACACGGTTGGATGACGTCGGGCGTTAAATGTCGTCATTGCCCTTAGACAACATACACGGTCGGACTACGTTAGGTGTGGCATGTTATTACCGCGCGAGGAAAGCATACATGATCGGATGACGTCTGGTGAGGTATGCTATTATCGCCCTTTGACAGCACACACGATCGAATGACGTCGGGCATGGTATGGCCTCATGGCCCTTGGGCAGCACATACTGTCGAATGACGTCGTGTGTGGCATGCCATCATCGCCATTAAGCAGCACACGCGGTCGGAGGATGTCGTGTGTGTTATGCCATCTTTGTCATTGGGCAGCACACGTTGTCATAGGACGTATGGCGTGACATGCCATCGTCGTCCTTGGACAACAACCACGGTGGGACGACGTCGGTCACGGCATGCCATCATCGCCCTTGGACAGCTTACACGGTCGGACGACGTCGAGTGTGTCATGCCATCATATACCTTGGACAACACACACGGTCAGTTTCGTCGGGCGTGACATGTTATCATCGCCCTTGGACAGCACACACAGAGTCGGATGACGTCGGGCGTTGCATACTATCATCGCCATTGTACATCATACACGGTAGGGCGACGTCGAGCATGACATGTTATTATAGCCCTTGGACAACACACACGATGGTACTACGTTGGGTGTTGCAATGCTATAATCTCTATTGGGCAGCACACACGGTCGAACGATGTCGGGTGTTAAATGCCATCATTTCCCTTGTGCGGCATACACGGTCGGACTACGTTGGGTGTGGCATGTTATCATCTTCCTTGGAAAGCATACACGACCGGACGAGGTCGGGCGTGGCATGTTATCATTGCCCGTTGACAGCACACATTATTGGATGACGTTGAACGTATAATGCCCGCAGGACCTTTGGTAGAACACACGGTCGGATGACGACGAGCGTGGCATGCCATCATTGACATTGGACAGCACAGGCGGTCGGACGACGTCGGGCATGACATGCCATCTTCTCCCTTACACAGCAACACGGTGGGACGAGGTCGGGCGTAGCATGCATCATCGCCCTTGGACAACATACACGATAGGAATACGTCAGGCGTGGTATCCTATCATCGCCCTTGGAAAGCATACACGATCGGACGATGTCGTGCTTCCCATGTTATCATCGCCTTTGAACAACACACACGAGTGGACAACATAGGGAGTGGCATGACCGCATGTCCCTTAGGCATTAAACACCGTCGAATAACGTTGGGCCTGGCATCCTATTATCGCCCTTGTGCAACACACACGTTCGGACAATGTTGGGCGTGACATGTCATTATCGCCCTTGGGTAGCACACACGGTCAGACGAATTTGGGCGTGGCATGCCATCATCGCCCTTGGGCAGCATACACGGTTGGACGATGTCGAGTGGGCATGCCATCATCGCCATAGGCAGCATACATGATCGTACTGCGTCTGGCGAGGCATGTCATCATCGCCATTGGCAGCACACGGGGTCGGACGACATCTGGCGTGAGATGCCATTTTCTCCCTTGGACAGCACACACGATAGCACGACCTTGGGTGTGGAATGCCCGGATGGCCCTTGGGCAGCACAGACGGTTAGATGAAGTCTGGTGTGGCAATTAAATCATCGCCATTAAAAGCACACGCGGTCAGACAAATTCGGGCGTGATATGTCACCTTCTCCCTTGGACAACACAGATGGTGGGACGACGTTAGGCGTGGTATGACAACATCGCCCTTGGACAGAATACACAGTCAGACTATATGGGCCGTGGAATGCCATCATGGCCCTTGGACAGCACACACGGTCGGACAACATCGGGCGTGGCAGACCATCATCGCCCTTTGACAGCATACACAAGGTCCGACGACGTCGGTCGTGGCAACCCATCATCGCCTTTAGAAATCATACACGGTTGTACAAAGTCGGGCATGGCATCCCATCATCGCCCTTGGAAAGCATACACGATCAGACGACGTCGGGCGTGGCATCTTATAATCGCCCCTAAACAGCACACTCGATTGGACCACGTAGGGCGTTGCATACCCGCATGGCCATTGGGCAGCACACACGGTTGGATGACATCAGGCGTGGCATGCCATTATCACCCTTGTGCGACACACACGTTCGGACTATGTCGGGCGTGACATGCAATCATCGCCTTTGGAAAGCACACATGGTCGGACGATGTCAAGCGTGGCATGCCATCATCGCCCTTGGACAACATACACGGTCTGATGACGTTGGGTGTGGCATGCTATCATCGCCCTTGGACAGCATACACGGTCGGATGACGTCTTGTGTGGCGTGCCATCATCGCCATTAGGGAGCACACGCGGTCGAACAGCGTCGGACATTTCATGCCAAAATCGCCATTTTGAAGTATACGCGGTTCGAAGTAGTCAGGCATGATATGACATCTTCGCCCTTGGACAACACACACTGTGGGACGACATTAGGTGTGGCATGCCATCATCGCCCTTGGACAAAATATATGGTCAGACTACGTCGGGCGTGGCATTCCATCTTGTCTCAGAGACAGCATGCACGGTCAGACGATGTAGGGCATGGCATGTTATAATCGCCCTTGGACAACATACACGATCGGACTACGTAGGGAATGGAAATGCTATAATCGCCCTTGGGTAGCACAGACAGTCGGACGACGTCGGGCGTTAAATGTCATCATCGCCCTTGGACAACATTTACGATCAGACTACTATAGTATGGCATGCCATCGTCATTTTTGGAGAGCATATACGATCAGACGACATCAGGTGTGGCATGTTATCATTGCCCTTTGATAGCACACACGGACTGGCGACGTTAGGTATGGCATACCCGAATGGCCCTTGGGCACCACACACGGTCTGATGATGTCTGGTGTGGCATGCCCTCATCGTCCTTGGACAGCATACACGGTAGGACTAGGTCAGGCATGGCATTCCGTCATGGACCTTGGCCAGCACAAACGGTCGGACGACGTCGGGCAAGGAAGGACATCTTCCCTTTGAACAACATACATAGGGTCGGACTACGTCGGGCGTGGCATGCCATCATCGGCCTGGGACAACATACACGGTCGGACAACGTGGGGCGTGGCATGTTATCAATGTCCTTGGATTGCACACACGGTTGGACGATGTTTGGCATGTGAATGCTATCATCATATTTTGGCAGCATACACGGTCGAACGACGTCGGGCGTTAAATGCCATCATTGCCCTTTAAACTGCACACATGGTCGAACGACATCGACGTGGCATGCAATCATTGCCTTTGGAATGCAAAAACGGACGAACAACATCGGGCGTGGCAATTCCATCATCGCCCTTGTGCAACACACACTGTCGGACGACGTAGGCAGTGGTAATGCCATCATCGCCCTTGGAATTCACACACGAACAGGCGACGTCAGACATGGCATACATAATAGTTCTTGGTTAGCATACAAGATCGGACAAGCGTGGCATACCCGCATGGCCCTTGGGTAGCACACACGGTCGGATGACGTCGGGCGTGGCATGCCATCATAGACCTTGGACAGCATACATGGTCGGACTACGTAGGTCATGGAAATGCTAAAATCTCCCTTGGGCAGCAAACGCTGTCGGAGGACGTAAGGCGTGACTAGCCATCATCGTCCTTGGAAACCATACACGGTCGGATGACGTTGGGCGTGGCATGCCATCATCCCCCTTGGACAACATACACGGTCAGATGATGTCTGGCGTGGCATGCCATCATCGCCTTTGGACAACATACACGAGTGGAGTATGTCGAGCGTGGCATGCCATCATAACCTTTAGTATGCATAAACGGATGGACGACATCGAGCGTCGCAATGCCATCATTGCCCTTATGCAATTCACACTGTCGGACGACGTCGGCGATGGTAATGCCATTATCGCCCTTGGAATGCACACACGATCGGGCGACATCAGGCATGGCATGCTATAATCTCCCTTGGGCAGCACACGCTGTCGGAGGACGTAAGGCGTGACATGCCATCATCGCCCTTGGAAAGCATACACGGTCAGATGACGTTGGGAGTGGCATTCCATCATCACCCTTGGACAACATACACGGTCGGATGACGTCGGGCGTGGCATGCCATCATCACCCTTGGACTGCATACACGAGTGGTGTACGTCGAGCGTTGCATGCCATCATCGCCTTTAGTATGCATGAACGGATGGACGACATCGAGTGTGGCAATGCCATCATCGCCCTTATGCAACACACACTATCGGACGACGTCGGCAGTGGTAATGCCATCATCGCCCTTGGAATGCACACACGGTCGAGCGACGTCAGGCATGGCATACCATCATAGTTCTTGGAGAGCATATACGATCGGACGACGTCGGGCGTGGCATGTTATCATCTCCTTTAGACAGCACACACGATCCGATGACTTCAAGCGTGGCATACCCGCATGGCCCTTGGGCAGCACACATGATCGGATGACGTCGGGCGTGGCATGCCATCATCGCCCTTGGACATCATACACGGTCGGTCGACGTTGGGTGTGGCATGCCATCATCGCCATGAAAAGTATACAGAGTCAAATGAAATCGTCTGTGGCATGTCATCATCTCCAATAGGCAGCACACGCGGTCGAACGAAGTCTGGCGTTGCATGCCATCATCGCCATTGGACAAAATACACGGTACGACGACGTCGAGCATGGCATGTTATCATCGCCCTTGGACATCACACACTATCTAACTACGTCGGGTGTGGCAATGAGATCATCGCCCTTTGGCATCACACATGGTTGAACGACGTCGGGCGTACAATGCCATCATTGTCGTTGCACAGCATAAACGGTCGGACTACGTCAGGTGTGGCATGTTATCATCGCCTTTGGAAAAAATACACGATTGGACGACGCCGGGCATGGCATGTTATCATCGCCAATGGAGAGCACACATATCAGATGACGTAGGGCATGGAATTCCTGTATGGCCCTTGGGCAGCGCACACGGTCGGATGACGTAGGGCGTGGCATGCCATCATTGACATTGGGCAGCACACGTAGTCAGACGATGAGAGCATGACAGGCCATCTACGCCCTTGGACAGCACACATGGTGGGATGACATCGACGTCGGACGTGGCATATTATCATTGCCCTTGGACTACAAACATGGTTGGACAACGTTGGTGGTGGCAATCTTATCTTCGCCTTTGGGCAGTACAGGACGTGGCGAGTTAAATACCAATTTTGACCTTTTGGACGCAAACATGGTCGGATGACGTCGACGTGGCATGCCATCATCTCCTTTGTACTGCAAACACAGACGGATGATGTTGGGAGTGGCATGCCATCATCGCACTTGTGCAAAACACACGGTCGGACGACGTTTGCTGTGGTAATGTCATCATCTCCCTTGGAATGCACACATGATTGGGCGACGTCAGGGGTAACATGTCATCATCACCTTTGTAAAGCATACACGATCGGACATAGTCGAGCGTGGAATGTAATCATTGCCCTTGGACAGCACACACGATTGGACGACCTTGGATGTGGCATGCCCGCATGGCCCTTAGGAAGAAAACACAGTCAGATGATGTCGGGCGTGGCATGACATAATCTCAACAGGGCAGCACACGCGGTAAAACGACATCGGGCATTACATGCCATCTTCGCCCTTTGACATCACACTTGGCAGGACGATGTCGGGAATGGCATGCCATCATCTCCCTTGGACATCATACACGGTAAGACTACATCAGGCGTGGAATGCAATCATGGCCCTTGGCCAGCACACACGGTCGACGACGTCGAACGTGGTTGGCCATCATCCCCCTTTTACAGCATGCATAGGGTCGGACAATGTAAGGTGTGGCATGCCATTATCTCCCTTGGACAGCATACACGGGTGGAGTACGTCAAGCGTGGCATGCCATTATTGCCCTTGGCTAGCAGACACGGTCGGACAACGTCAAGCGTTGCAGGACATCATCCCCCTTAGACAGCATACACTGGATCGAACAACGTCAGGCTATACATGCCATCATCGCCCTTGAATAGCATACACGATCGGACGACATCGGGTGTTGCATGGTATGATCGCCCTTGAACTCTACACACTGTCGGATTACATTGGGCGTGGGAATTTTATCATAGCCCTTGGGAAGTACACATGGTCGAACGACCTGGGGCTTTAAATGCCATTATTGCCCTTTGGAATGCACACATTGTCGGACAATGTCAACATTGCATGCCATCATCGCCTTAGGACAACATACACGGTTAGACGACGTCGGGCGTGGCATGCCATCATCGCCCTTGTGAAACACAGACGGTCGGACGACGTCGGCCGTGGCAATGCCATCATAACCCTTGGAATGCACACACAATCGGGCGACATCAGGCATGGCATGCCATCATGATTCTATGAAAGCATAGACGATCGGATGACGTCGGGCGTGTCATGTTATCATCGTCCTTGGACAGCACACATGATCGGACGACCTCGAACGTGGAATGCCTACATGGCCCGTGGGCATCACACATAGAAAGATGATGTCGGGCATGGTAATGACATTATCGTCACTAAGTAGCACATGAAGTAGGACGACGTATGGTGTAACATGCCATCTTTTCCCTTGGAAAACACACACGGTGGGAGGACATCGGGCATGGCATGCCATCATCGCCCTTGGACAACATACACGGTAATACTACATCAGGCGTGGAATGCCATCATGGTCCTTGGCCAGCAAACACGATCGATCGATGTCAAACGTGGCAAGCCATCATCCCCCTTGGACAGCATGCATAGGATGGTACAATATCAGGCGTGGCATGCCATCATCGCCCTTGGACAACATACACGATCGAACAACATCGGGCGTGGCATGTTCTCATTGCCCTTGGACTTCACACACGGTCGGACGACATTGAACATGGGAATGAAATCATCGCCTTTGGGCCGCACAAACGGTTGAACAAAGTCGGGCTTTAAATGTCGTCATTGCTCTTTTAACTGCACACACGGTCGAACGACGTCGACGTGGCATGGAATCATCAACATTGGACTGCATACACGGACGGATGATGTCGGGCATGGCATTACCATCATCACCCTTGGAATGCACACATGATCCGGCGACGTCAGTTTTTGTATGCCATCATCGGTCTTGGAAAGCAAACACGATAGGACAACGTCAGGCGCGGCATGTTTTCATTGCCCTTGGACAGAACACACGATCAGACGACCTCAAGTGTGGCATGCCCTCATGGCCCTTGGGAAGCACACACGGTTGGATGACGTCACACATGGTGGGATGACGTCGGGCTAGGTATGCCATCTTTTCCCTTTGAATGAATACATAGTCGGAGTACGTCGGGCGTTGCATAGCATCATGTCCTTTGGCTTACACACACGGTGGGAAGACGTCGGGCGTGGCATGCCATTATCTCCCTTGGACAGCATACACGGGTGGAGTACGTCAAGCGTGGCATGCCATCATTGCCTAAGCTAGCAGACACGGTCGGACGACGTCAAGCGTTGCAGGACATCATCCCCCTTAGACAGCATACACTGGGTCAAACAACGTCTAGCTAGGCATGCCATCATCGCCCTAGGATAGCTTACATGATCGGATGACATCGGGAGTTGCATGTTATGATTGCCCTTGAACTGCACACATAGTCGGAGTACAATGGGCGTGGGAATTTTATCATCGCCCTTGGGAAGCACACATGGTCGAACGACCTAGGGCATTAAATACAATCTTTTCCCTTTGGAATGCACACATGGTCGGACGATGTCAACATTGCATGCCATCATCGCCTTAGGACAACATACACGGACGGACGACGTCGGGCGTGGCATTCCATCATCGCCCTTGTAAAACACAGACGGTCGGACGACGTCGGCCGTGGCAATGCCATCATCACCCTTGGAGTGCAGACACAATCGGGCGACGTCAGGCATGGCATAACATCATGATTCTTGGAATGCATAGACGATCAGATGACATCGGGCGTGGCATGTTATCATCGTCTTTGGACAGCACACACGATCGGACGACCTTGGTCGTGGAATGCCTGCATGGCCCTTGGGCATCACACACACAGATGATGTCGCGCATGGCAATGACATTATCGTGACTAAGTAGCACATGAAGTAGGACGACGTTGGGCGTGACATGCCATCTTCGCCCTTGGACATCACACATGGTGGGACAACATTGAGCGTGGCATGACATCATCGCCCTACGATCGAAAACATGGTCCGACTATGTCAAGCGTGGCATGCCATCATGGAACTTGGCCAGCACACACGGTCTAACGACATCGGGCGTCTCACGCCATCTTTTCCCTTTGATAGCATACACAGGGTGTGACAACGTCGGGCGTGGCATGCCATCATCGTCCTTGGATATCATACACGGTCGGAAGACGTTAGGCGCGGCATGTTATCATCGCTCTTGGACTGCATACAGGATCAGACGACCTCAAGTGTGGCATGCCCTCATGGCCCTTGGGAAGCACACACGGTCGGATGACGTCTTGCTAGGTATGCCATCATCGTCCTTTGACAGAATTCATAGTCGGACTACGTCGGGCGTTGAATAGAATCATGTCCCTTGGCCAACACACACGGTCGGACGACATCGGGAGTGGCAGACCATCATCTCCCGGGACAAGTTACACAGGCGTGGAATGCCATCATTGCCCTTGGACATCATACACGGTCAGAAGATGTCGGGCGTGGCATGATATCATCCCTCTTGGACTGCACCCACGGTTTGACGATGTTGGGCGTGGCAATGTTATCTCTCTTGTGCAGCACACACGGTCAAAAAACGTCGGGCGTTAAATGCCATCATTGCATGGTCGGATTACGTCAGGTATGGAATGTTATCATTTCTCTTATAAAGCATAATAGATCGGACAATGTTGGGTGTGTTATAATATCATTGCCCTTTGACAGCACACAAGGTCGAATGACATCGGGCGTGGCATGCCCGCATTGCCCTTGTGTAGCACACATGGTCGGATGACATCGTGTGTGGCATGCCATCATCGCCATTAGGCAGCACACGCGGTCGGACGATGTTGTGTGTGGTATGCCATCATCGCCATTGTGAAGCACATGCAGTCGGACGACGTCGGGCGTGACATGCCATTTTCTCCCTTGGACAATACACATGGTTGGATGACGTGGGGCGTGGTATGTCATCATCTCCCTTGGATTGCATACATGGTCGAATGAGGTCGAGCGTGGAATTCCAACATGGCCCTTGGACAGCACACACGGTTGGCATACGTCGGGCGTGGAAGGACATCATCGCCCTTGGGCAGCATACACAGGGGCAAACAGTGTCCGGAGTTGCATGCCATCATCGACCTTGGACAACATACAGGGTAGGACGACGTCGAGCATGGCATGTCATTATCGCCCTTGGATATCACACACTATCGAACTACGTTGGGTATGGCAATGATATTATCGCCCTTCGGCAGCACACACGGTCGAATGACGTCCAGCGTTAAGTGCCATCATTGTCGTTGCATATCATAAACGGTCGGACTACGTCAGGTGTGGCATGTTATCATCGTCCAAAGAAAACATGCATGATCGGACGATGTCAAGCATGGCACTTGGGAAGCACACACGTTTGGATGACGTCGGGCGTGAGATGCCATCATTGCCATTAGGGAGCACACAAGGTCGTACAACGTCAGTTGTGACATGCCATCTTACCACTTGGAGAACACACACGTTTGGAAGACGTCGGGCGTGGCATGCCATTATCACCCTTGGACAGCATACACGAGTGGAGTACGTCAAGCATGGCATGCCATCATTGCCCTGGGCTAGACAACACGGTCGGACGACGTCAAGCGTTGCAGGACATAATCCCCCTTAGACAACATACACTGGGTCGAACAACGTCTGGATTGGCATGCCATCATCTCCCTTGGTAAGCATACACGATCGGACGACATCGGGTGTTGCATGTTATAAGCGTCCTTGGACTGCACACACAGTTTGACGACATTGGGCGTGGGAATTTTATCATAGCCCTTGGGAAGCACACATGGTCGAACAACCTAGGGCGTTAAATGCCATTATTGCCCTTTGGAATGCACACATGGTCGGACGATGTCGACATCGCATGCCATCATTGCCTTTTGACAACTTACACGAATGGACAACGTCGGGCGTAGCATGCCATCATCGCCTTTGTGCAACACAGACGGTCGAACGGCGTCGGCCGTGGCAATGCCTTCATCACCCATGGAATGCACACACAATCGGGCGACGTCTTGCATGGACTGCCATCATGGTTCTTGGAAAGCATAGACGAGCGGATGACATCGGGCGTGGCATGTTATCATCGTCCTCGGACAGCACACATGATCGGACGACCTCGGGCGTGGCATGCCCGCATGGCCCTTGGGCATCACACATAGTCGGACGACCTTGGGCGTGACATGCCATCTTCGCCCTTGGACAGCACACATGGTGGGACAACATTGAGCGTGGCATGACATCATCGCCCACGGATAGAAGACACGATCCGATTATGTCGGGCGTGGCATGCCATCGTGGACCTTGGCCAGCACACACGGTCGAACGACATCGGGCGTGGCACGCCATCTTTTCCCTTGGACAGCATACACAGGGTGGGACGACGTCGGGCGTGGCATGCAATCATCGTCCGTGGACATCATACATGGTCGGAGGACATTGGGTGTTGCATGTTATCATCGCCCTTAGACTGTACACACGGTCGAACGATGTTGGGCATGAGAAGCTACCATCGCCCTTAGGCAGCACATCTGTCGGATGATGTCGGGTGTTAAATGCCATCATTGCCCGTGGACAGCATACATGGTTGGACTATGTCATGTGTTGCATGTTATCATCGCCCTTGGAAAACATACAAGATTGGACGACGTCAGGTGTGGTATGATATCATCGCCCTTGGACTGCACACACGATAAAATGACTTTGTGCATAGCATGCCCACATGGCCCTTTGGTAGCACACACGATCTGATGATGTCAGGCATGGCATGGCATAATTTCCATTAGGAAGCACATGCTGTCGGATGATGTCGTGCATGGCATGCCATCTTCGTTTGGACAGCACACACGATGGGACGATGTCGAGCGTGGAACGCTATCATCGCCCTTGGACAGAAAACACGGTCGGACTACGTCAGGCGTGGCATGCCATCATGGCCCTTGGCAAACACACACCGTTGGACGACGTCGGGCGTGGCACGCCATCCTTGCCTTTGGACAACATACACAGGGCCGAACAACGTCAGGTGTGGCATGCCATCATCGCCCTTAAACAACAGACATGGTCGAACAACGTAGGGCGTGACAATGCTATCATCACCCTTGGGCAGCAGACACGGTCGGACAACATCGGGCATTAAATGTCATTATTGCCTTTTGGACAGCACACATGGTCGGACGACGTCGACGTGGCACACCATCATCGCCTTTGGACTGCAAACACGGATGTATGAGGTCAGGAGTAGCATGCCATCTTCGCCATTGGGCAGCAGACGCAGTCAGACGATATCGGGAGTGACATGACATCTTCTCCCTTCGACAGCACACTTGGTGGAACCACGTTGGGCGTGGCATGCCATTATCGCCCTTGGTTAAAATACATGATCGTACGACGTCTGGTGTGGTATGCTATTATCGCCTTTTGAAAGCACACACAAGCGAATGACGTCGGGCGTTGCATGGCCTCATGGCCCTTGGGAAACACATACGGTCGAATGATCTTGTGTGTGTCATGCCATCATCGCCATTTGGTAGCACACGCGGTCGGAGGATGTCGTGTGTGGTATGCCATCCTTGTCATTGGGTAGCACACGTTGCGGAGGACGTAAGGCGTGACATGCCATCATCGCCCTTGGAAAGCATACACGGTCGGATGACGTTGGGCGTGGCATGCCATCATTGCCCTTGGACAACATACACGTTCGGATTACGTCGGGCGTGGCATGCCGTCATCGCCCTTTGACTGCATACACGAGTGGAGTACGTCGACGTGGCATGCCATCATCGCCTTTAGTATTCATAAATGGATGGATGACATCGAGCGTGGAAATGCCGTCATCACCCTTATGCAACACACACTGTCAGACGACGTCGGCAGTGGTAATGCCATCATCGCCCTTGGAATGCGCACACGATCCGGCGACGTCAGGCATGGTATACCATCATAGTTCTTGGAGAGCATATACTATCGGACAACATCGGGCGTGGCATGTTATCATCTCCTTTGGACATCACACACGATCGGACGACTTCAAGCGTGGCATACCGGCATGGCCCTTTGACAGCACACACGATCGGATGACGTCGGGCGTGGCATGCCATCATCGCCCTGTGATAGCATACATAGTCGGACTACTTCAGGCGTGGAACGCCCTTATTACCCTTGGACAACATACAGACGGTCGGACAATGTCGAGTATGGCATCCATCATCGGCCTCGGACAACATACACCATCAGGCGACGTCGGGCGTGGCATGTTATCGTCGCCCTTGGAATGCACACACAGTTGGACGTCGTTGGGCAATGAAATGCTATCATCACCCTTGGGCAGCATACACGGTCGAACGACGTCGAGAGTTAAATTCCATCATTGCCCTTTGAACAGCACACATGGTTAGATAACGGCGAGGTGGCATGCCATCATCTCTTTTGGACTTCACACACGTACGGACGACGTCGGGAGTGGCAGTCCATCATCGCCCTTGTGCAACACACACGATCAAACGACATCGGGCATTAGATGCCATCATTGCTCTTGGACAGCACACAGAGTCGAACGATATTAGGCGTGGCATGCCAACATTGTCCTTGGGTAGCACACACGGTAGGATGACATCGAGCGTGTCATGCCATCATCGCCCTTAGATAGCACAAACGATCAGACTACGTCATGCAAGGCATGCCATCATCGCCCTTAGTCAACACATACGGTAGGACATCATCGTGCGTGGCATGCCATATTTGCCCTTGAAAAGCATACACGATCGGATGACGTCGGATGTGGCATGATTTCATCGCTCTTCACACGATTGGACCACGTAGGGAGTGGCATACCCGCATAGACCTTGGGCATTACACATAATCAGATGATGTCAGCCGTGGAATGCCATTAACAATCTTTGGTAGCACATACGAATGGACGACGTCGGTTGAGATATGCCATCATCAGCCCTTGGGAAGCACACACGGTTGGTCGATGTCGGGCGTGGCATGCCATCATCGACCTTGGAAAGCATACACGGTCGGATGACGTTGGACGTGGCATTCCATCATCGCCCTTGGACAGCATACACGAGTGAAGTACGTCGAGCGTGGCATGCAATCATCGCCTTTAGAATGCATAAAATATGGATGACATGGGGCGTGGCAATGCCATCATCGGCTTTATGCAACACACACTGTCGGAAGACGTCGGCAGTGGTAATGCCATCATCGCCCTTGTGCAGCAGACATGATCAAACGACATCGGGCATTAGATGCCATCATTGCCCTTGGACAGCACACGCAGTCGAACGACATTAGGCGTGGCATGCCAACATTGTCCTTGGGTAGCACACATGGTTGGATGACATCGAGCGTGGAATGCCATCATTGCCCTTCGATAGCACACACGATCAGACTACATCATGCAAGGCATGCCATCATCACCCTTGGGCAACAGAAACGGTCGGACAACGTCGAGCGTGGCATCCCATATTTGCCCTTGTAAAGCGTACACGATCGGATGAAGTCGGGTGTGGCATGTTATCATCACTCTTAAATATCACACACGATTCGACCACGTAGGACGTGGAATACTCGAATGGCCCTTGGGCATTATACACAGTCGGATGACGTCGGGCGTGGAATGCCATTAATGCCCTTTGGCAGCACATACGTTTTGACGATGTCGGTTGTGACATACCATCATCTACCTTGGGAAGCACACACGGTCGGTCGATGTGGGGCATGGTATGCCATAATCGACCTTGGAAAGCATACACGGTCAGATGACGTTGGGAGTGGCATGCCAGCATCGCCCTTGGACAACATACATGGTCGGATGACGTCGGGCTTGGAATGCCATCATCGCCCTTGGACAACATACACGAGTGGAGTGCGTAGAGTGTGCATGCAATCATCGCCTTTAGAATCCATAAACGGATGGACGACATAGGGCGTGGCAACGCCATCATCTCCCTTATGCAACCCAAACTTTCGGATGATGTCGGCAGTGGTAATGCCATCATCTCCCTTGGACAACATTTACGATCGGACTACGTCGGGTGTGGCGTAATATCATCGCCCTTTGACAACATACACGACCTGAAGATGTCGGGTGTGGCATGTTATCATCACCCTTGGAAATCACACACGAACGAACGACGTCGGGCATGACAAGCCTGCATAGACTTTGGGCAGCACACATGGTTAGACGATGTCGGGCATGGCATGCCATCTTCGCCATTGGGCAGCACACGCGGTCAGACGACGTCGGGCATGACATGTCATCTTCGCCCTTGGACAACACACACGGTGGGAGGACATCGGGCATGGCATGCCATCATCGGCCTTGGACAACATACACAGTAAGACTACATCAGGCGTGGAATGCCATCATGGCCCTTGTCCAGCACACACGGTCGGACGACTTAGAACGTGGGAAGCCATCATCCCCCTTGGACAGCATGCATAGGATCGTACAATGTCAGGCGTGGGATTCCATCATCTCCCTTGGACAACAAACACGATCGAAGAACATCGGGCGTGGCATGTTCTCATTGCCCTTGGACTTCACACAAAGTCGGATGGCATTGGGCATGGGAATGATATCATCGCCTTTGGGCCACACACACGGTTGAACAATGTCGGGCTATAAATGTTGTCATTGCTCTTTTTACTGCACACACAGTCGAGCGACGTCGACGTGGCATGCAATCATCACCGTTGGACTGCATACACGGACGGATGATGTCGGGCGTGGCATTGCCATCATCACCCTTGGATTGCACACATGATCTGGAGACGTCAGGTTTTGTATGCCATTATCGTTGTTGGAAAGAAAATACGATCGGACAACGTCAGGCGCGGCATGTTATCATCGCCCTTGGACAGAACACATGATCAGACGACCTCAAGTGCGGCATGCCCTCATGGACCTTGGGAAGCACACACGGTCGGATGACGTAACACATGGTGGGATGACGTCAGGCTAGGTATGCCATCTTCGCCCTTTAAAAGAATACATAGTTGGACTACGTCGGGCATTGCATAGCATGATGTCACTTGGCCAAAACACACTGTGGGAAGACGTCGGGCGTGGCATGCCATTATCTCCCTTGGACAGCATACACTGGTGGAGTACATCAAGCGTGGCATGCCATCATTGCCCTTGGCTAGCAGTCACGGTCGGACGACATCAAGCGTTGCAAGACATCATCCCCCTTAGACACCATACACTGGGTCGAACAACGTCTGGCTTGGCATGCGATCATCGCCCTTGGACAGCATACACTGGTGGAGTACATCAAGCGTGGCATGCCATCATTGCCCTTGGCTAGCAGTCACGGGCGGACGACATCAAGCGTTGCAAGACATCATCCCCCTTAGACACCATACACTGGGTCGAACAACGTCTGGCTTGGCATGCGATCATCGCCCTTGGACAGCATACACTGGTGGAGTACATCAAGCGTGGCATGCCATCATTGCCCTTGGCTAGCAGTCACGGGCGGACGACATCAAGCGTTGCAAGACATCATCCCCCTTAGACACCATACACTGGGTCGAACAACGTCTGGCTTGGCATGCGATCATCGCCCTTGGACAGCATACACTGGTGGAGTACATCAAGCGTGGCATGCCATCATTGCCCTTGGCTAGCAGTCACGGGCGGACGACATCAAGCGTTGCAAGACATCATCCCCCTTAGACACCATACACTGGGTCGAACAACGTCTGGCTTGGCATGCGATCATCGCCCTTGGACAGCATACACTGGTGGAGTACATCAAGCGTGGCATGCCATCATTGCCCTTGGCTAGCAGTCACGGGCGGACGACATCAAGCGTTGCAAGACATCATCCCCCTTAGACACCATACACTGGGTCGAACAACGTCTGGCTTGGCATGCGATCATCGCCCTTGGACAGCATACACTGGTGGAGTACATCAAGCGTGGCATGCCATCATTGCCCTTGGCTAGCAGTCACGGGCGGACGACATCAAGCGTTGCAAGACATCATCCCCCTTAGACACCATACACTGGGTCGAACAACGTCTGGCTTGGCATGCGATCATCGCCCTTGGACAGCATACACTGGTGGAGTACATCAAGCGTGGCATGCCATCATTGCCCTTGGCTAGCAGTCACGGGCGGACGACATCAAGCGTTGCAAGACATCATCCCCCTTAGACACCATACACTGGGTCGAACAACGTCTGGCTTGGCATGCGATCATCGCCCTTGGACAGCATACACTGGTGGAGTACATCAAGCGTGGCATGCCATCATTGCCCTTGGCTAGCAGTCACGGGCGGACGACATCAAGCGTTGCAAGACATCATCCCCCTTAGACACCATACACTGGGTCGAACAACGTCTGGCTTGGCATGCGATCATCGCCCTTGGACAGCATACACTGGTGGAGTACATCAAGCGTGGCATGCCATCATTGCCCTTGGCTAGCAGTCACGGGCGGACGACATCAAGCGTTGCAAGACATCATCCCCCTTAGACACCATACACTGGGTCGAACAACGTCTGGCTTGGCATGCGATCATCGCCCTTGGACAGCATACACTGGTGGAGTACATCAAGCGTGGCATGCCATCATTGCCCTTGGCTAGCAGTCACGGGCGGACGACATCAAGCGTTGCAAGACATCATCCCCCTTAGACACCATACACTGGGTCGAACAACGTCTGGCTTGGCATGCGATCATCGCCCTTGGACAGCATACACTGGTGGAGTACATCAAGCGTGGCATGCCATCATTGCCCTTGGCTAGCAGTCACGGGCGGACGACATCAAGCGTTGCAAGACATCATCCCCCTTAGACACCATACACTGGGTCGAACAACGTCTGGCTTGGCATGCGATCATCGCCCTTGGACAGCATACACTGGTGGAGTACATCAAGCGTGGCATGCCATCATTGCCCTTGGCTAGCAGTCACGGGCGGACGACATCAAGCGTTGCAAGACATCATCCCCCTTAGACACCATACACTGGGTCGAACAACGTCTGGCTTGGCATGCGATCATCGCCCTTGGACAGCATACACTGGTGGAGTACATCAAGCGTGGCATGCCATCATTGCCCTTGGCTAGCAGTCACGGTCGGACGACATCAAGCGTTGCAAGACATCATCCCCCTTAGACACCATACACTGGGTCGAACAACGTCTGGCTTGGCATGCCATCATCGCCCTTGGACAGCATACACGATCGGACGACATCGGGTGTTGCATATTATTATTGCCCTTCAACTACACACACAGTCGGAATACATTGGGCGTGGGAATTTTATCATAGCCCTTGGGAAGCACACATGGTAGAACGACCTAGGGCATTAAATTACATTATTGCCCTTTGGAATGCACACATGGTACGACGATGTCGACATTACATGCCATCATCGCCTTTGGACAACATACACTGAAGGACGACGTCGGGCGTGGCATGTCATCATCGCCCTTGTGAAACACAGACGGTCGGATGACGTCGGCTGTGGCAATGCCATCATCACCCTTTGAATGCACACACAATCGGGCATGGCATCCCATCATGATTCTTGGAAAGCATAGACGATCGGATGACGTCGGGCGTGGAATGTTATCATCGTCCTTGGACAGCACACATGACCGGACGACCTCGGGCGTGGAATGCCTACATGGCCCTTGGGTATCACACAAAGACGGATGATGTCGGGCATGGCAATGACATTACCGTGACTAAGCAGCACATGAAGTAGGATGACGTTGGGCGTGACATGCCATCTTCGCCCTTGGACAGTACACATGGTGGGACAACGTTTAGCGTGGCATGACATCATCGCCCTAGGATCAAAAACACCGTCCGACTATGTCGGGCGTGGCATGCCATCATGGATTTTGGCCAGCACACACGGTCGAACGACATCTGGCGTGGCATGCCATCTTTTCCCTTGGACAGTATACACAGGGTGGGACAACATCGGGCGTGGCATGCCATCATCGTCCTTGGACATCATACACGGTCGGAAGACGTTGGGCGTGTCATGTTATCATCGCCTTTGGACTGCACACACGATCAGGCGTCCTCAAGTGTGGAATACCCTCATGGTCCATGGGAAGCACACACGGTCGGATGACGTCACACATAGTGGGATGACGTCGGGCTAGGTATGCCATCTTTGCCCATTGACTAAATACATAATCGGACTACGTCGGGCGTTGCATAGCATCATGTCCCTTGGCAAACACACACGTTCGGACGACATCGGGCGTGGCACGCCATCATCTCCCTTGGACAGCTTACACAGGCGTGGAATGCCATCATCGCCCTTGGACATCATACACGGTCAGAAGATGTTGGGCGTGGCATGATATCATCGCTCTTGGACTGTACCCACGGTCAGACGATGCTGGTCGTGGCAATGTTATGTCTCTTGTGCAGTACACACGGTCAGACATCGTCGGGCGTTGAATGCCATCATTGCCCTTGGAAAACATACATGGTCGGATTACGTCAGGTATGGAATGTAATCATCGCTCTTGTAAAGCATACAAGATCGGACGATGTTGGGTGTGGTATAATGTCATTGCCCTTGGAAAGCACACAAGGTCGAATGACATCGGGCGTGGCATGCTCGCATTGCCCTTGGGAAGCACACATGGTTGGATGACATCTTGTGTGGCATGCCATCATCTCAATTAGGCAGCACACGTGGTCGGACGATGTTGTGCATGGTATGCCATCATTGCCATTGTGCACCACATGCGGTTGGACGGCGTCAGGCATGACATGCCATTTTCTCCCTTGGACTATAGACATGGTTGGATGACGTCGGGCGTGGCATGTCATCATCTCCCTTGGATTGCATACATGGTCGAACGAGGTCGAGCGTGGCATTCCATCATGGCCCTTTGACAGCACACATGGTTGGCATACGTCGGGCGTGGAAGGCCATCATCTCCCTTGGGCAGCATACACAGGGGCAAACAGTGTCCGGAGTTGCATGCCATCATCGACCTTGGACAGCATACAGGGTAGGACGATGTCGAGCATGGCATGTTATCATCGCCCTTGGATATCCCACACTATCAAACTACGTCGGGCGTGGCAATGATATTATTGCCCTTCGGCAGCACACACGGTCGAACGACATCAGGCGTTAAGTGTCATCATTGTCGTTGCACAGCATAAACAGTCGAACTACGTCAGGTGTGGCATGTTATCATCGTCCAAAGAAAACATACACGATCGAACGATGTCAAGCATGGCCCTAGGGAAGCACACACGGTTGGATGACGTCAGCCGTGAGATGCCATCATTGCCATTTGATAGCACACAAGGTCGTACGACGTCAGTCGTGACATGCCATCTTACCCCTTTGAGAACACACACGGTGGGAAGACGTCGGTAGTGGCATGACATTATCTCCCATGGACAGCATACACGAGTGGAGTACGTCAAGCATGGCATTCCATCATTGCCTTTCGCTAGCAGACACGGTCGTACGACGTCAAGCATTGCAGGACATAATCCCCCTTAGACAACATACACTGGGTCGAACAACGTCTGGATTGGCATGCCATCATCGCCCTTGGAAAGCATACACGATCAGACGACATCGAGTGTTGCATGTTATGATCGTCCTTGGACTGCACACACAGTCGGACGACATTGGGCGTGGGAAATTTATCATAGCCCTATGGAAGCACACATGGTTGAACGACCTAGGGCGTTAAATGCCATTATTGCCCTTTGAAATGCACACATGGTCTGGACAACATACACGGATGGACGACGTCGGGCATGGCATGCCATCATCGCCCTTGTGCAACACAGACGGTCGAATGACGTCATGCGTTGCATGCCATCATCTCCATTGGACAACATACACGGTAGGACGACGTCGAGCATGGCATGTTATCATCGCCCGTGAACATCACACACTATCGAACTACGTCGGGTGTGGCAATGAGATTATTGCCCTTTGGCAGCACACATGGTCGGACGACGTCGGGCGTTCAATGCCATCATTGTCGTTGCACATCATAAATGCTCGGACTACGTCAGGTGTGGCATGTTATCATCGCCCTTGGAAAGAATACACGATCGGACGACGCCGGGCATGACATGTTATCATCGCCAATGGAGAGCACACATATCAGATGACGTAGGGAATGGAATTCCTATATGGCCCTTGGGCAGCACACACGGTCCGATGACGTCGGGCGTGGAATGCCATCATTGACATTGGACAGCACACGCAGTCAGACGATGTTGAGCATGACAGGCCATCTACGCCCTTGGACAGCACACACAGTGGGATGACATCGACGGTGGACGTGGCATATTATCATTGCCCTTGGACTACAAACATGGTTGGACAACGTTGGGGGTGGCAATCTTATCTTTGCCTTTGGGCAGTACACATGGTCGGACGACGAGGCGAGTTAAATACCATTGTTGACCTTTTGGCCGCACACATGGTCGTACGACTTCGACGTGGCATGCCATCATTTCCTTTGTACTGCAAACAAAGACGGATGATGTTGGGAGTGGCATGCCATCATCGCGCTTGTGCAAAACACACGGTTAGACGATGTTGGCTGTGGTAATGTCATCATCTCCCTTGGAATGCCCACACGATTGGGCGACGTCAAGTGTAACATGTCATCATCACCTTTGAAATCATACACGATCGAACGACGTCGAGCGTGGAATGTTATCACTACCCTTGGACAGCACACACGATTTGACGACCTTGGATGTGGCATGCCCGCATGGCCCTTGGGAAGCCAACACAGTCAGATGATGTCGGGCGTGGCATTACATTATCTCAATTGGGCAGCACACGCGGTAAAACGACATCGGGCGTGACATGCTATCTTCGCCCTTGGACAACACACTTGGTGGGACGATGTCGGGAATGACATGCCATCATCCCCCTTGGACAGCATACACGGTAAGACTACATCAGGCGTGGAATGCCATCATGGCCCTTGGCTAGCACACACGGTCGACGACGTCAAACGTGGTAGGCCATCATCCCCCTTTGACAGCATACATAGGGTCGGACAATGTCAGGTGTGGCATGCAATCATCTCCCTTGGACAACATACACGATCGAACGACACGGGCGTGGCACGTTATCATTGCCCTTGGACTGCACGCACGGTCGGACGATGTTGGGCATGGGAATGATATCATCGCCTTTGGGCAGCACACACTGTCGAACAACGTCGGGTGTTAAATGCCATTAATGCCCATTGTACTACACACACGGTTGGACGAAATTGACATGGCATGCAATCATCTCCTTTGGACTGCATACACGAACAGATGACGTCAGACATTGCAATCAAATCTTTGCCCTTTTGCAACACACAATCGGACGATGTCGCCCGTGGCATTGCCATTATCACCCTTGGAATGCCCACACGATATGGTGACATCAGGTGTGGTATGCCCTCATCGTTCTAGGAAAGCATACATGATCAGACGACGTTGGGCGTGGCATGTTATCATCGCCCTTGGGCAACACACATGGTCACACGACGTCAGGCGTTAAATTCCATCATTTCCGTTTGGACAACACACATGGTCCAATGACGTTGAAGTGGCATGACATCATCGCCTTTGGACTGCACACACGAACGGATGACGTCGGGAGTGGCATGCCATCATTGCACTTGTGCTCCACAGACGATCGGACCACGTCGGCTCTGTTTATAACATCATCACCCTTGGAATGCACACACGATCGGACGACATTAGGTGTTGCATGTTATCATCGCCCTTGGACAGCACACACGATCGCACAACCTCGGGTGTGGCATGCCCGCATGGCCCTAGGGCAGCACGCACGGTCGGATGACATCGGGAGTGGAATGCCATCATCCTCATTTGGCAGCACACGCGGTTGGTAGACATCGGACGTGACATGCCATCTTAACACTTGGACTGCACACATAGTAAGATGACGTCGGGCGTGGCATTCCATCATCGACCTTGGACAGAATACACGGCTGGACTACATTAGGCCTGGCATGCCATCATGGCACTGCGCCTACACAAATGTTCGGACACATCGGGCGTGGCAGGCCATCATCGCCCATGGACAGTGTCGGGCGTTGCATGCCATCATCGCCCTTAAACTGCATACACGGTCGGAAAACGTCAAGCGTCGCATGTTATCATTGCCCTTGGACTGCGCACACGGTTGGACGACGTTGAGTGTGGCAATGCTATCATCGCCCTTGGGAAGTACACACGGTTGGATGATGTCGGGAGTTAAATGTCGTCATTGCCCTTGGACAACATACACGGTCGGACTACATTAGGTATGGCATGTTATTACCGCGCGAGGAAAGCATACATGATCGGATGACGTCTGGTGGGGTATGCTATTATC